>NW_012267259.1:16534730-16593771 GCF_000151885.1 Dipodomys ordii | reverse complement strand
ATATATATATATATATATATATATATATATATATATATATGGATCAATGTACAGTATGGATCTTTAATAGATTTTTTTTGTCAGTCATGGGGCCTGAACTCTGGGCCTGGGCACTGTCTCTGATCTCTTCAGCTCAAGGCTAGCACTCTACCACTTGAGCCACAGCGCCACTTCCAGCTTTTACTACTTATGTGGTGCTGAGGAATCGAATCCAGGGCCTCATGCATGCAAGGCACTGAGCCATCTTCCCAGCCCTTTAATAAATTTGAATGCCTGTAGTAATGTAAGAATCTAACACAATACCTTCATTTACCCCGCCCAAACCCTTAATTTTTCTTTTTCCTAAAAAAAATCACACTGCATTGCTATTAATTTTCTGTTTTAGTTAATTATATTTGAAATAGATTCAAATTATAGAAAGTGAATATTTGTCGATACATTTACCATCTGTGATGTCCTTGATTACTATTTAAATATATATGTATATATAGTATATATAGGTATATATCTTGTATAATCTTCCTTCTATATAAATTTCCCTTTCTATCATTTTTATTGAAAGATTTCTGCTGATGAATTCTTTCAATATAGTTGGAAAAGCTGTGGTTTCATAATTAAAATCCTTGATTTCAACAAGTAGTTTGATGCCCTGAAGTTCACCAATCTTTTCTTTTCACATAGCAAATATACCTTCCATTTCAGCCAATGTATATTTTAATCTGACCTACTGCAACTAAAATTCATTTAATATCTTGCTTATCCTAATTCACATTTGGAGGAGAGAAACTACAGCTTCAGCAACTGCTTCAATGTATGATGTGAGCCTGTTACCTCTCTATTTGGTTCAGAACCAGTTCCATTGAAGAATGGATGAATCTGTCCATTGTGCAGCGTCTCTATCTGCTTCCTTTCAGGTTTGGTAACTTTTTATTCATGCTGTGCATTTTGAATATCACCTTGTTATACACCTATATATTCTTAAACTTAGTGTTGGTATTGGGATAACTAAAAGCCCTTATGATTTTCTCAGGTTGTATTTTGAAGATTTGTTTGGTGGAATCAGAGTAGTTGTCAGTGGAGGGAGAATCATGTATGCATTGCTGAGCAGACTCTTTGATATAGTGTGAGAAACTCTCTGGGTATTTTAAGATGCTGTTTGTTATATCGTGGTGCTAGGCAATTTCCAGGTCTTGTGTTCTGTGATAAAGAGTAACACTGATCCTTCGAGTCCTTTCTCGGGCTCACTCCAGTTGGCACTTAGGCAGAGGGACCTCAGATGGCCACATTCTAGTCTATGGACCTGTGGCTGTGTGGCATTGTAACAGCAGTAGTGTAGAATCAGTGTGCAGAAGAAAATCCGTTTTGTAAACATCCGATTGAATGAAAGTGAAGCCATTGCATCAGATTCCTCAGGAAAGGATGTAAAGACAAAAGAAATGTTCAGATCTGTGTGGTCTTTGAAGATGAAGGGAAAGCAAGGCAAGCTCAGGCATGCGAGAAACCTACAGAAGCCAGGAGAGATGAGAAAGGACCCTATCAGCTGGGGCACCAGGGAAAAGACAGACTGACACCTCGATAGTACTCAAAAGCCATGTGCACAATCTAGAATGTGGAGACGGAAAGTCATTCATTCTGTGATGACAGCTATAGAAAACAAAGTCACCATTTTTGACCTCAGCCTCACAAACTCTCTTTAGGTGGTGAGCTGGAGCGGCTATGGGCTTCCCTTGTTTCTCTTCTGATTCTGGACTCCTGGACCACTGTGTTCCCAGTGGTTGCCAACTCTTGTTTGGTTCTCTCATTGTTTCTCTAATTTATATCTTTTTTATTAGCTTATTTTGTGCATCAGGAGCAGTCTGCTTCCTGTTACTCTCTCTTGGCCAGGAACATAATTCACCAACATATTTCTTAATGATAAAAATATTAGTGAAATTAACATTGTTGTCTTTCCTGTAGAGCAGCTCATTTGTGATATTAATCAAGTTAGTTAGCCTTGTTTCCTTTTATTTAACTCCTTCCCCACAGGTTGGCTGCAATATTCTTGGTAATGCTAGCTAAATAGCCCATTTAGAAGAAGTACTTGTTCCATGTGCATCATTCTTCTGTTACATGTTGTAAGAGCTGGTGAAGAGGAGGTAAATGTGCTACACGTCCCAGGGCCAGCGATGTCAACTGCAGAAAGTGAAGAAGAAGTAATGCTATTTCTCAGGAGAGCTGCCAGGATGCAATTACCTATATTTATTTGCTGGGAGCCCCAGTCTGGCCTTATCCCAGAGAAACAAGGAGTTAGATTGAGTCAGCCCGTGTACCTTGGCCCTGCTTCTGAGAGTCACATTAGCCTGGGCTGGAGATTGATGTCTAAATTGAAAATGTCTTTCAATTTGTTACAAAGATAAATGGACTTAACTATAAACCAGTCATAGTATTTGTCCAGTACATTCTCTCCCTGGCATTTTGATATGCAGACAAATGATCAGATCTCCTTTTAATGATATTAAAGGGGATGGAACGCATGATTAGCCCACAATTCAAACATTACCACCATCAAGTTACAATATCTGAATAGCTGACTCCAAGAAATATGAATTTACCTCTGCCACTGGACAGCTCTCAATTTTCTCTTATTTTCTCCCTGAGTGGTGCAAATATATGTTCTGGGGGAAAAATTCCAGTGATTTCTTTTTAGAAAAATGATCTATTTGCATTATATGAAGGAGCTGAATGTGTGTTTTCAAGTAAACTTCACCTGCATTCTCTAGGATTTGGATAGATTGTATTCTTTTAAAGGCACTACAGACATTTTCTTATTTAGCACTACGTTATTGTTGGCTTATCTCTGATTGCTTGCACTGTATGTGCAGTTGATGTGGAGTTCCCTGTAACCCTTACTGCATGAGACCCTTGTTGGGAACACAAAGATAAATTCTGCATGAAAGGAATATTTCCCACTAAACATTTCTTTTTCCCCCTCCTGTCAGTACCTCACAACAACTTTCTTACTGCTTCTCAGATTATTCTAGTTGCTGTCAAAGTTCTATGGTCTCAGAAATTGATCCTGTGGATTCCACCAATTGCTGCCATGTTTACAAATTCCATCACACCCGATTCTCGCTCATTTCTGATCAACGATAGGCAAGTAGGATACTCTCTGTTGAAAATTTCTCTTCTCCTTGCTTCTCTGAATCCACTCTGACTTGTAACAGCTGTAAAGATTATTCTTGTTTTCCTCTATATGATCACAACGATCTGAATTGTGACTCACTGGTATCATTGGTCCATACAAAATCCCAGAAATATTGAACAACGTTCAGTTCCCCCTCTCAGCTCAGTCCTGTTTTCCTTTAAAAAATGTAATGAATATCTTTGCAATTTGACATTGCTTAATGCTTGTGCAATTTAATGAAAATATTTTGTAGTGTAAGTTCCATCCTCCTTTTTATGTTAATTGAAGTGTTTTCAGCGGTATACTTCTCTTTATGTTCATTCTCAGGTTGTGTCTACCGCACTGTACCCTTCCCATGGTTCTGTGGATGGGCAATTACTTCACTAGCTGCTCTTCAACTACAAAAAACAATTGCTATGAGTGTCCTTTGCCTATGCATGAGACACAGTTCAGTAAGCTGGGAAGTTGTGGGTAGTAACTCTATATTCCTCTGAAATTCTCCCTAAAACGTCCGATGTTTTTTTCTTTCAACATCAGTGCTGGGATGCTTAACAACATTGGTGTGTTCAGCTTCCTACATTTTACCATGCTAAATTAGCATGAAGGCTTTTTTTCCCTTTTGGTATTTCAAATTCTGATTACAAACAGTAATCAGTTTTCCCTTGGTGAGTTTTTACTTAGCATTTGACCAATTTTGTCTTCTGAACAATAGGTGATGGTGCCTTACTAATTTTAGACATTCTTAAACCCCTCAGCTGAAAATGTATTTATCCAGTTTGAAGAAAGTCTTAGTGTCAAACAGGTAATACACATGAAATGTTTCTTCATTAATACAATGCTACAGAAATAACCTCCTAAATGGAGCTTAAACTTTTCTTTATCCTTTAGAATTTAATCTGCCTTCAGTCATTGCTGGGGTGTCATTTGCCGACACTACTTGGTTTATGATTTGATGCATTTTTCACAGTTCTCGTTTCTCCATGGTGGAGTGATGTCATTTCTGTCCTCTTAATTTCCATACATACTTTGTGTCCAAATAAAATGTTTTTGTTACTGTACTTTATACTCCATATTTAACGTATCTACCCACTTTAATTCATATTTTCAATGTAACTTCATCACTTTGCATGACATTTATGGTACAAATAAACTCAGGGGTCATTTTGCTGAGTACTTTAGGATCTCTTACCAAACATATTTCGATCATATTACATTAACTTATTATTTTAAAGAAAATGATGGCTTTGAAAACAGCATTTCCCCCTCATGAGCAATATATTTTAGCAGATATTTTTAAAGTTTCTGCATAGTTTTTACCATATCTTTTGTTTTTATATAACTAAAATGAAGAATATTTCCAAGACTCATTCTGTCCAGGGAAAACATACTTACAGGCTCCTCTCTCAGCCAATAAAAACCTGGATGTGGTGGCATGTGCCTGTCATCTCAGCTGCAAAAGAATCATCAATATGAGGATCACGGTTCTGGCGCAGGCGGGCTCTAGTCAAAATGATGAAATACAACATGTGCTGGGGTCATGGGTCAGCGGTGAGGCATCTGTCACCTGTTTAGCACGTGCAAGGCCCTTCGTTCAAAGCTCAGTAGGGCCAGAAAGTAAAAATCAAAGCAATAATGTCTGTAGTAGTGCCATTATTGCTGTGAAAATATTATTATTGTCACTTAACTCTTTCCTCGTAACCTCCTGGGAGTCCCAGCGGCTCTTGCTGTTCCCCGTGTGACCCTGGTTCCCTGCTGCCCCACTGCTGACTGGTCTTTGTAGACTGAGCAACACTACGCGATAGTTTACTAGTGCAAATCCATGCGACATTTTTCTTTCCCTTTCCCTTTTGCAGCCACTCCATAGAAGATGCTATGAAAAATAAAATACTTTATCATAGAGGCCAACATATATTTTCCTTTTCCACACATTACAATCTTGGACTTAGAAGTGCAAAAAACCCCCTAAGAATGAATGCTTAAAAACTGAGAAGAATAAATTTACATTCCAACCCCCAACACTGTGGCTATGTGATCTTGAAGACATTAGTGGAATGTAGTTTACGTGTCTGACATAGTTTCTTCCCCTCTCTATACCAGGAGAGAAGGGAATAGAATTTAAAATCTGTAGGTTATTGTCATGTAGTGAATGACTTTCTTCCTGCCACTGGAAATCTAACATAGAACATACATTAAAATTGTTTAAGTATTTTATTCTCACCTAACAAAGCTGTAGCATTTTCAATTATCTGTATATTAGGCAACATCTTCTCACAGAAACCAAATAATTGGACATACATGATGGTATAGCATGTTGTGGCGTTGTAAAAATCTGGTGCAAAAACAAAGGTCTTCTGTGTTGAGTATATTTGGCAACTTAGCTTTTTGTTCTTTAGAGTTGTTAATTGTCTGCAGAGAAAGACGGTAAAGCTCAGCCTTTTGGAATTTTCAAGGTAACCTTTCGTGCTTGAGCATCTCTGGAAAGACACAGCCTCTTCTGCAGCAGGTGGAGTTTTAATGATGCTTTGATGCCATATGTCAAATCTCATCACTTGCTGTGAGGACTGACATTTCTCTTGAAAGCCCCTAGCAAAGGCAATTCGAGTTTTCGGCTGGCATCTCACACAATACAACCTGCTCACTCATGAAGCAGCCGAAGGCTCTGCCATGCTCTGGGAGGTGGAGTGGAAGCCCCCATCTTCCCACCTCCTTGCCTCTGAGAAGAAGTGGTAACAAATCCAAGGAGCTGGAGTTGAATATGTTCTCTCAGCCCTTAGTTGATCATTCGTGGAAAACCTGTTTGTTGTGCTCCTTCACTTTTTGAGCCACCGTTTCAAGAATATTCATAATATAAAAATGTGTAGAAAATAATTAAGCTGAGAAATCTAAATGCATATTTTTGAAATGTAAGATTATCACAATCATACCTTGTTTGCTGAGAGCCAAAAATGTAATTTTCACATTTTTATTCATAGTCCCGTTGGATATCACAGGTAATTCAGGTTTGAATACTTTAAAACTTAATCTTGTCAAATCTCTGTGTGTAATGGGAGATTGAGAGGAAATTCTTAATATGACAATGTAAATGTTAATGGGTCAATATATTAAAGCATATTAAAAAGTCATTCAAGAATTCAAGTCCTGGCACCTAAAGTCTTAACCTCTTGGGAGGCAAAGTTTGGAAGTATTGTGATTCAAGGCCAGCACTGATAAAAGGGTTAGGGAAGCCCATCTGAACCAATTAGCTTGGCACTGTGGCTCACTGTCATCTCTGTACATAAGAGAATGAGATCAGGAGGAACAAAGTTCTAAACTAGTTAAGGCAAAAATCATTCATGAAACGCCATCTCAATAGAAACTGTGGGTGGGGTGGTATGAACCTATCATCCCAGCCACAAAGGAAAGCATAAATAGAAGGATCATAGAGCTGTCTAGCTCCAAATAATAATAATAATAATAACAACAATAATAATAATAGTAAAATATTCAGAGCATTCAATGCTGGAAGATTGCTCAACAGGAGAGTTCCTGCCTACAAAGAGCAGAGCTCATTATAGTTCAATCCCTAGAATTGCTAAGGGGAAAAAAAAGAAAAGTAAAGAAAAAGAATTCAAGGTTTTCCTACAGTTATCCAGGGAAGATATCTATCAGAATTCCCAAGTCTGCAGACAAAAATCGCTACTTCTGGTCTTTCCTGGGATGTTGCCTCAAAAGGGTGAATGGCACATGATTGGAGTTTTCCACGACAAGGTTAAAGTTTTCCATTCACAGACAGGGTGAGCCTGAGTGGCATTCAGAATACACCCTGTAACTGTAACGTGAGCCAGCGCCTTACCTCTGAAGTCCCAGCTAAGGAACCTACATTCTACCCAGGACACTTCAGTGCCCAACATTATTGAAGGATGTCACAGAAAGCCATGCCCTTACGAAGAGTCAACAAAAGGTCTCCAGGATCTCATAGATAAGAAATCTGTAATGAGGCACTATGTTATTATTCTTTAGATGTTATCATTTAAGTGTTTTGGATATTTCATTATAAAATCTTGGAAACACAAAAATGTGAAAGAACTATAAGCTGAAACCTGATAGAGATATCATCCTACTTCTACAATATTGTTTTAGTTATTGGATATATATTGCAACATATGCAATAAATAAAGGGAATGTATGTATATATATATATATATACATATATGTCCTTCCAATCCTCTGCTCACCAAATAATCCTTTTTTGAGTTATTCATACTTTATCATGTGCATATCCAAGTACAGTTCAGTATTTTTCTTCTTAGTTGACATTGTATGAATTGTAGCTCTCAGAATAAATTGAAGCTTTCCAGTTTACGATAGTAAACAGTGACACACACATTCTAAAAAATTAGTAGCAAATCAAATGTAACAATATTTTCAAAGAAAACTATTACTTATCCACGTACTTCCTCTAATATGGGTGATAGCTAGAAAACAAATAGAGAAGCTGCTGTCATTGGCTTAAATTCATCATAATAAAGATGGCTAACCATTTCTAAGCACCTTGGAAAGTTCCATGAGGTAAATTACATTTTACTCTATTCCTGAAATATTAATAGTTCATTATAGTTTTCTTTCATTCATCCTCATGGACTCAAAGGAGTCACCTTCCTTCTACAGGGATCTGTCTTCTGCAGGGTAAAACACAAACCAGCAATCAAAAACATTTGGGCAGTAAGAAGCAAAGAGCCTCATTTAAGGAAAGAGTAAACTAAAAAAATTATTGGAAATATTTCTTCCCACCCTTTCTGCTGTGGGATCTTTAAGCAATGCATAATACAACCTCAAATAAAAGAAATGCTTATTCTGTCTCCGAGATTCTTGTCTTGTTTAGTTTAATTTTTCTGTGTGCAGCTTTCTGACATTTGAACTTAGACACTTATACATGTTTGACAGCGACTCAAGCCATGCTCGAGTTCTTTTGGGTTTAGCTATATTTTTTGGATAAGGTCTGTCTTTTTTGCTTAAGCCGAATTTGAACCATTGTCTTCCTACCTCCATTTCCTGATTAACTAGGATTACACGTATTTGTCCCCACTCTGGGCTCTCCTTTTTACTTAAATGTATAAATCCATAGCTACTTAAGAGGCAGAGATAGGAAGGAAGTTCATGGCTTGATGCTGATCATGGTAAAAAAAAAAATTGCCATGAGCAAAATCCCAGTGAGTTGAGTAAGGTCATCCTGAGCAAGAATTGCTAGACTACATTAGAAAAAAATAATTCAAATAAAGGCTGGTTGTGTCTAAAGTATAAGGTCTTGGGTTCAAACCACAAAATCCACTAAAAATAAAAATAAAAAAATAAGGAAAAAAAGAAAGGCAAGGAGGGAGGGAGAGAAGGGGAGGGAGAGAGGAAAACAAATGGGAGAGATGAAAGTCACTTGCCTCTGTTCCTCTCTGTCTCGCCATGAGTTTTTATTTCTTTTCCTGATGAAAATAAAAATGAAACAAACAGGGCACTGATGGCTCACACCTGTAATCCTAGTTAAGGCTAAGATCTGAGGATTGAGGTTTGAAGCCAGGTGAGGCAGAAAAGTCTGTGAGATGCTTAATCTCCAATAATTACTCAAAAAAAAAGTAGCCTATGGTTCAAACGGTGAGTGCTAGCTTTGAGCACAAAGAGGCTCAGGGACAGCACCCATAATCCTTGCTACTCAGGAAGCTGAGCTCTAAGAATAAGTTCGAAGCCAGTCCAGACATGAAGATCTGTGAGACTTTTCTTTTCAATTAACCACCAAAAAGCCAGTGGTTACTGAGCTGTTGCTCAAATGGCAGTGTGTTGACCTTGAGCTAAAATTGCTATGATATAGCATGCCACCCAACCGAGTGCAAACTCCAGTACAAACCATCCCACCTGAAAAATGAGAAAAACCAAACACAGAACCTATAGTGAAAAATATTAACTATTTTTAAAATCAAGTTCTTCTTCGTAAAATGATACCTAGAACAGCTGCACACTCCTCCGGTAGCCCTCAGCAATGGAGTCTGTTTGCTTCTAGGCCTTATCACTGCAGATATTATTAATCCTCCTCCTGACCTCACCCAGAAAATTTCTGTTGGGTTTTGGCTCTTTTGAGGCCATTGTTTTGTTCCAGTAAATAGACAAGTTTGCAAAGACTAAGGCGACCATTTCTGGTCACACGCATATACCTGACACCTGGGGGAGCCATGCTGAAGGCTGAAGGAACCAGGGCCACCCCAGGCCAACTCCTTCCCAAGCAGTGAGGAGCCAGCAAGAATTCACACTTCCCTTCTCCTGAAGCAAGGTCTGTAAAAAAAAAAAAAAAGGCTTTCTTTGTCTTCTTTAAAAAATGAAAAAATGAGAGCAGTGTCCCTCTGAGCTGGAGGGGACACAAACCAACAAAGCAGTGGAAACACACAGCCCCAGGAAAGTAACACTGAGGCAAATGCACTTGGAGTAAATGCATTTAATCATGCGTCTAAAGCCAGTTGCTTCATCCTTTCAATCAAAGCACACATACAAGGGTTTCTTGCCTTTGTGGAGACAGTAATACAGATGTTTATACGAAGATGCTGCATGCTTTTTACCTATCTTTTATGCATGCTTTAGGCCATAAATTGATATGGCTTTATCTCTGATGTAAAAAATTCATGACTCAATTTTGGAGAAACTGAATAGCTAGTATTTACGAAATGATACTCATCACTTTTCTAAGATCTTTTTATAACATGTTGATCCCAAATAAGAAGTCAAAATCTTCTTTAGTTCCATAACTTTGGATATCTAATCTCACTGTCAAAAACACTTAAAAACTATATATCCAAATGACTTCCAAGATAGCATTAAAATTGTAAGTTTTATGCAGTCAAGATAGAGTCTAGCCAGGTCAGCATCATGCAAGGGGAGGAAGGGCTCAAATGAGAGAAATTGAAAAAGACAACTTAGTGAAGAGCACATGACATTGAACTGTATCTTAATTGTCCTTGAATAAAGCAATGAAGTAAAGCCCCAACCACCAGGGCTGGGAATCTTTCTGCACTTCCTCACCTCCTGTTTCCCCAACAACAAACTACTCACAGCTGCTCAAGAACCCTGCACTGATGTCTCCCATGCCTTTGGGCAGGATATTGGAGAGTGTGAGGAAAGAAACTGACCATGTGTGAACCTAGACCACAACATCTACAACCAATCAGGAGTTGCCATAGAAAAGCAGAAAAGACAGAAGACATATTTGTCCTTGCTCTTTAGTATTATCACTTAAGATTAAGCCTTAACTATCCCAATAAAAATTTTATCTCCGTGAGTAGGATGTAGAGACATGAAGGAAAACTAGAAATCTCACAGACTCAAGAAACTGGTATTACGAAATCTACAGCAAGTCAACCTTGTAGCCTCATACTTGCTACAACAGAAGCTAAAGTACTTGAAACTCTTCAGGTCAGTACTTGGATATAAATTCAATCCAATCTTTTGAATTTATATCCAAAAACAAATGAACTGTGCCAGAAACACTTTATACAATATCCAGTGACATATTCTTGATTAAATATAACAACCAGTGTCATTATTTTCCTTCTCCTGTTGTAAAAATTTGGTCCATGCCACTGGTAAGTCTTTTTATTCTCAAAGGCAGCATTCAGGCCAGGAATGTGACAGTGTGGGTGGGTCATTCTCTATGGTGTATCGTCATAAAACCTGTACCTCACACTGCCACAGGATGGACCACAAACACTACATCCAGGTCTACTCCTAAAAATGCCAGTGAGGCCACCGACTAAGTCTAAAGGCTACCAGTTCTGTTCTAGAACATTATGGCATATTTCTCAAATGCTGGCTTTAATTTTAGCCTGAAAATCAAGAAGGATAAGAACTCAGTCACAAATGTGAGATCGTTTGAAGACTGTACTGTGGATTGAAGCACAATGTCTCACACTCTTGGTCAGTTTGCTTACTAGGGATTAATTTGAGATGTGGTGTGACATACTTTTCCTATTCAAACTGCTATTGAACTAGGAAGCTCTAATTGCAGCCACTTTGGTGCATTTCTGATTTGAGATAGGAGCTCACTAATCTTCTACCTAGCCTGGCCTCACATCATGATCCTACCTCCCAAGTAGATACACATACACCCAAGAACCAACATGTCCAACATTGATTTTCTTCCTTTATAATTTACAGATGCTACTTGTAGATTAGAAGTAATGTCTTTGTTTTCCTCTTATTTTTAAAAAATATATCTTCAGTTTTTTTCAAAGATCTATTTTGTATTGTGTTGTTTAAAAAGTAATATCTTGTCTGATTATTTCTTTAATCATTAGATTTCACAAGAAAATAAATTTAGTGGCTCTTCTATTTCTCCTGGTTCCACATCTCAGTATTGCTCCTGGCATTGCTCTGTCTTGTCTGAGCACCAAGGATGCTAGCAGGACTCACTGGACTAACCTGTGCTTAGGACTATCCTCAGAGGCTTGGACAGACCAACTACTGCCTGAGTGCTGAGAAGAACCCAGGAGCACAGAATCCCTAACCCATGGGCCCACCTGCCCACGGCCAGCTTCATTCTCTCTAAGCAACCATAGAGATCAGGCTAGTAATTTTGTACCTGTCCAGTAACTGTTCTACTCTCTGCAACTGTACCTATATCAGAATGATCACTGATTGACAATTATAGCACATCCTTCTGTCCATCACTACACCAACATGGAAATCTCTAGGAATAGATCTACTCTGAATTATTGGTCACTGTTTCCCTTTTGTTCTTCTTACAAATATGTAAGCACACATATGTACAGATAGATAAATAGATATGAAATACACATTCCAAAGTGTTCTTGCTGCATTGTGATTAGGTTCTGCAGTGTTTTCAGAGCAGCTGGAAAGCTGTTGGAACAGTGTGCTGAGCACATGGCTGTACTCCCACCAATGGAGCAGATGAATCCAGAGAGTCAGGAGTTTGAGACCAGCCTGAGAATCAACTTTTGGTTTGAGTGTTCCTTCACTGTTTTTATCCACAGCACCAGTCTTTCTTGGGCCTTCTTTCCAGGTTTGATACCTTCCACACAACCCAGGCCTCCTGTTCGCATGAATAAAATAGCTGCCTAAGAGCGAGACAGGCACCAGGAGCCATGGTGGTGTTGGTACCTGTGCACACGAACACCTGTGTTCCTGCTGTCCTTAATCGCCAGCAGCCACCAGGGCCAGCTGGTACCCTGGAACACCTGGATTTTCACAGATGCTCAGTGTAGTCGGTCTGAACATGAGAGAGGTGTCACAGAACTCCCGTCTGTCACCCCGAGACCAGAGAGGCCTCTTTCTTATTAAGTCCCAGTCTCCAATGAAATAGTAAGATTTCATTCTCTGTCTCCTTTCTGCTGACTTGTCCTCCCTACTGTATGGGAAACAAAACCCATCTGAAACAGGAGCCACCATAAATGTGTGTGATAATCAATATTGAGCACCAAGATTGTTAAAATAGATCGTTAATGCGCCAGATACCAGTATTAATTAGTATTGTAAATATGTATATGGTCACATTTCCATGGCGAGCATTCTGCTGATGTTCAGATAATGTCTTTGAGAACCCTGACAGCAGGCTGTGATTGCCTTGATGGTTGAGTAACAGGAGCACAGAACATTTCCTGGACACATCGCCTGGCCGTAGTTTGCACTTCCATTTCACCATAGAGTAGCTTCATAAATGATTAAAGAATATAAATGGACACTGCCATTAGTAGTATTTGACCTAGGCTAATGTTGGACATTTTAAACATGTCAAATTTAAATCATCAAAGAAATAAGATTGTTGTAGAACATTAGTAACACAAGAGAGGACGGTCCTTGGATTTAAGAGAATTTATGATGCCACCACAACTTACTCTCAACTCGTTCAAAAGTAGGTGCAATTTCTTATCCCAAATTCAATCTCAGGGCAGGAAAGTATCTAATTACAGGCATTGGTCCCAAATAAATATCCATTCCATTTATTTTTACAGTGCTCAAATAATTTAGGGATTAGTAGATTAACAACTTTCTCTAGAAAATAAGTTGATAAAGAGTTTTGTGGCACAACTATCCTTATTTAGTAAATAAGTGTCTCTATTTAATGTAATATATTTATATAAATTGACACCACTTTACTTGTTTATATTTTGGATACCATCAGTGGCTCTTATCTCCCTTTATTCAACTCTTCCCCAGTGATAGACATTAATTTGATACTATTTTTGCTACTACAAATGTTTTGATGCTAAGATGCCTAAGTATGTATGCTGGAATTTATATGGAATAAATTCCTGAGAGTAGAGTTGTTGGGTTAAACTAATGTGCTTTTAATTATAAATCATATTGCTAAAAGAGCTATTTGCAAAGTGAAACAATTTATGCATCCAATGACACTGTATCAAAGTACTATGATGTTTCCATTCCTTGGAGCAATATTTTCTGCTTATAATTGTTGCTAATCAGAGCAATAAGAAATGCTGTATAACTATTATTTGAATTTATATTCCCCATATTACTTATAGCTAAAATTGTTTTTAGGAAGTTATTCACAGATATAACTTGGGTGCCTACCTGTTCCTCCTCAGATTTCTTATTACTTCTTAAAAATAAGTCTCGATGAGTCTCTACAATTTCTTTCCACCCTTGTCAGTGGGAAGCATTTTGAGTCTATCATACAATCATGAACCTGACAATTGTTCTTTATTTCACTTAAAACTTTCAGCAAAACCTTGGCAGAGGCTGGGCACTGGTGGCTCATGCCTGTAATCCTAGCTACCCAGGAGGCTGAGATCAGAGGACAGTGATTCAAAGCCAGACTAGGAAGGAAAGTACATGAGACTCTTATCTCAATTAACCACTAGAAAACCAAAAGTGGTACTGTGGCTAAAGTGGTAGAGCACTAGCCTTGAGCTAAAGAGCTGAGGGACAGTGCCCAGGCCCCAAGTTCAAGCCTCCATGACTGTCAACAAACAGACAAGCAAAAAACAAAACCTTACTAGAGTGTGCTACTGGGAACAACTGAGGAATTTCTCTCTCTATCTTCTTCCTTCACAGGGTCCACATCCACCAGTCATGCTTATCATCTTTTCTTTTCTTCTTTCCTTCGTTCCTTCTTTCTTTCCTTTCTTTCTTCCATCCTTCCTGCTTGCTTCCTTCCCTCCCTCCTTCCTTCTATCCTCTGTTCCCTCCTTCCCTCCTTCCTTCTTTCTTTCCTCCCCTCTCCCTCTTCCCTTTCCTTTCTTCTTAGCTCTTTAAATCTTCTTTTCTTCCTTTTTATTCTTTATTCTCTATTGTTTTTGTCTGTTTATATTTTTAAGGTGGCCTCTGAATTCTAAAAATTTAATGAGCCCTTGAGACTAGATATCCACATCCCAAACAAAGCTTCTTTTCTTTACTCCAGCCTTCTGTAACATAATGATTGTCTTCCTTCCCATCTGAAACTTCAAATCACTAGAAAGATGTTACATGTCTTTGGTAGCAGCCACTAATTGTAATAGCAAGCCCAAGAAAAAGTCCTGTTAAGACGAGAGACAGGGACATTCCCTGTCTTTGTATAGCTGCCACAGGATATAAGAAACTTGAAGCAGAATACCAAGCAAAAGCTGGGAGCAGCCTCAAAAAGTAATTTGAACACTTACAAGTTTAGCCATTAAACTCTAAAGAAATACTATTTGAAATACCATTAGAAATCTCAAACCAGAGAAAGAAGGCAAGAGAAAAACATAAAGGCAACCAGGTAGGAAAGAGGGAAGTCAAACTACCCAGCTTACAGACGTACACATCTTTAGAGACAAGTCCAAGGATGTATTAATGAATCTATTAGAAATTAAAAATGAGCTCAGTAAGTTGCAGAATATAAAGTCAGTCAAAGTACAAAAATTAGAAGGATTTTTCGACAGGAAGAACACCTAATAAAATTCCTGCTTCTACCTTCCCTCTCTCAGCCTACAGATTGCATAGCTCCACATTCCCACAAGACGTGGACTCTGAAAAACTCCCCACTATCCCCCCCAGACTCCCAGAAGCCTTCAGTGGAAAAGCTACTGAGCATCCCCATCCCCAGTAATTAATCCACACATGTGGTGATGTAGCTATCTACAAGGAAAACATACTCAGCCTAAGCACCAGACCCAGACAATTAAAACAGTTACCTGGTAAGACATGGCTGATAGTTCTGGCTTCTGTCAGTGTAAAAATAGATTGGTTGCAAGTTTGTATTGTTACCTAAATGAGTCAGTTGAAGTATTTAATATTGATTCAGCCTCAAGAAGTTGCTATTTTGAACATTGTTTTATGAAAATGGGATGCCTCTCTTGTTGAACTCAGTAATTTTAATCAACAATTTTTATTTTCTCTGATTGTGTGCACGTGCGTGTGTGTGTGTGTGTGTGTGTGTGTGTGTGTATGTGTGCTTTTACAAAGTTTTGAAACTGGAAGCTCTATAAAATGCAGTAGCAATGATCATAAACTACAAAATGCCCTCTAGTCAAGAGCAGCATGTTTAGTAAAGGTCATTAAATGTTAATGCTATTTTATATAAAGAGCATTTTTAAAATAGCTATTCTTTTGTATGTGAGTTTTTCAAGTCAAGACAGGTGGTATCAGAATACTTTATTCTAGAACCTTTTAGAAGTAGCTTCATTGTTCTCTGTAATAAAAAAGAGAAAGAAAATTTTGGATATTACTGCAGGCCAAGTAATATGAATTAGATGATGGATAAGTACTGCATGGTCCATAATATGACATTTTAAAGCATCAAATGTAATAAAATTAATTTCAATATTTAAAATTTTAGAAGAAAAATGCAAGGAATCCTAGATGACCACTCACTTCTAATCCACAAGAGACTTGTATTTGGAATTTAGATCACATTTTCTTCCAGCAATATTTATATACATTTTAAGTTTAATCCTAAATCAGCCCATGTAAATTAAAGTAAGCACGAAGCACGCACAAGCAAGTGTGTGTGTATGTGTGTGTGTGTGTGTGTGTGTGTGTGTGTGTGTGTGCGCGTGCATGATGGAGTTTACAGTCAGAGCCAGGGCACTCTTGCTTAACTTTTTTGCTCATGGTTGATGCTCTACCACTTACACCATACCTCCACTTCTGACTTTTGGTGGTTAATCAGAGATGAGCATATCAAGGGCTTTTCTTCCTGAATTGGCTTCAAACTGGATTCTCAGATTGCAGAGTTACAGGTGTGAGCCATCTGTGCCCTACCATAAGGAAACATTAAAGGATTCGCATTTTTCAAGTGCCTTTGGCCTCTGGAAGCCTGAAGTTCATCTAAGAAAACATTATAGGGAGAAACAAGCATCCTACAGTCTTTTCCTTCATGTGATCTTTCTTTGGGGTGTTGTGCTCGCAGTGTTGTATATGTATGTATAACTGTGAGTAAGCTAAGACAAAAGGCTGAAGGCTGAGCCATGTCTGAGCATGTGTGTTTGACAATGGAAGGGCTGCCTCTGGGTAGCTCGTAGATGTCACGATTCTTGCCTTTCTGTGTTCTGATCCTCGCAGCAGTTAGTGTGAGGGGGAGAGCCTCATGGAGAGCCTTCTTCTGCAGGCCAGGCCTTCCTGCCTTGCTGCCCGTCCTTCCTCCAGACTCCTGCTTGGGGTGTGCAGGAGAGCTGCTCTTCCTGCCCAAGCCACACTGGTGGCCTGGAGCAGCCAGGAAGCTCCTTGGCACATTTTACCTATGCACCACCAAAGGGCCTGGGGTACAAGTCTGAGCCTGAGGCGCTTGAGCAGCTGAGGCTATTTTTGGGCTGATTGAAAGCCAGTGTGGTGTGCAGAAAATCCCACGAGGTTTGCAGATACCAGTGTAGAGCTTTACTGATGGGGCTCCAGCAAGCTCCTTGCAGGGGTGTCATGTGTCAGATTGTGTCCTTGAGCTTCCTGTGCTTGACATGAGGAGGAAACACGCCAGGCCTCAAGCCAGTAAGACCTGCATCTGCCAGGAGAGGTGAAGAAGATATTCCTCCAGAAAACAGACAGACAGCATCTGGCCTCCCCAGCTTGGGAGGCCGCCTTGTGCTCCAGGCCTGCTGTGGCCTCCATGTGAGCCTCCTCTTCCCCCCCCCCCACCTGCCACCACCAGCTCTGCAGGAGTCTCAGGCCGGAGAGGACATGCACCAGTCCACCCAGCAGCCCACCCTGGAGCCAAACCACTGCCTCCTGCCCGCTCTCCAGCACACCTACCAGCTTTCATCTTCTTGCCATCACATGAACTTTCCCATATGGGAGAAATTTGAGCACAGGCATCGTGCTGAATACCAGCCTCCCCATTTTTCTGTACTCCAAGGTCAGAGTTATTATCTGGTATTAGTATTTTTGCATCGGTCTACCTCTCTATCTACCATTTATCTATCTATCCTCTGTCAATCATCTATCCACATATACACATTAATTTACAGCTTTATTTTCATTCTAGTAATCACACCATACCTAATACATAAATTTATTGTCTTGTGAACAACTATTAGTTACATATGGAAGTTCTAGTAGGATTTTGCATTTTCCATAGGCTTTTACTATAACCAGGCCATAAGGACTTACACATCTGTATTAGAACTATGTCTACAGAAAGGATCTCTATTCCCAAATTCTTGTGCATTGTTATTACTTTTTCTCAATTATGTCACATCATATCTTTAATTTGATCATTTAAGATGTGACAGGTTGCTGAAGACTGTAGTCAGAGCAGAGGTGAAAAGTACATCACTGGTTGATGGCACAAACTGTAATTTCCAGATAACTGTATTTAAATCTCAACTTACTAATCCACCCGTTGATTCAATCAGGTAGATAAATAAGACTTAAACACTTTCGCCTTACTTGCCTCAGTTATTAAATAGATGCATGCCATAATGTCTGCCCAGTATATTCCTTTAAGCAGTTAATGAGATAATCTCTGTGAAAAATGCTCAGGACTTTGTCTAACAGAAAATCTGTCTTCAGCCAATGTTCACAGCGAGTACCAGGTCCTTGCCACGTGCTGCCCGTCTGTGGCAGCTTACCAGGACTGTCTACACGATCTTGCCTAATGGCTTTGCTTGAGTTATGAACGTACCTTGCCATTGTCAAGCGGTTGTTTTGATTTAGAGCCTGGAGCTCGAGCAGGTCCTGTATTAAATTGTATATCCATGGCGTGCAAACTTTGGCAGCATATGGCTCCTAATTAGGCTTGATCATGATAAAGGATGTGTGTTTAAGAGGTCAGTTTGCACCCCCTAGAGGTCACACTGTTTCATAAATACCGGAAAATCTTAACTCCGGTGACATGGCAGTGAGCTCTGTAACGTTTGCCTATGACTGTTGACAGCGTTTCAGATGCTGGAATTGCAACTGAACTGCAGTTGTACGATTGCCACAAGGACTCCAACACTGACAACAAAGTGAAATATTGATACAGTAATTAGTTTTCTGCACCATATGTTCTGAGTTTTGCATATAGTTATTATGCAGCATGGATTCCTGGGCAGACGATTAGGAGAGTAGGAATAACAGCAAGATGCAATGTGTTTGCTGGAATGAACCATAGCCTTTCTCTCCCTCCCCACCCACAGAGGAGCCAAAACCGTGAGAGTTGTTCATTTCCTACCCTTCCAGGCATTGCTGACGTAGCACGTGGGCTCAAGGTGTAAGTAGACCTGACAAGAAAGAAGCAAGGAACAAACTTTGTTTTTCTCTTTGTTGTATTTTTTTTTCTTTTTCACTCTTTCTCTGAGCCTACTTGGTAGTTGTTTTATGAGTGATCATGAGTAGCCATGATCTGTCTTCATCAAGGCCTTGTTCTTTGGTCCTCAGCATTTCTGGGAAAGGAGAGCTGGAAGTCATGGCTGCCATCTGCTTCTTCCTCTTCTTGTATGTCAGTGATGACGTGACATGCTGTAGATGGACAGACAGCATGAATTGCTGGAGCTGGTGCTTCGACAACATCCTCATCCCTGACCACATGGGTAGCTCAAGGAAGGAAATGGCATTTTAGGATAAAGAAGAAAATCAAATTATCTTCTTCCTTCTCAAGCATCTCAGCTACTAAAACCTGCTACATACAACCTAGGAGTCCATTTGCAGTACTTTATATGTTCCTGAAACAGTCAATGCCAGATGACACACTCTGCAGGTAGACTTGTTTATCTTGTTTCCTCTTAGAAATGTAAGGTGACAAAGAGAGTTCTTGTCAAACACAGCAGCGTTGGGACTATTTCTTCCACGCCAGGAAGTCCTGCTGGACACTTTCTCTCCTTTAGATGCAGGGCAGGGAGAACCCAGATCTTCATTTGATAAAGGTGGCATCATTACTGTGTTTTCTGAATATGTTTGCCCTGTAAACTGGTGATGCGGTGCTACTCTCAGGAGGCCTAAGTGCTCATGAGAGAAAAGGCCAGAGCGGGGTCCTGCAGAGAAGGCTGTGGGGGGAGATGGACCAGGAGGAAAGTGGTCTTCCATTGCCATCAGCCCTGGGCAGGCACCTTGCCGATCTGGTGGCTTTGCTGCGATTTTCCTTGTGTTGGAGGCAGGACGGGTGTTCCTCAGAAAACACAAGCCTGTGACTTCAGACCTGGAAGATAGTCTCGGGCCTCCCAGGACTTGGAGAAAGACTGTCCTGTAACAGCCACTTTCAGGGTCATGCGGGACCAAGGAGCATTCAGGGAAAAGGAGGACAGTCACCTGCCCAGCAAAGGATCTCAGTCGATGGCTAGAGGGGACTTTTAAGCATTTTATTTTTGTTCAATTTATTCTTTCCCTCGAGTGCATCATGTAGTTTTGGTGATTGTTTCTTCGACTGTGAATATATTTAAAGAAATGCATGTATGGGAGATTTCAGTGATGGGGGGACCAATCATCACATAGGGAGCACCATCATCCAGCTCTTGAGGGGAGGGATCTGGGCTGCTCTGGGCAGAGGGTGTCAGTGATGAGAAGCTCACAGTAGAGGAGTCCCGGTCATCTTTCCAAGGGTTATTGAAAGAAACTCTTTCCACGTGGCTGTCATCTTCTTGGCCATTCACGTCCTCCGAGTTAACCAGGAAGGGAGAATGAGAGGATGGAGGCTTCCTCCTAACATCGCTCAAGCACAGGAGAGAGGGCTCGTTACCGATGGCAGGTGAGTCACAGGAGCCACTCCCACTGGAAAGGGGAGGGCTCCCCAAGAGCGTGAACCCCAGAAAGCAGCCACGATTCACTTCTGGACACTGCGCAGCCTGGAAACCTGTGAGCCTGCCGAGGGCAGTGGTGGCGTTCAGCAGACAGCGAGCACCAGATGTGCCCCAGCACACAGAGTGCGCCAAGGGCGGGGAGCAGGAAGCAGGGAACGAGGAACACTGCCATGGCTCCGGCACAGGAGCTGAGAAGATGGGCTCACTTCTCCATACTGGAACCACCTGCGGTGACTGAGTGCTTGTCAGCCTCCCAAGTCCACAGTCTCACCTCTCTGCGCTGCCATTCGAAGGGGGATCCTTGGGAAGGGAATGAGGGTTCTAGACATACAGCTTTTGAATCCTTTGCTTCTAGTATCGGCAGAAAGGAGAAGGCCCGAGTGCTCCTGCTTCGTGCTGTTGACAGGATATCCGACAGGGCGAGAAGCCAGCCAGGCAGAGAGGCAGCTCCTGACCACGTTAGGGCTGGCACCTTGATCTTGGACTATTCCATAACAGTGAAAAAGAAATTCCTGATTTTTTAAGCCAAAGAAGGTGACAGGGGTTTGATGTGGTTGACTGTGCTGACTGATAGCCTATGATCAGAATTTGGATTAAAATCTCTTGACTATTTGCAGGTCCATTAAGTGATGAACTCAATTTTAACTATCATTTAATATACAGCAGTAGGCCTAGAGTATAGAGGGAATCATTGTCCCTAAAAGATTTTTTTTTAATTAAGTAAACTTGTCCGCTATAAAACTATTTATTGTGAGCACAATTTTTCTGGCACATATTAACAATGGAAAGTGAATGGCTAGACATAATTTTTCCTCTAGAAAGGCATATTCAGTGCATGCTTAATAGGCACTCATGTGTGTGTGCATGTGTGTGCATGTGTGTGTATGTGTGTGTGTGTGGTGCATGCAAACCTGCTCATCTGCATAGCCATCCCAGCTGCAGATTTGAATGACAAAGAGTCGGGAAGAGAGAATGAATAACTAGAGTCACAGGAAAAAGAACAGGGAACAGAAAACCATTCAACAGGATTTGTGGAGGGTCTCAGACAGGCTAAATATGCCATCACAGAAAAAGTATTTATTTTCAGAACATATAACACAGATGTAGCAGTTATTTAGAAAAACAAGTGGCTGTAGTGATGAATTGAGTACTAACACATCTGAAGTAGGCCTTCACTTAGGTTTATGTCCATTATTATGTCTCTATTCACATTACTGCACACTCACTACACAGAAGCTGTCTGTAAGAGTTCAAGGGTTCTCAGGAAATGGATCTGACCTTGTTTACAATGGCCAGGTCAAAGGACTGTTAAGACATTCCTATGAGCATGGTTCTTCTATGCTCCCTTTCATACTGAAGGCCACACATGCTGTGTTCCACAGACTGCGGGCGATCTCTCTGCACCCTTCCCTTGGCTTCCTTTCTTTCTTCCACACAACACCTGGAGGTATTCATGAACAAACTTTCTGAAATGGAAAATGAACTATCCATTGATGGGAATGTAGAACAGTGGACATTCTACATAAGACTGTTGGAAAACTGAGCCACAAAGGTAGTAGAATAAAGATAAGTGGAAAAATAATTGCAACAAACCTGATCAACTGTAATGGAGAGCCAGTGATGCACACCTGAAGTCCTAGGTACTCTTAAGGCTGAGATCTGGGAACACGGTTTGAAGCCAGTCTAGGAAGGAAGACTCTTAGACCCTTATTTCCAATTAACTAGCAAAAAGGTGGAAAGGGAGCTGTGGCTCAAGGGGTAGAGCACTAGACTTGTGTACAAAAACTCAGAGACAGCTCCCAGGCCAGAGGCCAAGCTCCAGGACAGGTAATAAAATAAACAAACAAACAAATAAACAAATGTGATCTATGATTTCATAGTTACCAAAATATAAAGATCTAAAAATTCTATCTGAAGTTAGAAACTGCTGCACCAGCTAAAAAGTAACCAGAATTGTGTGATGTGGTCAAAAACCCTTTCCCAATGCGAACTAAATGGAAAAGGGAAGATAAAAGTCCAGATCCTTGGTATGAACTATAGTGTGGTTTTTATGTGTAAGTATTTCTGAAACCAGTTCAGATTTAGAAAGCATAGCCTTCCTAAGAGAAGGTTCTAGATAAGATCTGACATTTGAGAGAAGCAACCAACGTGGGTTTAGATAAGCTTAGTGCTAGGGAAAGGCCACCATTGTACATTCCTTCCCAGAACCCAACACATCTACCATCAAAGGTGCTGCCTCCCTGTGTGAGGCTGGAGAAGGAAGAGCTTTCAAAGGATGAAAAGTCGTTTGAATTGAAAAACAATGTGAGCAGCAAAATAGAGAAGTAATTTAAACTGTATACTCGAGGTTTAAATTCTTGCAAATGGTTTTGATGAAAGTGGCTGGAGTTCTAATAATTTGCTTTAAATTAATAAAAATAAGAATGATTACTTTTCTAATCTGGGCAAGTCTGCTGTCTTCTTGGTCTCCAGACTTCATAGATCAGAGGAGAAGTAATTACATCCTCAAATGGTTAAATCACTCAAATTACTAGTGTAAACGACTGAAAAGTATGGTATAGGTAACAAAAACATTGCCATTGAATATATGCAAATTGCCAATATAAGATATTAATATTGTTTTACATTCACTATGTTCGCACACACCTGTGTACACATACATGCACACATACACACAAATACATACTGTGTTTTCAGACATTAACTATCACACCTTATAATCATCTTCATATTGTGTAACTGATCAGTTTCTTAAGATAATTTTGTTAATAGTTTGCTTAAGCAAGTACTTTTCTTTGGTACACTATCAATAAATGTCTATTATATATCTAAGTTTTAATTATGCCTTTATATAACCCTCGTCACAATAACCTGATTCCTATCATTTTCTTGAACATTTTAGCAGGGTTGAAGTCTCGAGATGATAAATGGCATAAATTGATGCCCAGGCCGTGCCTGAAATTCTTCCACACCAGGATTCCTCATGATTGCCAGACAGCTGTCATAGTACTGTTAAATGTGAAAAGATATCTTAATACTTCCAGACATTGAGTTTATGGTGATTCAGACTTCACTTATATTATGTCACAGGAATAAAGAAAAAAAGTGAAGAAATCGGAAGATGCAATGCTCTCAAACATGAGGCAGATGAGGAATTACTTGATATATTCATTTTTAAGGCATTTAAAGTTATTCCTCTTTTAATATGATTGTAACCAGTTATTAGAAGAGTTTCAAAATATATTGTCTGAAAGTGAAAAAAATAAATTTTCCATGTTATTTTACTGAATTTAAAGTACTGGTTAATGTTCAGACATTGCACTAAGATCAATTATATGTTTATTGTCCATAAGGAGTCATGCAATGGAGTTACTGTTCAACAAATCAGTTTATAAAAGTACAGTGAATCTTGATTGTCACCTAATTGATAATACTTATATAAAATCTCCATTCCAATGGGAAAAGGACGCCATCTTTTGTGGCATAATAACCACTTTTCTTCAGTACTACATTGTGATTGCTGAAGTTCCAATGACCAGTCAGAAAGAATACCACTGAATTATCCTGCTTGAGGCTTTGCCACAGGTGTCCCAGCCACCACAAATCTTTTCTTACTCTGACCTTGGTGGGAAAACTTTCTAAACAGTCAGGCCTCGACTCCTCGTTTTCCATGTACGCATATCCTGTGATGTCCTAATGCTCAAGTTTCTGAAAGTAATTCTTCCTCTATTTTTTTTCAGATAATTTACCTTAGGACACTAGGGGGTTTGCATCTACAGTTGTGTTGATCCAGATCTCTTTGAAATTAACATGAACACGTTAATTTTGTGGATGGAAAGACAGAGGAAGCACTACTGGGAATATTGTGTCAAGCATTCACTGCTAATAAAATGGCCTCATCGGACTTCATATCTGGGTAACATATGTCATCTCTGACACCAGGAAAAGATTTGCCAATATTTCATTGAATTAGTGAGCCACAGTCCTTTGTAAAATGTATATAAGTTGAAATTAGTGCTCACCATATTGGTGAACTGCAAAACAGGATAGTGATTTGTAGCTAAAATCTACCAGCAGAGTAACTTATTTTACACAGGTCACACCAGATCACTTGGGTTTCCAAATTTTGTGTGTTTGTATGTCTGTTTAAAGTCAATCTTTTTTTTTCAATCTTTATTTTATCTGGAGTGAGTGACAGTTTTACAAGTTTTATATGTTAAAAAGTCATCATTTTCTGGGCAAAATAGTATTTAAGGGAGTAAACAATTTTTGTATAAAATATTTTAAAAATTAAAGTCAAAGAAGAACTGAAAAGACTCACAAATATGAAATTAAGTGTTATTTTTAATGAGCACATGCCTCTTTTTCTCTATTAATAAAAGCTATGAATGCGTAGGGTCCTTATCTGAAGAATATGTGTTCATGCTATTTTTTAAATGTGGTCATGAAGTTCTGTGTTTGTATTTTACAAAATTTCTGTGTTTACAGGCTCTTAGAGTAGACATAATAAAACAAGTCTCACACTCGATGTGTAAAGACATCAGTGACAATGGAAATAAACATTGAATGTGTGTGTGGTGTTTGTGTGTGTGTGTGTGTGTGTAGACTCATTTATATAACCGAAAAACTTCAAAACCCCTTTCTTCACTGAAGAGTACGTCAATGCTATTTTCTGAAAATTTTCTATTTTACATAACATTAAATAAAAGTCAATAACAAATGGATATCTTTGATAAGTTTTCACACAATTGCACAATTAGAATCTCAAAGGCACAATGCAACATGCAGCTAGTGAATAGAATACTTCATACCTGTACAAAGAACAGGTCTTCCGTATAGATTGTCTTTCCATTCCCACGAGGGGCAAAGAGGCCCCGTGCCCCACTCTTACATTCCTGCTCGCGCACACACACAGGGGTTAATGAGGATTTGGAGAATAATCTTAAACAATTGCACACAAAAATCTCCTCATCTTTCCCCATCTCTCCGGAGACCATTTATCTTGTTCTTATTACATCTCAATTGTGCACCAGTGTATATCCATCTTTGTACCAAACAATCACAAAAGGTGGTTTTTATTAAATTTAGAGGCCAGAAAGTGTTATTGCTAAAAGCACCAGAGTCCCTGAGGAAGATGCGTTCAACTCCAAAATTCAGCCTGGAAATCTCGTATGGACTCTGCCTTGCTCATTCATAGCACTACACCCACTGAGGAGCTCATATCTGAGCCAAGGAGTTCCTACAATATGATGTCTTCTAAGGATCATTGAAGAGATTCTAACAAAACAATCTACTAGATAATTAATTATCTATGCTGCTGTGATCAGCATGTTTTGATTAATCATATGCACCAGGTATGGAAAATTATGCTATTTCAAGAAGACAATATTATGATTTAGTATTCACACATGGCACCAATATAAATTCTAATAGCATGAAGGAAAAGATAAATGATATGTAGAAAAATAGATGGATTAATGATAGAGATAGGATATAAAGAGAAGAAAGAAAACAAATGTCACAATACCACGTATGTACATAAAGCAATGTATTTTATATCCGGCATTATGTAAATGTAACATTTAGATAAACAGGGAAAGAGGGACTTTTAAGTATCTAAAGTGATTAAGGAGGATGTGTGAAGAAAAATTTTAATGTCAAACTGTCTTTACAATTCGGGAAATTAGAAAGTAAATTGGCAGTTTTAATAGCTGCTGAGAACTCATTTCAGAACCAGTCTGCAAAATGGAATCAACAGTCCATTCACAGCTGCAGCAAAATCTCCTATCAGTCATTTCTTTCCAAGTTCTTAAAGGTGGACCATTGTAAAACAACATAAATCAAACACCTAATTACTTGATTTAATTTACTAATAATTAGATATCTGTTATTCGAAAGGCCAAAAGATGTTATTTGTGTGGTGATTAGATATGCTAGATTCATTTTGAGATTGCTTATTATTTTGAGTAAATTTTCCATGATTTCCTCACATAACAATTACACTTACAGTGCTTTTCAGTACCATGGCACAAATCAACCATATTCACCACAACTGTTTGCCAAGTGCTGTGCTTTCTCATACTTACTTGTTACTTCTTGTCTCTTCCATGTGTCTTTTCTCAGTTTAAATGGGCATTTTATAAAATTCAGTTTTCTTGTCTTCATAGCTTACCAAATTTGTGTTTATTATACTTTTTAGCTTCACTACTATGTTTAAATAAATTAATGCATATGAAATTCATGTTAAGATTTTTCCTGGATTCATGAAAATTATTAATACACCCCAGTTATTTCCTTGGGTGCCATAAAACACAGCATGATTCACAGAGGAACGAATGCACTGTCTGTATCTTTCCTTTAGAGATACTATGAAGAATATCTTGATGATGCACTTTTTATTATTTTAGATGAATATGTAAATAAGAATACTTAAGGGAGAAACTCAGGGCAACATGTGTGAGGTTCAAATTGACTTACAGTGAATATCATCTAGCATCTGTACTGGGACTTGGTCTTTTAACCTATGTTCCTGTATTATTTGAGCAAATTAATTCTAACATATTATTTTGGCCTAGCTACTGCTCGTTCTGTCATGTCTGAATTTCAGAAGAATCATCAGTGTGATTCATGCCAAGGAGAGGGAAAGCTGGAAACTCAAATGGAAGGATTAGTAATAGTAAAATAAGTGAATTTTCTCATCGTACCCATTCATATCCATGGAGAAAATCTCGACATGATTCACCAATTTCAGTTATTTTTACTAAAATTTCTGTTCAGTGTAGTTTGATACAAATCAGTGTGTAATCACAAGGTTACACAGTGCAGATCAGACACAATCTTACAATTAGAACGGTGATACCTGGAGCACAGATCGTGCTACTTAGTATAAGGCAGAAACAAACAAAAGGCAGTGTAAGACATCCAACCAAACAAGAATAACATCTCCAAATATAATATAAGCTAAGGAAGATCAAAATTAACAGTCTCTCAGCCCGGGAGACGTGGTGCACGCCTGTAATCCCAGCTAATCATGAAGCAGAGATAGAAAGATTTTGGCTCCAGGCCAGCCCAGATGAAGTTAGCACAGCATATATCTGAAAAACAACAAGGTGAAAGCCAAAAGACCGGAGGAGGAGGGATTTATTACACAATAGACCCCTTCACTAAGCAAGAAAGAAGTTCTAAATTAAACTTCCAGTGCAACAAGCAAACAAAATAAAGCAAAAGCTCAGTCTTCTGGCTCCCGCTAAGAATGTGGGGGTAACACAAATGTTGCTAGGAAGCTCTTTCACAGGAAAAGGGAAAAAGAAAAGCAACTTCAGACCAGGTTGAAAAAATAAACGAAACTGGTCTCATTCCATTCCTGAGGGAATTAAATTAGAGCAAGTTTATACATCAGCAAGAGTCGCCATACTAAATGAGGAATGGTAAAAGAATAAGAATATGTCTAACCCTCAGTCACCTGCACTGCCACAGCCTCTAGCTGAGAGGTTCTGAATGGAAATGCAGGATGTAAGACACTCTCAGGAAAGGCAAAGCCTTCCTTACTGTAGTGTTCAGACACACAAGAAACCCCCACCGAGTGGCTGCCAGGGTACCTGGACAGAGAAAGGCAGAAAGGGGAGGAGAAGCAGGATCAGAAGCAAACACACCAACCACTAGAACCACTGCAGCTTTCAGATGAAAGTGGTAGATGAGTTTTCCGAGTTTATACTGTCTCACACAAACACATACTGGGAGCTCAGACATTTTGAAGACAAGATGCCATGTCATTGTTATTTATATTAAGTACATCAGTTTTCAAAGAGTATCTACTGATCATTTTTATTTGTATGTTCATTTTGTACTAGCTACGGTATTTCTTTGAGATTTGTTTTTGTTTTTTCAATGCATACATTATACGTGTATGCCCTTCATGAAAATTTGAAGGTAAGAAAAGATTTTTTTTCCTTTAACCTATTTCCCCGCCATCTTGCTTCCAGCATAATTTTTATCTGCAAAGAGATTCAAGCTGAGAGTCATGCTTTTAATCTTACATTTTCAAAAAAGTATTAACTTCCTGTCACTTTGATACTAGCTATGAGTTTTCTCTTCAGTGAACATATTCTCTGTCTATAATGACCAGGAGAAAAAGCAAACCCTCAGAAAAGAAATTGTCTTGTTTTCAGAGAGCAGTCTACCCACCAGGGCA
Source organism: Dipodomys ordii (assembly GCF_000151885.1). Taxonomy (NCBI): domain Eukaryota; kingdom Metazoa; phylum Chordata; class Mammalia; order Rodentia; family Heteromyidae; genus Dipodomys; species Dipodomys ordii. Next base: position 16,565,264 of record NW_012267259.1, on the reverse strand, counting down.
TGAGGTAGAAAAATACAAAGGTTAACAATGCACACAGATTTGTCCACAGAAGAGTTTTAAACAATAAATAATATATAACATATTAAGGGTGTGAGAAATGCTGAGAATGAATGTAACTACAATGCTTTTGGGCTATGGAACAAAATATTTTTCTTATGGCAAACAACATCTGCATTTCTTTTTCTGCAGGAGAGTGAATATCCTTTAGTTCAAAGTTTGAAAGTATCCTCAGGATGTGATTTTCCCTTCTAGGTAATTTAAAGATATTATTCCATACACCAGATATATACCTGAAATTGTTAGTCCTACACCTTGAGTTAGCAGAACTTTCTTTTACTTCTTCTCCTAAATTGAATTTAAGATTAATTTCTTTTCTGTTTTCCCCATACACAGACACTTCTGCAATTTCTTGATTACGTACACTGATGCTTAATTGTATGTTTATATATATATATATATCAGTCTACTCACACACAATTATCATAGCTAACGCATTTGGCACAAAAGATCCAGATTTATCTATATTACTAAATAATTGTACAAAATGTTAATTTTTAAATAGATAAGGATAGCTTAAATACAAATAAAAGTGGATAATTTTCACACTGCATGCACAGCTTTTTGTTTGTATTTTACTGGTGTCAAGTGTTTGAGTTCCTTGTATAATTTATTTGGATGACATTTCAGGTGTATTGTTCACAAATACTTTATTCTGATTTTGCTATTGATTGTCTTGTGGCTGAGAAGAAGCATTGTAGTTTGATCTAAACCCTTTTGTCTGATTTTCCTTTTGTTGCCTCTGATTTTAGGCTCCTATCCAAAAATTAGATGACTTGACATAGTTGTAATTATTCCAGTATTGCTTATGGTAAAAAAAATATTAAAAGTGGTGATTTATATTTTTTCCAATGAAGATAAATTAAATATTCATGCTAGAAATATTATACTGTGATTAGTAGAAAACCCTAGATAAGCCTCTTAAATTTTGAGAGCTTGTTTGGAGGTTCTAGCAGGGAAGCGCAGCTACTCATATACCCTTGACCGAAGACCGGTCCTCCTCTATCGGGGATGGTCGTCCTCTTGGACTGAGCGCGCAGCTTCGGGAGGGACGCACATGGAGCGGTGAGGGAGGAAGGGGACACCCGCCTAGCCAGCCAGATCAGCCGAATCAACCCTGGCGATCAATGGGGTGACAGATGTCGCAGCCAGATCGCCCTCACATCCAAGCCTCTTAAATTTTGATACCAATTTTTATTCATACATCAGTCTGACCAAGTAGTTGAATGATATATAATATGCTGTAAGATATGCTCTGTCCATGCTTAGAAGGGGCCAGTTGAGGAAATACAAACATTAATCAGTATTTGATATTCATTGGTTAGGTCAGATGGAAAACTTAGGAAATTGTGATCATCTTTCCTTTGTGATTTAGTGACCATTATTTTGGGGTTGGGAATGGGACTAAAACATAAGGTAGTAGGACTAAGCAGCAAGGACAAGGGACCAAAATGTGACAGAAAATGAACAAGAATTCTCCAACTGTTCCCTGTCCAATCCTTTCTTATGAGAATATGTGCCTCGAACTTTTCCCCATGTCCCTTTGCTTTTAGTTGGCATTACATATAAAAAATGTCAGTCTTATTGTAGAGAAAAAAATATAACGTAATAAATAGGAAGACTTATGAGCCAGGTTAAAGTTACTGTTCAACATTTAGTTTATTGAACGGAAGACACACCGTGGAAACAACATTGCCGCATGAGGTTAAGCTAGAGAGCACATCACACGTGTTTGCAATGCAAGTTATTTGTACTCGGATGTCAAGAATAGAGCCATATATTGAATGCAAAGCAGAAAGTATCAAAACTAGGGACAAATTCTCTCTAAGAATGTAAAACTATATTTGATTGTATTTGATATAATTAAAGTGAAAGACAGATGTGCAACAATAATTCCTTTAAAACCTTAGCATATTTCCATAAACATACTTCATATATTTATAGACATATTGGTATGCATGCCTTTATTTATTTATTTATTTATTTATGTGGATGAATGATAGCCATGTGACAGGAAGGTCACTTCTCACTTTGTGTAATTTCCTGTCTCTCTCTCCTGAAGCCTAACATAGGATAAAAATTAAATATAACTACCTGTAATCCTGATAAATGGTATGGTTGTAGCCAACATCACTAATGATTCATATATTTGACATATTTAGATAAACAATTATGAACATAATTAAATCTGTTGTCACACTTACATGTATTCCATTATTGGCAGGCTTCAGGAGAATCCCACAGGTGTTTGCAGTTAATAAGAGGTTTCAGAAGCTGCAGGCATAATGTTCTTCCCCGGTGAGCCACCCGGTGTCTGGGAGGACAGCAACATGCTCAGAAATGTTGAACTTCATTCTATTACTTTAACTAAGTGTGAGACAAATGAGAGGGACAGCGTTCACTGGAGCATTTCTAAAGAGCTGCTGGACAATGTTAAAGTACTGGTAATGTTAGTAACAACCACAGTCAACAATCAGTAGAGCTGAGAACTAACCCTGACATCAGCACAAATAATTAAACAAGTACATTCTTTAGTCATTGCGTTGACATTTCTGGACAGCTGAGTAAGGCCTTCCATCTCTACTCCTCTTTCCTCTTCTTCCTCTCTCCCTCCCCACTCCTTCCTTCTTCTTTCTTTCCATCCTTCTCTCCTTCCATTCTTCTCTTCTTCCTTCCATCCTCCTTTCCTTTCTTCTTTCCTTCCTTCCTCCCTTCCTTCCTTCTATCCTTCCTTCCTCCCTCCCTTCCTCCCTCCCTTCCTTCTTCCCTCCCTCTCTCTTGTCTCTTTCCCTTCCATTCTCGCTCCTTCCCTCTTTCTGTCCTCCCTCCTTTCATGGTTTTTATACATTTCTTTCTAATGCTAGTTTTTCATTGTTTTTTTTGTTAGCTATCTCTGTGAAAACCCATTTCTCATTGGATTGGCTAATTTCCATGCTAAATTCCTTATCATGAATCACTACTGATTCATACAGTGTCTAGTTTGATGGCTCATTCAAATACATTTCATAGGAATACCAAGAATGCCAGAATGTATGTGTGTGCTGTGTAATAGAGAAACTGCCTTAAATATTAAGTTTCCATGGAAGAATTGAAGTTAGCCTGGTCCAGTGTGATATTTGCTCCTTGGAAGTTGGAGAGCTAGAGAGGTTTGCAGTAGGCCCAGTCAAAATTTCCTCAAACTCTATCTCAGTCATCTCCCATTTTATTTCAAATAAAATTCAAATTATTTAAAATAAAAATTGAAGCCAGGCACTGGTGGCTCATGCCTGTAATCCCAGCTACTCAGGAGACTGAGATCTGAGGACCAAGGTTCAAAGCCAACCCAGCAGGAAAATCTGAGACTCTTATCCCCATTTAACCACCAGAAAACTGAAAGTGGGGCTATGGCTCAAAGTGGTAGAGTGTTAGCCTTGAGCAACACTGCTCCAAGACAGCTCACAGGCCCTGATTTCAAGCCCCATATCCAACAAAAACAAAAACAATGCAGGCATGGTGTAGGTACCTGTCATGTTAGTAGGCAGGAAACACAAATAGGAAGCTCATGGTCCAGTTTGATCTGGAAAAAAAAAAAACAGAAAGTAAGAGAAGTTTAAGATGTGGGTCAAGTGTGATTAGCACAACAAAAAGAACTCATTCAATGAAATTTTAGTCGAATTTATCATTCCATTTTACAAGAGGATTCTTTAGACCCTCTCTAAAATTTGCTCTGGGAAGATGTAGCAAAATATTCTTTAAATATAGGAAAAATATTTCTAAGACATATTAACTAGGCTAACAAAAATGCATACTTGATGGAAACAGTAAGACTTTCAGAACGGAGGAAAATTGACCATAATGTCCAGAGGAATAATAAACACTGTGTAAACCTGTTAATGTTAAAAAAATCAAATTTCTGAATACTGGGTTTTGCAGAACATTTCAGTATAAGTGTTGCATTGAAGTTACATATAATATTCTAAGAACAATATGAGACATAGATAATTAATAGCAGCAATGTGAAAATATTTTATACAAAGCAATCATATAGATATGCCTACCAACTCCTAACTGATACCTTGAAAAAAGAAAGATGATTATGTATAACATTTCAACATGGGAAGAATATCTCTTGGGCAAGACCAACAGTGAGTTCTGTTTATATTCTGAGGACATATTCAGCTCTGTCCTTAGCACTGAAAAAGTTGATAGACTATGTTAGAAGATTAGAATTTTAAAATATACAGAACAGAGATTTCAAACCTTTGAAATATTAGTGTGTATGTATTTTTGATTTATGCGACTTTCAACTTTCTCTTCTCTAGTGACTAAATATATCAAAAATGCAGGAGACTCTGGAGAAACACCACACAGCAGAGGTGCAATGATTACCTGGCATTAATAAATGTTTCAGAGGAGAAAGTAAATGGGCTTTCTATTGTGCAGAAGACAAGTTCTTAAATGCACCAACAAAATCAAACCAATTCCACAGTGCTATCAGAGTCACAAAAAGGCACACTGCCTATGTACATGAGAGAACATTGCACGCTATGGTATGTCCTTCCTTCAAGGACAAATGGGGCTGGTTAATTCGGTTACATTGTTTTCCTTAATGTAGCTGACCTGAATATTATGGCGGCAGATGGATGCTCTTGGTGATTCTTACCTGGAACCCCATTTTGCAGTTTCTTTTGCTGACCAGCCTCTGTCAATAGCACAGGGTTTCTTTGGTGAAAATGCCCTTCATAGATAGACAAAAAGTCTCTTTGACTCCAACTGCATTCACCAAAACTCAAATTTTGAGTAAGTCTCTTTATTTCTCTGACCCAGAGTATGAATGCAGTTTTTTGTTCTCCAAATTTAGAGATATTATCTTTCTGTAAAAGAAGGTTATGAACAACACTAAAAATGATTCACCTAGCACCTACATGGTATAGGGCACTAACACGAACACTCAAAATCTTACAAATAACCTAAGCCTACCACATTCTGTCATAGGACAATGTTCATGCAAAATACCAAATTTGAAGGGAATTGTTATTGATGATATAGAAATTCTTCCTTGAAACTTAGTATTGTATAAGGGACAGTAGAAGAGTGACTTGTGAAGGTGCTTGGAGCCATGAGTCCCTGCCTTTACCAGGACACTGTTCTCATGCTGCTCTGTAAGCTGGAACCTGACAAGACTGCTCAGCTCTGACAAGCTCTTTAAATCCCCAGGCATCAGTTTTCCCAAGTGTGAAACCAAACCAAAATGTTTAAAGTGTTTTGTGATTATTGTAAAAACAATGTAGGATATAGAAAGTAGTACTGCAGATATGTTTATTAAATAAACAAGTAACTATTGAAAATGGGAAAAAATAACACTGATAAAATTTATGAAGTGTACAGTAAGGTGGTGTTAGTATTTGCTCACTTTTAGGCCCAACTTCTACAGCACAATTGAAAAACTAAAACTCTTTATCTTCTAATCACAACCTAGCAGCTCCCAGGGACAATCATTCTATACTTAGATTCCGAATGTTTTACATAACTCATATAAATGAAATCATGTAGCATTTTCCTTTTTTGACTGAATGTCACTGGTGAATTTCCATGATAGAGCATATGGCAATATATAGTATATATTATATATATGCTATAATATATAAGATATATCATATATCATATATTATATATACTATATATGGTTTGAAACCATATATATATTAAAACACACACACACACAGGGTTTGAACACATGGCCTGAGTCATGCCTCCAGACAATTGTATAATATAATACTATGTCATATTGCATGTTTATCATAGAATATATACTATATAATATACATTATAATTATATGGCATATATTATATCATATATAATACATCACATATTACCATATATGTGTACACATGCACACACATGTGGTTTGAATTCAGGGCCTTGCCATCTCTGGGCTTGGCTTGATTAATGGATATTCTACAGCTTGATTCACAGTTCCAGTCCAGCTTTTTGCTAGCTATTTTGGAGATGGAGTTTTATAAACTTTTCCAACAATGTTCAGATTTAACTTCTCTGAAACATTCTTATCATTTAATTTAGAGTTTTGGCTTTTAAGTTATGATTTTCATATTAATTATTAGTATACCTGTTTGTAACATGTTAAATGATATTTATTCAAGTGATTTCTTAGAGATTTATTATCTTTTCCCAAAGAACTTTGGGAAATGTATATATTAAGAACAAGAAGGTGGCTCAGCGGTAGAGTGCTTGCCTTGCATGCATGAGGCCCTGGGTTCGATTCCACATAAGCAAAAAGAAAAAAGCCAGAAGTGGCGCTGTGGCTCAAGTGGTAGAGCGTTAGCCTTGAGATGAAGAGCTGAGGTACAGCGCCAGGCCCAGAGTTCAGGCCCCATGACTGGACCCAAAAAAAAAAAAAGAACAAGAAATTATAGAACTAGAAAAAATTACTGGAAATAATCACTCAGTTCACTGATGGTACTAAACCAAAAGAAATGATGATACATTAACAAATATTACCAATTGAAAAACATATAATAATATTTATAAAATAAATATATATGTTGGTATCTAGTAAATTATAGCAAATAGTAATGTATTCATTTAATTGGATTATGGAAGAGGATTTAAGAGACAGCAGGTTGCATAATAAGCTGAAAATAAAATTAAATTAAAAAGTTCTTGAGAAACCTTTTGAAAAAGAGACAGGTCAAGAGAACACATAAAATATCTTCAAAGTATTGAAATGTAAGGAAATAAAAGAAAACTTACACAACGTTTTCCCTAAATTCTATATTCAACATGTACATGTCAAAATTTATTGAAATGATGCTAAAAGAGCTTTAAAAACGTATAACATCTAAACTTTATATTAAATTAGAAATTTAGATAACTGGTTTAAACTTCTTCCTTAGAAAAACAGGAATAAAAGATAATTTAAAATGTAAATGTACCAGAAATGTTCATTTTAAATATATGAAAAATAAAAAATGAACCCCTAAATTGGGTCTTTATTTATTATTGAGTAACTCAAGTTTCTAAGCAATCTGATCAAGATAAAAAGAGAGAAGACAATGATTACATGTAACAGTAATGGGGCTGGGGGAGCATAATTCCAGATATTTAGTCATTCAAAAGTCATTCAACAGTAATTCAAAGGCTATGGTTTGAAGAACATCTTGTTAATAAATTAGACAATTTCTCTGAAGTGAACAAATTCCTTGAAGAGAACAAAATGTGAAAGGTTACCAAAGAAAAATAGATGACGATGACATGCTTATGTCCATTAAGGAAGGAGAATTTATATTATAAAATGTTCTCACGGGGCAGGTGTTTCTGGCTCATATCTATAATTTCAACTATACAGACAGAGGCTGATTGGGAGAAACGCATGAGGCCTTATCTGAAAAATAGCTACAGCACAGAGGCCTGTGGGCCTGACTCCCATGACAGAGAACCTTGCAGTCAAGGACTTGAGTTCATACAGCTACCTGTCTTCAGTTGTCAATTCTATACCATTTTCACAGGAAAAATGACTAACAAATGAGATTGATAAGACGGTTGTCTGTATTAGAGTAGTGCCTTCAATCAATAGTGCACTGTGAATAGAGCAAAGCCTTATAGACAACCCTGGCCTGGCGTAATACATCGAAAGCTTGTAGAATTGCTACACTGTTATACACGTAATACTAGTATAGTTAATATTTTAAATAACCAACAGAGAAAGCATCCATTGGAGTATATTTATATAACTTAACATAAATCTTGCCTGTCCCTAAAAATAAAAGAACATTTTTGACTTTTGTCTTTTTAAATCAAATCTTGCTTATTCTTATATTTTCAAACTACTGATTAAAACTAAATTACATACAGAGATAAAGTTTATCTGAAACTGCACTATCTAATGACCAAGAAGAGTGTGGCTTTCTGGAAAGTATTTACTTTTTGGATATTTAATTTCAGTTTTCATTATAGTTTTATAAATACATTTTCTCATTTTCAGTCTCCATTTTCTGTTTTCAATCATGTCTTTAAGGTTTTAATATTGACTATTTTTTCTTCTTAATAAAGGCAAACTATATGGGTTTCTGTATTCATAAATATGTAATGTTCTCACTGAGTTTGTAAGGAGATAAAAGTGAATCCCAGCGTTTGACCCTAGGAGAGGAACAGAAAAGAGATCTCTGCATAACAATAATAATCAATGAGCCAATAACATCTCAAAAAGTCAACAAAGCTACAATGTTATTACTCACTTTTGGGGGCCTCAAATCCCGGGAAGAATACGCATTGGGCTGAATAGTTGTGTCTCGCGCTGACACACATGGGAGCCAGGGTCCTGTGGGACTTTCAGTAGGTTTCCTCAAAAGCCAGCCCTCCCCGGAGGAAATTGGACACTGCATTTGTGAAGCTTGCATGGAGAAAACACTAAGCTTCGTTTTGTAGTTTCTGATCAAGACATAAATTCAGTCAATTTGAGAAAGCAACAGAAGTATGCATGCAATAAAGACAGCTGAAAACTATGTTCTATAAACAGGAGGCAGTAACTATATCCTACCTTTACTGTTGTAATCGTTGAATAAATAAATGCATACAAAAGCATCTTGTCCACTGCTCCATGCCTCATATTATACAACTGCAGCTTTAAAAAAAGTGTTTAGCTATTATAATTAATAAATAAATATAAATATTAAAATAAAATTTTTAAATTAAAAAATAAAGCTTTTTAATATTTTTTTAACCAGGCTGATAATTTGATTCATTGGTATAGCTCTTGCTTAACATGAGCAAGGTATATATGTATATGTATATGTATATAATTTTGTTGATGTTAGTATTTGTTATTGATCTTTTGTCAATATTAATAACAGAAAAAGGCAAATTTAATGTAGAACAATGACAAATACCATCTACAGAATGATAAAAATATCTCTAGCATAATGTAGAAATTTAAAAATAACCTGTCTGTGTCTTTAGAGAGGAGATCCATTTTAGAACAGACCTTTATAGTATTCTTTTTTTTCAGAAAGGTATGCTTGTACTATAATAATAGAACAAAATGAACTGTGAGGGAGTTTAAGACAATGGAGAGATCAAAGGAAGAAAGTCAAAGTCTCCTATTTGAGTTGAATGGAAGTAGAGAAAAATCAGTTTCTATTTTCTGGGAAAACTACTTCTTCAGGTCAAATGAATTCCGGAGGAATGACTGGGAATTGCTCTCCATTTTTGCTGCTGTGAGACCTGTTAACAAATCTTGGCCCTAAAGCTCAGCCCATCTTCCAGTGGCTCAGCACCTTGAGCCTCAGCTGACTGGAGGAAGGCATGGGCTGCCCCCATGTATGCAACATGCAATGTTTACAGCAAAATTGGGAGGAAGGTTTTTTTTTTTAAAGGAAGTGCACTGGACTCTGTTGGTTTCAACTGAAGCAATGGACAGAGAAAGGAACAGAATGATAGAAAGGAAAGTCAAGAAACCAAAATGACTCCAAGAGCAGCTCACTGGAGAGGCTAAAAGAGAAAGGGAAAAAGCAAAACTCAGAGGCCAGGCCAACAGGCAAAGAGGTATGAATATACTAATGAATATAGTAACGTATAGTATGTTCATAATAATACGAATTAATTATATAAGATAGGATGTATTATAACATAAGACCTACTTATATCAATTGATAAATACTATAGGATCTTATTTTATTACATAATTATTATGAGCATACATGTATAAAGTATTTAACTTAAGAAAAGAAAACTGAACAAGTTTACACTCCACCAACAATGCAGTAAGGTTCCCTTCTGTCCACATCCCCTCCAGCATCTGTTGTTATTAGAGTTCTTGGTTATAACCATTCTAACAGGGGTGAGGTGGAATCTCAATGTTGTTTTGATTTGTATTTCTTTTATGGCTAGGGAGGTTGAGCATTTCTTCATGTGTCTATTGGCCACCCTTCTTTCCTCTTCAGAGAAGTTTCTCTTTAGGTCGTTAGCCCACTTCTTTATTGGGCAGTTGTTTCTTTGAGGATTTGTTGTTGCTATGGAGGTTCCTCAAAAGACTCCACATAGAACTCCCCTATCACCCAGCAATCCCACTTTTGGGCATTTACCCAAATCATCACAAACAAGACCATATTAAAGCTACTAGCACAACTATGTTTATTGCAGCATTATTTACCAGAGCTAAGATGTGGAACCAACCCAGATCCCCTCAGTAGAAGAATGGATCAAGAACATGTGGTATATATACACAATGGAATTCTATGCCTCCATCAGAAAGAATGACATTGCCCCATTTGTTAGGAAATGAAAAAAGTTGAAAATAATTATATTAAATGAAGTAAGCCAAGCACAAAGAAACATAGGTCCCATGGTTTCCCTTATTTGCAATAATTAGTATATGTCTGAGACAAGCAGAAAAGGTCAGATAAGTTGATGTTAGGCGAAATGAACCCCAAGATAAGGACTCAAATGGTTTTTCTTTCTTGCTATTGTTTCTAACATATTTATAAGATACTTCTTTGTTGTTTTGTATGCCCCCCCACGGTATAACCCCTGCTTTCACTGTATTTGATGTTGGTATAATTTGTGGAGGAGGAGAGAAAAAACAAAATGTTTAAATAGGGATTCAGGTGGACCCATTGCAACAATGAGATGTACAAGTCATTATGTTGAAAAATGAACTTTACATCTTTGGCACGGGCGGCAGGGGGGTAGATGGGAAGGAATGGGAAGGGAAAACAGAGAAGGAGGTAATGATGCTTGATAAGAAATGTACTCATTACCTCATTACTTTGCCCATGTAATTGTAACCCCTCTGTATGGTATTTTCACAATAAAGAAAAAGAAAGGAAAATTGTTTTAAATATATTTAAAAAGAAGAATGTTTTATTCAAATGGGAAGTACCTATAGCCAGAAATAGAATAAATTAGAAATACAAGTAAATTGTAGGGATAATTGAAAGTGTTGATTAGTATGTACCATACTAATAAAAATGCTGATGTTTGCTTTTTATTTTCTTTCCTTCCTTTTACAAGTCATGCAAAATGCATCTAAAGTCTTTTGTGGATGTTCATTTGCAGCTTTTGGATATAATTATGTGGTATCTCTTAAAATTCTTAATATAGAAACCCAGCAGTATACAAACAGCAAAGAAATATTGAGTAATGGGATTACAGGTTCTAATGTGAAGATAGACTTAATTATTTGTCATGTTTAAATAATATTTACATATTGAAAGTCTTCACAATTTCCCTACTTCATGTCATTTCTTGAATAGATTTATCTTTTCATCATTAGAGAGGTTAAGACATATATGCCAGTAGATAAATTAAAAAGACAATCCAAACGCAAAAGTGCTACCATATTGACAATTTATAGAAGGAATTAGAGCACACTGAAAGAGTAGATTGTCACCATCAGACCACTGCAAAGTGTGAGATATCTATGTTTTGTGCATAATGGGAACACACTTAAGGTCTTTTCAGAATACTACTTAATTTCAGTGTTTAAGCATGAATTTTATATTTGAAGGTATCAGTGCCTTCACGTGTGCTAGAGATAATGATAGTGAGGGATTCTGTAGTCCCTTTACCATTGACTATGGGCCGATTATTCAAAATAATCACACAGGGTCATAGCTGGGTAATACTGGAAATAAAATCACTGGTATTCATTTGTCCCTTGTTTAATTGTACTCGGTTGTGTGTAAGTGTGTACAGCACAGTGCTGGATGACTATACCACTCCACTCCTCAGCGTAACTGCCTTATTATGAGCTTATAACCATCTTCCACGCCCACAGCCCACCCACTCCACTCCTAAACCCGTACAATAGCTACTCGCTATGGTTTTGCCACTTTAACTACACGTATGGGCTATTTCAGACTGGCTTTTCTGTGTAAACTGAGCATCATTTTTTTTAATTTTATTTGTGAACATACTGTACAGAGGAGTTACAATTACATGGGCAGGATAATGCGTACATTTCTTACCAAGCATTGCAGCCTCCTCCTTTGTTTACCCTTCACATCCCTTCCCAGCCTCCCCCTTCCCCCCAATCCCAATCCTTCTCCTTTCCCCCCCTTCCTCCCCCCCCACCGACCTTGTAAAGCTCGTTTTGGACATGACAACTTGTACTTCTGAGCATCATTTTTTAGGAAGCCTTTCAAGCTGGTACATACATCAGTGGTTTATTCATTTTTATCCCATGACAGCATGTTTAAGTACTTTCCAGTTTGGGTTCTTCAAATACAGCTGCTAAGCACGTTAACTTATAGCTATGTATGAGAACAACACAAATGTCATTTCCTATGGGATGAACACCCAACCATCAGTGTCATTGCTAGACATAAGCAGTCTGCACCAACCGTGTGGATATTTGATGGAAGCTGTTTGTGTTGATTTACTGCTGCTTTGAACTGATCCCTTCCATAGATTCCCTGTCAATGTCCTTTCTAAAACATTTCGCATCTATAATGGTCATGCCCTAAGCTTCATTCACTCCAAGCAGCAAATTCTGTCGCTCTACTGTGTTCACGAGATTCATCTCCATCTGATTGTGCAGCATTTTAACCGCGCCGGCGTGCGCCATCGGGACGCCCTGGAGGGGAAGAGCGGCCAGGTGGAGGCCGCAGAGGCCCTGGTGGCCAGGGACGTATTCCCTGGCAGAAGCAGCTGGCTGGGGAAGGCCAGTGCTCTACATCTGCCAGCGTGGAACAGACCTCGACTCTGGAGGAGAGCGCCCGCCGGCCTGAAGGAACCGAGCCAGCCTGGGTAGAAAACTCCTCCAGCCTTCTTCAAAAGGACCAGCAGCCAGCTGGGCTGGAAGAGCAGCTCAGGTGTGAGAGCCGCAGGTCTGAGCAGGCGAGCTGAGCCCGAGATGAGGCTCTGGATGCGGTGCCTGGAATCCCAAAAGGATCACACACAGTCACACACTCACACACATACTCAAACTCATACACACACACACACTCACATTCACACACTCATACTCACACACACCACACACACTCACACACCCACATACACACACCACACACACTCACACACACACTCACACACTCTTACACTCACACTCACACACACTCAAACACACACATACTCTCATGCACTCTCACACGCACACACACTCACATACACTCATACACACTCACACACACACCACACACACCACACATTTACACACACTCACAACTCACACACTCACACACATACTCACACACATACATACACTCATACTCATACACACACTCATACACTCACACTCAGCTCACCCAACTCACACACACACTCACACAGATACATACACTCATATTCATACACACACTCATACACTCACACACAACTCACTCAACTCACACACACATTCACACACATACATACACTCATACTCACACACACTCACATACTCACATACACACACTTACACACACATTCACACACACTCACCATACTCATTCACATACTCACATACACTCACAGGCACACATTCACACACACCACACACACTCACATGCACATACTCACACACACTCACATACTCACACACACACTCACACTCACACACACACACCGGACCTCAGAGTCTGGAGCATGATGTCCAGTTTCCTAATGGCCCTCTTCTGTCCCCACTCCTGCCGCAGGAGTGGGCGGGAGTCTATTTACCTCCTACCCTGGCCAATGCGGGAAATCGGTCCTGGAGCGGGCACACTGCGGCGAAAGAAGCACTTCATCGGGACGGGTGCCATGAGGGAAAGACTATTTGAGCATCGCAAATGACACATCCTTTCCCTGGCACAAAAGATCAAATGAGATGAGGCTTTCCAGAAGCAAACAAACACTTCAGTGTGATCACTGAGGGTAGAAGGGAAATGGCCAAGGTCCTTGCAGGAGGAGGCGCTGGACGGTCCGCAGAGGCGGGATGGAGAGGTACACGGGTTTCAGGTCCAACAGAAAACACACAGACCACAGCCACCCAAAGACTGATGACATCTTTCTAATCTGTCCATAGAGAAAATCGCGGGACTCAGCGTGACCTTCAACAGATGAGTTTTATAATTGGCTTTTTGAAAATTAAAATTATGAAGAAAAAGAAATGATGTAATTGCAGCCGGACTGTGGTTTGTAGATGAGAGGAGGTATGGTCACAGGAGGTATGGTTTAATGGGAGAGACATCCATTTTCCTTGGACATTTCAAGGGGGCTCCATAAGCAACATGGTACTGGAGATCGACAGTGAAATGTTGTTTAAAATGCAGATAAAGAATACTGGGTATTTTGGTAAAGTCCCATATGTAGACACAGAGGACCTATTCAAAAAATATAAGTTATAAAGTTATCGCCCACCAAGAATACTGCCTGTGTACTCGTGAGCAATCAGAAAGATACACGGAGAAAAGGCAAGCTATGCACTTACCCTATAACACCTATTTTCACTGTGCAGTATTTACTCTTCAACTGTGTCATTAAAATAACATGCTATAATTAACACTTGTAGGTTAAAGATATTCAGGAACACCTGGTCTTTGCTTATTCTTACTGCTTAGTACTGTGCTAAGAGCGTGCCTTCATTAAATAGGAAATCTGGGGTTTCTTGAAATAAAGATATGTTCAATTTATTCCCCTATTTCCTTAAGGTAAACATTTTCATAAAGACTTAATGATTGATTTTAGTATTATTTGCACGTATGTCCCTTTTTGAAAGTATGTACATAGTGCTCACTTGCAGTTGTCTTTTTTTAATTTGGCAATTTTTAATTGTGAAAATACCATACAGAGGAGTTACAATTACATGAGCAAGGTAATGAGTACATTTCTTATCAAGCATTGTTGCCTCCTCCTTTGTTTCCCCTTCCCATCCCTTCCCACCTCTCCCCCTCCACCTCGCCATAATGTCTTGTACATCTCATTGTTGCAATGGGTCCACCTGTATCTCTATTTAAACAATTAGTTTTTTCCCTTCCCTACCACAAATTATACCAACATTAAATAGAGTGAAAACAGGGATTATACCGTGGGGGAGGGACACACAAAACAACAAAGAAATATATTATAAATATGTTGGAAACAATAGCAAGCAAGAAAAACCATTTGAGTCCTTATCTTGGGGTTCATTTCACTTAACATCAACTTGTCTGACCATTTCTGCTTGTCTCAGACATATACTAGTTATTACAAATAAGAGAAACCAGTTTTCTTATGAAGTATGTTTCCTGAGTTGCAAAAAGAACATACATTGACAGCGCCTTTACATTTCCCTGAGATTTTCTGAATTTTTGAAATTATGTCATTTCCTAAGGAAATGCTGAAAAATATAAAGCTTTGTTTCCAGGGTGACCTGAAAAAATGGACCAGCTTTCTCCCAGCTACTGTCTCCTATCAGGTCAGCTAGTATGAAAGAAAGCTAAGTTACAGAGCCTATCTTTTATAATTTAGAACTGCAAAGGAAAACAAGCAAGAATAACTTTTATTATGAATACTTTCCTTTAATGCTGTTTATCAAGAGATAGAGTGATTAATGATTCAAACACAACTTTACATGCAAATAATTCAGAAACTTTGGTAAGAGCAGTCTTCTGTAAGACACACTTAAATTCATTAAAAATGAAAAAATTTAGAGTGTAAATATTTCTGAACCTTTGTTACCTGCACATTTTATACTGTCTTATTTTTCTTTGAAATACTTTAATTCTTATGTAAGCATTGCCCCCAAAGAAAAAATGGTATATATGCAATCAATACTTTGGCAGATAGCTTTAACTTTATACTTTCTGATTTTAGAAGATTACATTCTCACTAATTACTAAGGGATATTATAATGTGCACTGTTTCTCTTAATGACTGATTTGTAGGTATTGATTGAAGTGAAAGAGAGACTACAAGTAGGAAGAAGAATTCACCCCAGCATCTGGTCATCTAACTCTATTTGCATTTTAGTACTTTTAATTCCAGTTTAATTGCAAGAGAGGGATTTTAGTGAACAGCCTCAATGGAGACTTTTCTGTATTTGGACAGAGGAATGGATGGATCATATAGAGAAGAAGCATGATTATGGCTCCCTCTCAGAGCTACAGAAACTTCTCCAGGGCTTGTGTTTCCTGATTGAATTCTACACACTAGAGAAAACTGTGCAAACCATACTATGATAGATACTTCCAACAACTTGCATTTCTCAAAGTAAGCCTTAGCTAGTTTTCAATAATCTGAGTGCCTTTTAATGAAGAGGCCAGCTGCAGAGAGACCAACTCTTCCATAGAGAAATGATGCCTATAATATATAACAGACAGCATATTATTCTGTCTACATCATACCTCTGAAATAAAACTATATTTAGAATTTGATTTTCTACTTCTCTGATTTTATTTTCTGTAAATAATGCATAAGAAAGTGGAAAATATTCTAAAATATATTTGAAAATGCTCTCTTAAAGTAGCAGGAGCTTCAGGATTTAATTTAGTCCTAAAAAAATTGGTTACTGGATGACTTTGGTCAAAAAATAACATGAAATATTTTTTAGATGGCATAGAATGTGCCAAAGAATTATGTATCTAAAATGTACATTCATCTCAGTAAGCTATATTATTTTCAGGTGAGAATATATTTCAATAGAAATATGTTTGTTAATGAATCAAATGTGCTCTTTATGCAAGGAAATAGGATTGTTTTTCCATCTTAATATTAAAAACAGTAGATGCCATCAGGGGATTTCAATGAAATCTTAAGATGTTAAATAAATTTTAAAACATTCCACAAAAAGAAAAGTATATTTTATTTGAAAATGATAGACAAAATGAAAGTAGTGCTCTTAGATGTTTGTGTTCAATATTGCTAGAAAGTGTGTGTGTGTGTGTGTGTGTGTGTGTGTGTGTGTGTCCCATCTCCCACTTATAATCAGTAAATACAAATTGGATATATGAACAGTATTAAAGATCTCAAATTTCTCCTTTTTTGTAAATATAATGCAATTCCATTCATTATTTGAAAAAGACAACTTCAAAACTTCAGGGTATTTTCCTTTCGACCACTGATAGATTTTTTTATAAGGGAAAGATTTGTCAGAGTGCCAACAGTTAATTATAACTAGTTTGTTATAACACCAACAACAACTCTACATCATGCCTCTAATCCACTTGTTCTTGGGGCTGATTCTCATAAAGCATCAATATCAATCCTGGAACCAGTGTCTCCCATCTGTAATCCTAGCTACTCAGGAGAATGAGATCTGGAGGTTCATGGGTCAAATCCAGCCCAGACAGAAACGTTCCCTAGTCTTCTGCAAGAAGCAGGAGTGGATGCCTGGGTCAAATGGTAGTGTGTTAGGTGACCAAGTGGGAAGCCCTAAGTTCAAACTCCGGTACCCGGTACCACCAAAAACCATTAAAGCTCAATACCTGGACCAAACGTATTTAATCTCTGAGGGAGATAGTAAGGTATCTTCATTTAATTTAAAGTCTTTGCAAGTAACTTATTTGACTTCCAGGCATGTAGGCTCCAGTTTCAATGACCATCTGAAATATACAAAGTGTGAGTACCCCTACCTATATGAGTCTTTCCCAAGAAGTGTAAGAAACCACTACTATGTTAAAGCGAGTGAAGGATTCAAAAGATTAATATTTTTACTAAAAATCAGCAACTAAGAATGAAATAAAACCATGTCCTGGGGCATAATGAGAATTAAGATATAGAAGTTACACCAAGATAGGACTAATTCAGTAAGAGAACACAACCTGATCTCTCATGCAGCATTTCCCTGAAATTGGGGCATATATTTTATAGACACACTTCTACCAAAGGGGCTCAGGAACACACGTGCGTCTTGATGTGTGATTGAATTCTCATGAGGAAGAGATCTCAGGTGGCCTGGATCCCAAAGGACACACCAGAGAGAAGGCAGACAGCCAACCAGCAGCAGAGCCTATTTAGTATTAAAAAGGCACCGACATCACATCTGCAGGTTTCAATGTTTTTCAAATAGGATAATAATTATTACTATCATAACAAAATAATGTTTACTTATATTCACTATAATTTGTAAATATGATAAATAAATAAATATTAACTGTGATTGCTATTACCTAATAACAAATAGAAAAAATTCTATTTTTGACAGTTTTCTTAGAAAATGAAGAAAAATTTGTTTGAAGCCATCCAGGAGTGGGGAACATCTCTGTGTAGGTCCTGTTCCCCCCCAAAAAAACCCTGGCAAATCATGGGATATGTACCTTGTCACTCCTTTATAACAAGTTAACTAAGCTACATGGAGAAGAGCACATCACAATTTGACATCTCACTATCATGAAGCAAACCCAATTAGGTTTGATCACATTATCTCATTAGGAAGGCTGTAATCAGAGAATCCTGGAAGGAAGCAATTCCAAAACGAAATTACAATAGCACCTGAAGAGATGTTGTCTTTACATTCATCAAAGGAGGGGGAGGGTAAGACATAGGAGGGCAGAAGAGGAAGAGGAAGAAAGATGCAGTGCTGCATGTGATGTTCTACTGTAAGGAGTGAAGGCCCTGTTCAAGTGAGGACACACACTCCGAACACTACCTGCCAGAAGGGTGGGGTGATTCTGAACTTGCACTCTGCTGGCTCTTAGAGCGTGCCCACACTGCCCTCAGAGGAAGTAGGCGGAACACAGAGAATGATTTTGGGGTTCCAGATGCTGGGTTAATATGTTCACAGGAGTTCTCACACTCAATTCTCATCACAAAGTGATGTGCTCTGAACTGTTATAATCTTCACTGTCAGAAAACCATTAGAGAGCTGAAATACTTTTATCCAAGGTTACAGCTGTGGAAAGCAATTTTAAAATAGTTAGCTAATTATCACAAGGAACACTAGCCCTGAAGCTAATTTCTAAAGAGAGCTTGGGAGAAGAAAACTAAATGAGAATGGAGTTTACCAGGCAGAATTGCTGAAGAGGACATAAGAATGTGCAAAATACACTTGATGAATAGCCAGAGGTAGACTCGGACGCTTCACTGGTTTGCTGGGGACCAGTACTGCCTTCAATTCAGACACGTGCCCAGATGCTTACACCAACAACTGCAGACTTAATCAGAAGCACTTGTAGGAGAGCACTTATGTTTATTAACGTTTACTCACCTAATGAAGTATAATTCTTGGAGAAAGAGAGCTGCTTAGAAATTACAAATAGGACCTATTTTGAAGAAAAATCACAAGATAATCTAGTTCATTACGATAGTTTTTTTTTAAGTTTTTTTTTATTGTGAACATACTGTACAGAGGGGTTACAATTACATGGGCAAGATAATGAGTACATTTCTTACCAAGCATAGCAGCCTCCTCCTTTGTTTACCCTTCACATCCCTTCCCAGCCTCCCCCCGCCTCCCCACCCAATCCTCTCCCCCCAACAAAGTTGTAAAGTTCGTTTTCAACAGGACAACTTGTACTTCTCATTGTTGCAACAGATCCACCTGTATCCTTATTTAAACGACTTGTTTTTCCCCTTCCCCTCCACAAATTATACTGACATCAAATACAGTGAAAGTAGGGGTTATACTGTGGGGGATGGACATACAAAGCAACAAAGAAATTATCTTGTAGATGCGTTAGAAACAAATGCATGAAAGAGAAAAAATATTTAAATACATATCTAAGGGTTCATTTTCCTAACATCACATTATCTGACCTTTTCTGCTTGACTCATACATATACTAGATATTGCAAATAAGGGAAACCATAGGACCTATGTTTCTTTGGGCTTGGCTTAGACACCTAATATAAATTTTTCCAAGTCTTTCCATTTCCTAACAAATGGAGCAATGTCATTCTTTTTGATGGAGGCATAGAATTCCATTGTGTATATATACCACATTTTCTTGATCTATTCATCTACTGGGTTGGTTCCATATCTTAGCTATGGTAAATAATGCTGCAATAAACATTGTTGTGCTGGTAGCTTTAGTGTGGTATTGTTTGTAAACATTTGGGTATATGCCCAAAAGTGGGATTGCTGGGTCATAGGGAAGCTCTATGTGAAGTCTTTTGAGGAACCTCCATACTGCTTTCCAAAGTGGTTGAACAAGTTTACATTCCCACCAACAATGAAGTAGGGTTCCCTTCTGTCCACAGCCCCTCTAGCATCTGTTGTTGTTAGAGTTCTTGATTTTTGCCATTCTAACTGGGATGAGGTGGTATCTCAATGTTGTTTTCATTTGCATTTCTTTTATGGCTCGGGAGGGTGAGCATTTCTTCATGTGTCTATTGGTCATCCTTCTTTCTTCTTCAGAGAAGTTTCTCTTTAATTCTTTAGCCCACTTCTTTATTGGGCAGTTGTTTCTTTGAGGATTTGTTGTTGAGAGATTAAATTTTTTGAGTTCCAAGTATATTTTAGATATGAGACCCTTGTCCGTTGTATGGCTAGTGAAGATCTTCTCCCAATCTGTGGGCTTTCTATTGATCTTGCTAGCTATGTCCTTTGTCATGCAGAAGTTCTGCAACTTCATGCAATCCCATTTGTCCAACCTTTCTTTGATTTGTTGTGTTTCCAGGTCTTAGCAAGTATTATCACCGGAGTAATTTTTAACTCTTTGTCTTCTAAAAATGCATGTCTCATCAAAAGTAAATTATACATAGTGAACATATGTAGGCTTGGATTAAAGATTAGAAAATATCTTCTGAAACATTTATAAAGCTTTGGATTAACCCAGATTTATTTTAATTTACATAAAAATTAAACATGTTAGATGTTTTTAAGCATGATCCTATATATATATATATATTTATGTAATTTTACTATTTTATAGCACAATAATGAATATGAATTTATTAACTTTAATGGTTATAAGTATATAAAACAATTTACATTAAATCAAATCATTTTTTCTAGGACCTTAACAGGATAACACGGCTAAGAAGATGTAAGGTATTAAAGCAGATGCCCTCAGAGAAAGAGAACTGTGATGCTGATACTGAGCATTTGGAGAAATTCATTGTCATTCATATTTTATTTCTCAAATTTAATCCAACACATTTGATATAAACATGGATCATTTTAATCCTAACTACTGGTGTAAATTACTTTCTCGTAAATACTATTTCATCACCTAACAACAATCTCTCCTAGCATCATCACGAGTATAGTAAGGTGAAACATCCAGATGTCCACATTAGATCACAGCCAACGATGAGACACCCCAAGCTCTTCACATTGCGCGAAAACAGTTCTGAATTTAAAAGGATCCGATTTAAGGGGAAAGTTAAACGTGTCTGCGGTCTCTTTACCCATGATTTTGGACAGGATGCTGAGATTTCATGGGCTCCATATGCAGAATCCAGATAATCACACGTGTCCCAGGTGACTGTCACCTCCTGTCACAGCCGATTCTATCAGGAGAACCAGTGGAGCCAGCCCATGCCTAAACCAAAGGTTAGAGGCATCAACTTGATTAGTTAGAGGTGAGCATCCAACCTGAAACACCATAAGGATTCTGAGCCAGGGCTGGTCATTTCATCCCAGTGTACGTTGGCCACAGTAGATAGGAAAGTGCTAGTAGGAGGGGCTGGGAGAGAGGAGCAATTAACCTGAGTCAAACAGAGAAGCCAGGAAGAGAGTGGGAGATATTCTCTGTTGGGAAATGTATCCGTTGTTCTGACCCATTTCTCCCATATCCACCCTTGCCTTGTGAGGTAGTCAAGGTTTGTTTCTCTTATTTACAACCATTACTATCTAATAGCTTCTTAATTAAAATTAATAAGGACAAAAATTCTCCAAGCATAACTCAACACCGGAATCGATTTGTACAAGTTTTATAAGATTCAGGTCATAGATTTTGTGGGAGCAGCAAGGTGTTTGCCTACTAGAAGCACAGAGTAGTCAAAATACATCTCATCTCTGGAATAGTAGGGTAAATGAAAGTATATTGTGTAATTGCTTTGAATAATAAAGGTACTTTACCATCTTTTAGTTTCCATGTATTCAACTAATATTTTAGAAGTTGGGAACATGTTGGCCACTTGGCTGGCCTTGAACTAGCTAGCTTACCTTCACTGTATTCACAAGTAACAAGAAACAGTTCATGAATACTGAATTTCTGCTGTTATCAAAGGAGGAATTTCAGAGAACTTCCCCTATATGACAAAAAAAAGAAAAAAATTAAAATAAGGAGCTAAGTCCATCATTACATACCATGACTGTCAAAATCATTGTCCAGAGCTGGGCACCAGTGGCTCATACCTGTAATCCTAGCTGAGGATCACAGTTAGAAACCAGAAACGTCTGTGAGACTCTTACATCTAAAAACTGCTCAGAAAAAAACAGAAGTGGTGCTGTGACTCAAGTGGTAAAGCAGGAGCCTTGAGTACAAAGAGACTCAGGGACAGCTCTCAGGCCCTGAGTTCAAGCCCCAGGACCAGCCAAAAATAAAAATAAAAATAAATCACTCTTTATAGATGTCATCTGCTAAGCAAGAGGGAGGCCGACTTCGAACCCCAGTGTTGTCATTTTATTAGTATATTTCATTTACTATCTTCATTAAGAGTTACTGTTGAATTTTAATTCTGTTAAAAGGATTTATCCTTGAACAATTCCCTGAAAAATTTTAAAGGTTGATCATCCTATAACTTTAATGACTGCTGTATATGTAAGTTTTCCAGAGCTATGAAAGAATTAAAAACTATAATCTGAATACATTCCTTGGATTATTAATTTATACATACTCATAGGTGTTTGCATATTTATATGTGATCAAATAATAAGATATCTATAGTTAAAGATTTCCAAAAAATATCAAGGAGAGAAACATTATTTATTGTTTTCTATATCTCTAAACCAATACTTAATGTCTAAAATATCATGATGAAACCCCTCATTACAATTACTGTGAATGAAATTCATGACAGGAAAATAAATCAGAAAGAATCAATTTAAAAATTAATAATTAAATTTCCAAAGTTACCGCCTATAGATATCAAAATTAAGTTGTTATATTCAAATTATTTAGATATATAAACAACCATAATAAGTTTTGTTTACAAGTAGTTATTTACTTTGAAATAATTTAAGTTGATAAAAGTTCAAGGATGCCATTCACGTAGAACAAAAAAAAATCAAGAAAACAAAATAAAGAGAATAATACAAAATGAGAACATTATCTAGTGGTTGAACAAACTTATATTCCCACCAACAGTGTATTAGAATTCGCTTTTGTCACATCTTGTCAGCATTTGTTGTGGTTTGTTTTCTTGATATTGACCATTCTAACTGGGGTGAGGTAGAACCTCAGTGTTGTTTTGACTTGCATTTCCTTTATGGCCAGGGATGTTAAGTATTTCTTCATCTATCTATTGGCCACTTTTACTTCTTCTGATAAGTCTCTCTTGAAGTCATTAGCCTATTAATTAACTGGGTTGTTGTTTCTTTGAGGGTTTAACTTTTGAGGATTTAATTTTTTGAGCTCTATGTATATTCTGGATATTAGGTCCTTGTCTGATGTAGAGCTAGTAAAAATGTTCTTTCATTCTATGAACTTTCTATTTAGCTTGTTAGCTCATCCTTTGCTATGCAGAAACTTTGCTGTGCGGAACTACCCTAACATCCAGCAATCCTGCCCCTGAGCATTTATCCAATAGAACACAAACCAGACTCCAGTAAAGCCACCAGCACACCCATGTTCACTGAAGTACTTACTATTCATCACAGATGCCCAGATGCCCTTCGGTGGAGGAATGGACCAAGAAAATGTGGTATAGGAAAACAATGGAATTCTACTCAGCTATAAAAATGAATGCTACCATACCATTCATAACAAAAGAGAAAAACTTGGGAAAAATTATAGTAAATGAAATAAGCCAGACTCAGAGAAACAAATGTTGTATGGTTTCCCTCATTTGTGGTAGATAGAATGTACCTATAAATCTAGAAGTACACATGTTGGTTGGTATGCAAGTAGTTACAAATGAATTAACTGATGCATAACAGACTCTATATGAAGAGTTCAAAGAGTATGATCTTTTAGAATGTCTAGGTCAAAGCCCAACAAAATCAACACCAGGAAATGGGTTCTTAATAGGGGGATAGACCAAGGTGTGAGGGGTAGATGAATGAAGGGGGCAAAGGGGAAAAAGGCAGCCAAAAATCCACTGTATAATCCAAGAAAGTAAGAAAAAAGGGTGGGGGGGGCAAGGTGGTTCGAAGGCATCTGAGAATGTCGAAAGGGTGACACAGATCAAGGTGTTCATAACCTGTTTGGTTCAATGGCTCCTCCCCTGGACGGTTACTTAAAGATAATTTTAGAAAACTGAAAAAGAATAAATGTCCATAGCCCCATAGTTCACAGCACTGCAAAATCAAGCTGACTATGCACCCTAGTCCATAGTGCTTTAAAAAATAACATTGGGCGGTCTGGAAGATTACTTCCTTTTGTGATCTAAAGTCAAACAAATGCTAACGCCTCGCCCAATTTTCCTGAAAATATTCATTGCAAATTGCATAGCGGGTTATCTTTAGGTGCCAGACTGGTGGAGGGCACGCTGCACACACCAGCATCAGCAGGACTGGGCATTAACTGGAATGTTCTGATGACAAAGAAGAAAGACGGGAGCCTGCTGTTCCAGATGGCAGGTTATTGTGGATGCTTGTTCCCCTTATAAAACACATCTGACCACAAGGCTGAAAAGCTAATAAAAATGGCCATATGAGCCTTCATAAATCAAAACACATTTATTTCTCTTGCAAGGTTTTTCTAGGGGAAGGCTACCACAAATGAAACCCTTTAGCACCTGCGGTGTATTAATATTGTCTCCCTCCCCACCACCACCAACAACAAAAAGCAGTGAGAACAGTCCTACAGTCTGTGAGGCAAAGATCTTCCCCAGCTCTAGACATTTCCTATGCTTATGCAAACATTTTATTACTGTCAACTACAGAATGTGGACATTTATTACTGCAGGAGTAACAAATGGACTAGAAAATACATCTGCAGGAAGCTTGCTTAGTTCTCAAACCTAAGATATTTTAGATTTTCTCAAAGAGAGAGAGAGAGAGAGACAGAGAAAGGACTCAACTCAATGCTATTATACCCTTGTAGGCAGAAAGTGGAGTTTATGGGGGATGAAATAAGGGTTACTGCACAATGCATTTTGGCTGATTTTACTACCTAACTGAAATGCAAAAGAGTTTGATAGAGAATCCAGAGCCAAAACAACAAAACAAAAATAAATAAAGGGCCCAGGCTACAGGAGGTTTTCCAGAATTCAAGGCACTTATTTGAATAATGTCTATTCAAAAAGGTCGTGGTATTGCACGAGTAAAAATTAACTAAGTTAGTCCTTTTATCCCATCTCCTAAAGCAGAGCTAAGTGCTTTTCTATAAAAATGATTCTTGGAGTCCCCTCAATCAGTACTGGTGCCATCTCTGTTAACTGAGATCTCGCTGCAGTGTGTATTTCCTGGTGTGTTTGTGGTTTCCTTCCCTGAACCTACAGAATAAACTGACTGCATGAATGAATGACTTATCTGATCCACGTTTTTCAGCACAAATAAGGAAAACTATAAGGGATATTCAAAATGCTATAAAAATACAGGAATGTTTGCTTCCAAATGTTTGTTCAAATGAGTCAGTGCAGTTGAGATCTTTCCATGAGCAGGCCCCTTGCTGTCCACTGCAGAAGGAGCAAAGAGAAATAGGCAAGAGAAACAGGCATGCTGGAGAGGCAGTGGTCAAGTTCTTGGCCATGTGAACTCTTAAAGTTAACTTGATCTCTATCATCCAGTGTATGTGTGTGTGTGTGTGTGTGTGTGTGTGTGTGTGTGTGTCTGTGAAGGCAGAATATTTCCACTGTTGCTTGTAAAATAAACTAATTTTTATTAAGTTCTTGTAATTAGATTATCAGAAGTCTCCTGCACTGCTGTTTCTTCTAGGACCAGATAGGTCCTTACCTCCCACTTAAGTCTCCAGTTAGTACGAAGCAGATGCATATTAAAAGTCACTGTTACCAATTCTCATCAGTATTTCTGCCTGCCTTAAAGGAAGGAATATGTTTCTGATTTATTACATTAAAAAGGCATAGAATTTAAAACTAATCAAGGAGATCCGGGTCCCTCATTTTATATAAACACAAATCCAATCACACACCTGAAAATCAACCCATTGCACTCATAATAGCTGTGCAAATGTTTGAAGACAGCTATAATTACAATACTTCATATGGCTGCAAATACATTCAATGCTTATCAATAATTTAAATGCCACTCATGAGTGACTAAGCCACGTATAAGAAGCCACCACTGGTGAAGAAAGGGTTGTATGGGAAGTGAAGTTCATCCCAGAAGGCTCCTTGTGGAGGGGTGGGAGGGGTGGTATGGAGTCTGCGCAGCTGAAAACTGCAGCTCACTCCAAAGAACCATCAGGCACCGAGCAGCCACCTCTCCCACTCCTGTGCTATCCACTGAGTGTGCAGCAGGTTAAAAATCTACCTTTTTTCAATGGCTATTCGAAATCTCCACTTAACTTGTCCTCATCGTTACAATCTCCTCCTGCCAGGACAGTAAGTTGAAAGTGAATGAAGCAGGACAAACATCTATATTCATAGACATTATTTACTGAAGGGTATGAATGGAACATAAATAATAATGCACAACTGAGTTAGAATAATTGCCTGCAAGAGAACAGAAGAAATGTAATTTCATAGCACATCAATATAGGAAATAAAAAAGAAATTATGAAATGTCTTAAGACAACCAAGAGATAAGAACAGATTGTCCTGAAAATTAGGTAATTAAGCAACAGTGAAGATTTACTACAAATTAAGAATATGTTTAATGAAACTAAAACAATAAAATAACACCAGAATGATAAAGTGAAGGAAAGTTTTCAGAAGGCAGGAATAAAAATAAAGGAGACAGCAATCTGAGAAGATACATGTATTGATAATCAATTTTAAAAATCAGCCCAATTTCCCCTCAATGGATGAATGGATGAAGAAAATGTGCACAATGGAAGTTTACTCATTATTCATTAGAGAGAATATTTTAATTTACCATTTGTAAAGAAATGGAAAACCCTGGAAAATATATTATGTAAAGTAAGGCAGGCCCAAAGAGATAAGGATACTTGCTTTCCCTTCTATGTGGAAACTAGGTTTAGATCGTAAATTACAAGTTGCATGCAAGTGTATATAAATAAGTTAACAAATGAAACCATTCAAGGGAGAACTCAAATGTGTAATTCTTAGAAAGGCAAAAGCAAAGTTCAACAAAATAAACCACCAAGAAGCAGGGTGTGTTCAAGGGAAAAGGAGGAGATGAATGAAGAGAAGAGGAGTAAAAGCAAAGAAGCCAATATATTTCCTGTGAAATAAGGAAGAATGAGAGGAGTAGGGAGGGGGTTGATGGGTGAGAACATTGAAAGGGGTGACATTGATTGAGATATATTGTGTTCATAAACTGCTTTGTTAAATGGTAACTCCTTTGTACAAGTACTTAAAGATAATAAAAGAGAAAACAAGAAAAATCTATTATTTTGCCTAGTCACAATCACTGAAATTTTTAAGAGAAATAATAGAAGTAAAATTCATTAAAATAATGTAAAAACTTCTCAGAATTAATATAACACATACATTACCAGAATTTAAACTCCTACCTGGTATAAAGTAAATGTTAACATGACATCTCATGCAAAACTTCAGAATATAACCAATTAAGGATGTTCATTTTCAGGGCATACAAACACAATTGCTAAAAACGTACAGAGCTTGTAAGTGGAGAGAGCATGTTTTCAAAGTCATGGAATTCACCGTCATAAACCACAGACTCTATATCTAATGAGAATATAAAAACAAGCCCAGGAGGGCAGAGACTTTAATTCTCCTACACCCTCTGGAAAAGGTCACAAGAAGATTGAATAACAG
Source organism: Dipodomys ordii (assembly GCF_000151885.1). Lineage (NCBI taxonomy): Eukaryota > Metazoa > Chordata > Mammalia > Rodentia > Heteromyidae > Dipodomys > Dipodomys ordii. The sequence continues at coordinate 16,537,358 of NW_012267259.1, read as the reverse complement.
GACTTTGAGACAGGACAGGATATTTAAGACAGGAAAAGTAGGGGGCTAAGAAATGGAGTGAAAGAAAAGAAATTCCCCACCAATGGGGGACAGATACAGATATGTCAAAATTATACACTTTTTCCATAATATGCATATAATTTTCTCTATAATTTTCTAATTCATCACAAAAAGAAATATTCCAAAGCCGATGAATTTAATTCTAAATTAAAATTGCATCTTTATGGTAACAAATGGGGAAAAATGAAATTCCCTGTTTTTGTGGCTATATACTTCCAAGGATTAATGCAAGTTGATTCAGCAAGGTAATTTTAAAGTGTTGCTCATATATGTTTTCTGGGCTTATTTCAACTTGTATAAGGGGAGGGACTCTGTATCTGAATGAGTTCCAATGGTGCTGTGTGAGCCTTTTCTTTTCCTGTTTTCCTATGTAATACATTATATAGGTTCATGATAGCAGATTTTCTTCACCTCATGGGTTAAGACTATTAGGAAAGAAAATAACACTTAAATATGTGTTTATTCCTCATATCAAACAAGATAAATCAGGAAGCACTCTACTGATTGCTTTTGTTGCTGGGGTCAGGCAGAGAGGACACGGAATCCTGCTTCTGATTACTTCTATGTCAATTATCTTTTACTGATCTAACATCTAGGGTAAGATTACTTTACATCTATGCATACTTCTCTTTTCTTTATTTAGTTTGAAAATCTACTTAGACTGCTGAACATGACATTTGAGAGAGTATAAGTTAATCATCTTGTTTAGAGATATCATCCTGAGCAGCTGGTACAATTACCTTAAACTCCTGGTTACCTGTTTGTGTGTATATGTGCTGATACTTTGTATAACTTTTATGCCAAGAAAAGATACTTATTTTCTCCTTGCAGGTCATTACAGCCACATACAGAAAATGTGGATATAATTTTTCTTCCACACTTTACTTGGTTCAGGCACTCCCTTTTTATTCCAACTATATATCTGATATCTCTCATTTCCTCATCTCAAATTCAAGCCTACAATTTCCACTCAAGCACAAGGACTCTGGCAATACTGCTAGAGTTTTTGTTGCCAGCACATATTATTATTATACTTTGTTTGACTAATAATAATGGTGTACCTTGCTAGCTGAAATCTTTATATCCAAAATAAGTCTTAGATCCACAAAGAAAAAGTTATAATTACATGGTCTGTATTCCAAGAAAACTCGATATTTTTTAGTATAAGTAGTAAAAATTAGCTTAAATAATTATACCTCATGGTACATCCTATCTTAAAATATTTGCTATTTCTTTTGCTTCAAATTTCTTGGCCCGAAGGTGACATCATCTCTCTTAATTCTACAAAGCAACATTCCAGCTGTTCAAATTCTTCTCCTTAGACACATAATCAGCCCGATGTGGTTAAATTTATCACAAAAATAAAGCAAGCAAAGTTTTTCCTTTTTAACTAGAGTTTTATTAGAGGATCGGGTTTCTAATTTGGCTGACATTGTGGGTCCCTATTTCACCACAATGGAAGAGCTATTTACTGATTGAGTATGTGTATGGGGCACTCTAAAAGACCCAACCTGAGATATGTTTTTGAAACCAGCAGCTCCCAAACAAAAGAGAAAGTAGCTGTGCACTAAATGCTCTGTGGCAATGCAACTATTGACTGCAGCAAAAAGGAAGGGGTTGGTATTTCTAGCTGGCTTCTCTGAGTGGGTTCAACAAGGACAATGGGCCTGACAGGTGTGGGCAGTCAAGCGAGGTAGCCCACAGAACATTGAGCTACAACTTCAGCTCCTTGGCAGAATAAGATTGAGGTCAAGCAATACAGAAGAGGTAAATGTGAGTAAATTACAGAAGGCCGTTCAATTTGATTTCATGCGGGGCTTTTCCTTTCCTGTCCCCACCCATCATGTCAGCATTTACTCACACACCAGGTGGATCGCTCCTGCTTCTCTTCTCACACCACATGTCCTGGACTTGTCCTTCTGGTCTCCTCCACTCCCTGCAGACTTGCAGTCCCACGCCTACACGGCCCACACCTGGAAGAGATTTAGAATGCTAATTGCTCATCTATCTCCTTCCCTTCCTTGTTACAATGCAAGAGAAGACATGATTTCAGAAGTGTAGAAGAGTATTCAATTTGGGTTTTTATTAATGTTATTCATTGTACATTTTTCAATATGATTTTTTATATTAGTGGATACACTAAATACAAATATAACCCACTAAATACAAATATCCAGTATCATAGGTACTAAGAAGTGAAGAAAACAGCTTGTAAAAGTGATAACAGAATTCTTGATTGGTATCATGGTTATATTTTCACTAAATACAAAACCACTAAATACAAATCTACTAAATATAAATATAATCCTACACCAACCACAGCTTCCCATAAACTACTATAATATGCCTATGGACCTCTTCCTTCAGGCTTTATTAATAACATTTACATATTATAAATTTATTGTAAGAGTTCTTGATTTTTGCCATTCTAATTGGAGTGAGGTGGTATCTCAATGTTGTTTTGATTCGCATTTCTTTTATGGCTAGGGAGGTTGAGCATTTCTTCATGTGTCTATTGGCCATCCTTTCTTCTTCAGAGAAGTTTCTCTTTAAGTCTTTAGCCCACTT
>NW_012267259.1:16489070-16533819 GCF_000151885.1 Dipodomys ordii | reverse complement strand
CGCGGGGAGGGGGGGTGTATGGGGGGAGGGGGGAAGGATTGGGTGGAGGTTGGGGGGAGGCTGGGAAGGGATGTGAAGGGTAAACAAAGGAGGAGGCTGCAATGCTTGATAAGAAATGTACACATTATATAATTGTAACCCCTCTGTACAATATGTTCACAAAAAATTAAAATTAAAAAAATAATAAATAAATAAATAAATTTAGTGTAATTTTCTCCAATATATTGCCAACAAAGGCAACATATTTCATAAATTTAACAATAATTTCAGTCTATCTGGTATTTTCACAAGCCTCCTTTCTCATAGAGTAATATCCAGAAAACATTATATATCTAGTGTTGTGTAACCTGATTTAGAAATCTTCCCTAGACAATTATTTTATTCACTGTTGTCCATGAAGGCAGTATACCTTTGCTGTTTGAGTAACCCAGTTTATGTTATTTTGCTGTAGAATCTCTAGTAAACTAATGCAGTATCTAAACCCTATTGGAAAAATTCTTTTTTCTCAAAATTAAAGTGTAATATTTTAATTTAAATCCCAATCATGTATGTCTCCCTTCAAAATATTTTTAACATACTTTGGAACTACACTGCCTCCTTACAGCAAATGAATATTTTAAAAAATTCTGTAGGTTAATGTAAATATCACTAAGCCAGTCCATACCATGTAACAGTTGGTGATCATTATGCAATTAGTTTAATGGAATAGCTTGCTAAATTTTTCCTTTATAATGTGCTTCCATAGACATGGAGAAATAAAAATCAATGCCGAAAAATAAAAATTTTAGGAATGATTTTATTTGACAAATTCAAGGTATTCTAAAACTATCATAAAATTTCTTTCATTTTTTGAGAGAGCACTTTAAAATAACAGGTTAAGAAAGATGTATTCCCATGTCACTTGCTTCTTTTCTTCAGTTCTAAATGAATGATAGGCTATGAAACTAGAGAAGTAGGAAAGTAGAACTATGATGCTATGAAAGAATCTTGTTATCGCTTTTCCAAGCTACTTCCTTCACTTCTCAGCACCTATGATAGGAGTTTGCCACCCGATTCCCTGCATCCCAAGTCCATAGGCTTCTCCTGAAACACAGTGACCAGACATCCGTGTTTTGATAAACCCTGATGTTTTAACTTAAATCCCCAGATACCCTGTTCCTCTCCTCTCAATTCTATTCTCGCTTCTCCTCATTCCCTTTCTCCCTTCCCTTCTCCTTCCTCTCTTTCTCACTATATCCTACATAATAAATGAAGCAAAGACAAGTTTTTTTTAAAAAAATCTCATTATTAGAGGCAAATTATCAAGCTGAATCATAATGCAGAAAGATGGAAGAGATTTTCATCCCTTATTATTACTGGTATTGAATTATTCAGTTGTACCCATTCGCAATATGATGACGTGGCAATTTTATATTTAGATCTGAATAGACTTGCACACTGCATCGGCCTCTCGCATTGGACATCTGCCAAGTTGGTCATGCATTGTTGAGACAATATTAAAATTAGTGACTACAACAAAGTGATGCATTTTCTTTCCAAAAATGTATGCATACAAAAAATTTTCCCTTTAGCTTTTTCAGTCAATATATTAGAAGTTTCTTTTTATTCAATATACTATCATAATTATTAATTACTATTATTATTAAGATAATTACTATCATTTCAACCATCATTAAATAAACAAAAGTCCAGAATATTTCTATTGTTTTATGATAAACAGGTTTTCTTATCATGCTGTTGATACATTGAAAAAAAATTCTGAGTTCCTTTTTTTTCCTGTTTATGCTCAGAATTTTTTAGAAAAGTATATAGCCTTTCCCATACACCTGCACTGTAATTCATAGACAGCAGGTCAGATCATTTTACACTTTCTAAAAGGCTATTGATCCTTCTGGCACTTTTATTGCAAAAAAAACTTAATTTGCCAAGATGCAATCATTTTCAGCTAACAAGAAGCAGGATTTCCTCCTAAAGGCTTCCAAACATTTCTTCTATCTTTCTTTGCTCTATGAAGATATGAAGATAAAGCTGTGTAATCCTGAAAGGAAACTGTGTATCTTACAGCACTAATAATTAAGTTTTTATTGATGATAAAATGCAAAATGGTTTAAATTTTACAAAAGTCTGTATGCAAGGGGTCCAGATTCTGTTACTATGAAATATATTCATTTGCACACCACTTCTCCACTGAATGGTGGAAACATGAGCAGAAGTTATCTAAATATTTCTGAGTTTTGAAATTATGAAGTTTTATGTTCTTCATTACAGTGCTAGCTATTTGTTAAATTTTACATAACATATGCTCATTTCTTTCCTAAGAAAACAATGTGTATTAATGACTGTGACAGAAGTACTTATGCTATAGCTAATGAATTAATTAAAATTAATAGTTTAGAATCACAATCTCATAAGAAACACACTGCAAAGAATAATAAATTGAACTAAATTTTCACTTTTCATATTATGGCAATATTTAATTTTATATTATACATAAAGTACAACTGACATTCTACTCTCAAAGACTGCTATAGCACAAATGTTTCAAAATGTCCAAGGAACCATTTAAAAATCCTGTGAAGATTTAAGTTAAAATAAACCTAGAATTCCTTAAATGCATCCTAAGTTCATAAAGCTCAAGAGAAAAATCTCACTCGTGTTTTAAAATGTTTTAATGTTCTGCTTACGCTCCTTGCAAACTGGAATGAGGTTTGTATTTGCTTTTATCCAAGGAAGATTTCAACTTTATAAGAATGATATTGGTCATGATAGTGATAGTTTCAAGTGCCATAATCAAAGAACTCATACCGAAAAGCTGCTAAGCATCCTTTGATTCTTTATCATATTAGTAACGAACTCGAAAGTCCATTGCTTGATGAATTGTGTTTTAAATCATTTATGGAAGTCACTTCTTTTCTCATAAATCAGAACATATTATCAGACTCAATGCATCCTTTTAATGTAAAATACAGTCCATGCTTCTCTGATCATAGTTTGGAGAGCGTATTCAGAGGACCTCATCTGAAACGAATGAGAAGACCTCTCAAATGCTCATTTAGCTAACATTTGTCTGGCTTCCAGTTTTGCCTACTCAGAGCTCAAGCTCAATGATCTGTGCTCAGTAACTTTTGGCAGCTTTTCCACTGACACACCTTCCCTTCTCTTCCACACCATTCCTTCCATTCTTCCCCCAAAGTTGGGGTACTGTGTTTACATCAGTATTGGCTCCATCTGCTGAGATGCCTCTCCTTCTACCGTGGCTGCCTCCATGTGGTTGAGACCAGGCCTGGCCTGATTCTACTTGGTTCTTCCAAAGCTGTGACGATGCTCTCCTACCTCTGGACATGTCCAACTGGCCTCATCTTCGTCCCCTGGACCCTGGTGGCTGCACAGAGCTGTCCTGATCAGCCTTGGGTGGAGGGTTGCCTGAGGCCCCAGAGATTTATTCCCCTGGAATAAATCATCCTTCCAGAGCTCCTCCCTCTGCAGTTCTCCTATTGCTCCTCTCATTTTGTTGGCATCATACTTAAAGGAATAGTTTTCAAGAAATACTTGATAAGGAAGCCTTACTGAACTGTAAAGTGATGAATTTCAACTATGTTCATGATCTTAAAAGGAAAAAAATGTGTCAATGCTCTAACAAGTCAGAATTCTGCTAGATTCCTCAGAACATTGCTCGTCGCCAGACACAGAGACCACAGAAACCCACACAATGAACCACAGCCAATGCGACCCCAGGCTGGCCTGAGGGCGGAGGCTGCCACAACCATCCCTGGACAACGAGCAAGAAAGGTTGAAGAACCACACGAGCTCTGAAAGGCAGAGCTGTGTCATGATCAGACTTGGAGTCGGAGGAGAAACAGCAGAGTGGGGGAGCACTTCGTGGACTGAGAAGAAATATTCTGGAAGCTTCTGGATTTGGGAGTTCAAAGAGATGTTTCGATGAACCTATACAAATTCATCTTGCACAGAGATGCCAGCTGACCTGAGTCTATGAGTCTAAACTTATCAGGGGTGTACAATGAAGTTGTAGACAGATGGAGGATTCAAAGCTTAGGGATTTGATTCCATCCTGGAAATGGTGGAGAAGAATGAGATGACTCAACCCAGCCGCTTGGCAGCACTGGGAAACAGCCAAGCATGACAGAGAAAAATGAGAAAGTGTTACACATCAAAATCCATGTTTAGAAAGTGCCTCAGAGAAAGAGAGGGAAGAAAAGAAGACAGAGACAGAGACACAGAGAGACAGAGAGACAGACAGAGAGAGACAGAGAGACAGAGAGAGACAAAGACAGAGAGACAGAGACAGAGATGAGAGAGAGAGAGAGAGAGAGAGAGAGAGAGAGGAAGGTACCCAGAAGTACTTTAGTGGATAAGTTTACAGAAAGAGAATTAAAATGCAGGTACAAGCAACACCTGTTTCTCATTAAAGGATTTGCTCTGGTGTGTTTATTCCTGTAGTAACCAATACGATGCTTCTTAGTTTCTGAGGACTGTGAGAGCACATTTTTCATATTCCACCCCACGTGTGCACACATGGACACGGATAGGGCTTCCTGGGAGTGAATCAGGCAGGTCTCCTGGTCTAAGAAGTAGCCATGAAGTGAAACCTGGTTATCAGTTCCATGAGGCTGAGTTTGTGATGATTATATAACATTATGATATAGATATATAATGCTGACTCTGGATAACTTATAGTCTGTAGACTTTACACATTTCCTTGTTTTGCATCATTCACATAATACCCATAAAAAGTATTTATTTGATTTGAGATTGTTAGTTCCACAAGTAAGAAAATTGGGACCTAGCACAGGAATAAGTATCATTAACATCATGTCGTGACTGTGTCTCTAGTGTTATTGATCATTCACGGATGCATTACATACATCTAAATCTCTATACATGTATACATAACTATCTCTATAGCTTTTTAGCTATCCAACATTTATCATTAACTCTATCACAAGGATTATGATTAATAAAAGATGGTATAATTTAGCTATTGCAATAAAACCTTGAAAAATTTGGAGGTAATTTTCAAAAATCATCAATGCTTTAGTGATTCTTTAAAATGAAAATAAAATAAAATAAAAATATTTTATTATCTGTTTTCAGAATGGTTTCCAAAATGTGGGAAGCCATGGGTTTGTCTCGTGACAAAAGTAAATACTGTCCACCCAAAAATATTGTGTGCTTACCAATAGTACTCTTCCTCCTCCTCCTCCTCTTCTTCTTCCTCCTTTTCCTCCTCTTCCTCCTCCTCTTCCTCCTCCTCTTTCTTCTTCTTCTTTCTCATTCCTTCCTCTTCTTTCTTCCTCTTCCTCTCTTCCTTTCCCTTTGGCAATACAGTGGTAAAATGGAGCAAGACACAGGCGGATATTGAAACTCAGTAAACTTTGTAGACAAAAGATAAAATGATCACAAGAATTTTCTTACAAAAGAGCATGTGAGAATTCTTAAATTCATTCACTGGTAATACATCATGCACATCAAATTAGCACAACACTAATAAAGAATTACTTGGAAAAAATGTAACAACACATCTAAAAGTTAAATTTAGCAGCTATTTACCAAACAGATGCTAAGTTCAGTACTTCATCACATTAACAGAATAAATAACAGGAGGAATATCAAAGCCAATGTAATATTTTTCCTTTGCATACAAATATTTAAAGATGATTTCTTAATCTGCCTTCAAACAAATTACTAAGGAGTGGAAATATTTCCTAATCACTGAATACATGTAATCACTGTGAACTTAAATATATATTATCTTGAAAATGGAATGCAGAGCCTCTGCTCACAAATGCATAGTAGGAAGAGAGCAAACTGGGGAGGGAGAAAGCCCTGTGTCATGGTTAGAGTGACTGAGAGGATAACATTTATGAGAACTATGAAATAAGAAGAGTTATAGGTACACGAAGCTTTCTGGGAGTAACTTCCTAATTATAATCCAGTCTGGGTGACAGCATATTTGGGAAGAGTTTGACAGCTGACAAGGCTCCTGTCCACGGTTGACTAGTAAGTAGGAATTATGGCACCAGATGTATAAATGGAAACCAGTCAAAGACACTATTTCCCAATAAACCATCTCAATGTTGTCTGTCTGAAAACATACGTCATGGAGACATTAATATTTTTTTCTCAACTCCAAAGGAAGTTAAAATACATTGAGTGCCCTCAATATGGGGGAAAGGATCACAAGGCGAAAACTAACCAGCAGAAGGTGAACAATGATGTATCCTGTTGAGAACCACATCGAAGATGGTTGCTCCTAGCTCAGGTTTTGATCTGTGGCATAGATGTGAGGAGGAGGTACAAATGTCCAGCCACCTGTGGCTGGAGAAGCTCTCTCTGGACAACCTACACCACAGGTTGGCATGAGTGTACAGGCAGGAAGGAAGAGCTGGCAAGCCTCGCATCCTCTGTCCTTGGCATCACTCTGGTGTCCCTTATTGGCTCGATCAGCAGAGCCTATCTCAAGTGACAGGGCAGAAGTGTTGGCCCACAAATCCCAAGGTGGAAGCATGGAAGGGAAGCTTTGAAAGTGGGAGAAGGACAGAACTCGTGGTTCCCCCAAACAGCTGTCCAGATGACCCAGGATTACAGCCGGAAGAACTAGGAGAAGATGCATTCTCTGTGCTGAGCTTGAGTTCCAATCAAGTTTTTCCCCTAAGATAAAGCTGTTTTTTCCATGGTGGATGAGTTTCCAGAGAAAGGGGTGGGGTTTGCTATACCAGTCCTGATGTGCCAACATTAATTTGGGGAAGGGACTCAAGTCACCTAGAAATGGAGGCCAGGCCCTAGGGCGACTGTCCTGAGGCTGGGTGAGTTCAGTAAAATAGAATGACTGGAACATTGGAGAGACTTCACTCAAGCCCCATATCTGACCTTAGCCTCCTCATAGGTGGTATTTTGAGTTTGAGCCTGCTCTGACTCATCATTAGACAAATTGGCTCAGAGTTCGATGGGAAGAGAAGGAAAAGGATGTTAGTCACTGTTCTTTTAAGCATCCATATTTATTAATAGCTACATATTTCCAAAGACTGAATATGCCACCAATGCGCAGAGCACTTTTCCCTCTTTGAAATAGGTTCCTGTGTTCTCCTGACTCAGGTTTAGATTTGTAGAATTTTTGTAATTTTTTTAACTACAAAGTTTCTATATTTCAAACTAGGACAAAGTATATTATACTCACAAAAAAATGAGATCATACACATTACCCAGGAAGTGAATATTTGCAACAGTTGAAGGTTAATCACATGCCTTAACAACTTTATACCTTTCAAAACGGTCTGATTAAGTAAACTAGGGAAGAAAACAGGAGCACACACACATATATTCCTCTCAGTAAAATAGTGTAAATTGTCTTTAGAGTTCTAAGAACCTCTTAAAATTCCCCCCAGAGAATTCTTTACATAGATGAGTTTTCAAATTTCAAAATACATTGTTTGGAATGCTTTTTTGAAACTGAGAGTGACCAGGATGATATTTTATAAAACAGGAGTGAATATTCACTTGATCCACTGTAATAAAGGAGCATTGGCTGTGTTGCTTTGAGTTTGACTTTCTTTTCATTATTAGAATTATTCAACACTACATAATTAAACCTCTGTATGCTTCTCTCAATTCTCAAGCCTATGAAGTGCAGCGATGTTTCAATCTAGTGCATGAATCACAGCTTGCGCTGCATTTATTAACACCGCAGAACTGTGACAATGAAAGTGATCTGGCATCAGTGATCTCAGAGCAATTGAAAATAATACATAATTAATCTACCTCTGAACTATATGAATGTAATCTCTCTTGTGTCAGACTGAGAAAAAGAAGAGAAACTAACCTGATCTAGTTAAGATAACAAAACAGCACACATTTTCTTGTGCACTTCTATAGTGTTGCTGTATGTTCTCGTAATTCAGCTTTTGTGAGTGAACCTGTTATTTCCACATACATGGAAGATAGAGCACAAATCCTACATCATCGGACATCTTGTTTTTTATGAGGCCATTTTTTGTTGTCACCAGTCAAATTGTGACAATTTTCTTTCATATCCACTGTGCCCAGGAAACAAGATTTAGTCATGCATTAAATGAAGGATTCAAATCACATTATGATGGGAATTTGCTACATGTTAAACACCCTTTCAATATGTTTATTGGCATAACAGTTATGCAATAACCAAATACACTAAAATTTTATAATGCTTCATCCATACTAAGGGCTCCCAAAGCACAGCGGGTCTTCAGATGGTGAACATAAAATTCATGAGAAGAGTAACTGAGAGGACATACAAGAGTGTGAAGGCTGGAATATCACACAGGAAGGAAAACTAGTTCTCATTCCTCTGGTTAAGTTGTAGAATCAAGTATTAAATTAGTTATGGTCAAAATATCTTATTGCATATATAGAAAGGTCAGAATAAAACACCTCACTTTGCACAGTTTGTATATTTGGTGATAATGCAAAGTTCTGTCTTTCCAAACTAGAAGAAAAATCATAATAAATAAATAAATAAATACAGGTTTGAAAAAATGAATTTTCAGCTACTTGGAAACAGCTATGTTCATGATGACATTGCTAAGATGCCGGAAAGAAAAATTATAATGCATAGAGATGCTAACAGTGATTTCTATGAACTCAAACAAAAATGGCTTCAATACTGTAATTTGAGGTTTTGATTTTTTTAACCCAAAGCTCAGTCCTTGTAGATTGTCATTTAAGATGAATCCTTTAGACTTAGAAGGTTTGGAAATTTCCACAAACTTCTGAAAGACTTGTAGAACCGTTGAAAGAGTGACACAAATTGAGAAGGGGTTGCAAGTGAATTCATTTCAGAAATGCACATACAGGAAATGCCAAATGAGTCATGGGAGAGCCCATGGAAGGAAGAGATAACTGATCACAAACTTCATTACGGCATCTGGTTCTATATCCTTAGAACATCAGCCACAGATGTCATTTCTCAAGATGTCATAATAAGAGTTTGAAAAGCATACAATATCTTTTCTTTGAGCATCACTTTATTAATGTTTTACCACTCAGGTTTCACATGATGAACTGGAATCTCTATTGTCTTATTCCAGCTCTGTTCTGAGGAAATACCACACACACAAAGATCTGGTTCTTTGTGAACATTGCATTTCTGAATTTCTTCATACCAAACCACAGTTTGGTATAAAGCGCTTTATAATTCCACCATTCTCTACAAACTGAACTTTTATTTAGATACAAGGACTGTGTTCTTCTGAAGACAGTCACCCCGGTACTGTCCAAGTGTGCTGCTGAGAAACTGAAATAAGGAATAATAAATTAGCAGATGCCACAATCGACAGCCAGGCAAAAAGCTCCACTCAAGTGTCACTTTGAAGATCACCTGTTAAATGCGGTGTTTGAAATAAAATACTATTTGAACATTTTAGCTTGTAAGCATGATTTTTGATGTATTATAATTCATAACTATTACAGATAGAAACTTTTCACAGTAAGCCAAAGACATGTCAGTTTCTGACATTCACTTAGTAGAAAGTGACTCAGGGCGGTTGCTGATAGCATTTGATTGGCATTGAAATACAACCAGAATAATCCCTTGGGTTGGCTTTCTGCTTTGGAAATAGAATGTGTGAGAATGGGGAAAGAAATGATCTTTGCAAGAATATTTAAATTTGCTCTGAGAACACTTGAGCATATCCCTTTTCTACCTTTGGAAGAAACAAAGCTTTCTATCTCTCTTCAATGACAACTTGGCACTTTAAAAAGGGAGGAAAATGTAGCTTGAGGAAAAACTTACAATGTCGTAATTGCTTGTTAATCTCTTACCTAGGTGGAAATGCATACAAATAGTACATAAGTAGATACATGATTTTGCTCCTTAATTGTAATATCAAAACTGTTTTAATGCTGTCAGTTGTCCAAGGATTGGACAATCCTTTCATTGGTAATTACTTATACTGAGATGAATGTCAGTATTTTAATGCTATCTTGACATGGTATGGAGGCCTGTCCAAATGCTCATTGGTTCCCACTCCTAGGATTAGATCTGCAGCCACATCCTTTATTGGACTCTCAGTCTCCATTTTCACTCTGTACCAGCACTGAAATCATCCTGGGGTAGGTCGGTGGGTCTCAGATACCTCTGAACAATGCTTTATTGAAATTAGCAAGAATCAGGGAGCAGGAGAAACCTTGCTCACTGCCCCACTGGGTTCAGAGAATCTCTCAGCCTCAGCTCCTTAGGCCCCTAGCCTAGGGGCAGTCTGCACAGAGGTTCTGCTTGGGAGCTCTCTCCCTGTGGAGTAGCCAGGGATGAAGGCGAGTTCTGCCTGTTGTCTACCGGTGCTTTGTATCCAGCCGTGCAAGAATCTTCACATCATACAGAAACCCCGGGGGATTTAGATGCTGATATTTTCTTGCACTGCGTTGAGTGAGGTGTCTTCATTTTCATGCTTCTGTGGGAGCCCCACCCCACCCCCATCTGAAGGGAGTGCTCAATTCTGGGAATTCATGTCATTCTATGCCCGGAATCATTGAACGAGTTGCTACAACTTCTTCCGGCTGGCCAAGTCTCCAGGTTTTCGGGATTGCTGTTCTAAATTCTTTTTGGCAATTCCCTTTGTCATTCTTCCCACCACCACTCTGCAGCCCTTTGGGGTTATTTCTCCAGTACACCTGTGTCCCTTTCTTCTGATGTTCTCACGTGCCTGGCGAGCTCACTCCTTGCTGTGAGTTTAAAGGTAGGAAAGGTTTTCAAAATCGCAGCTCCATTTGGACGTATTGGAATACCTCATTTCACCGTCTCTGGGTAAATGCTGCCTATCACAAGCCTGCTAAATCATGGGTCCATTGTGCCAAGTATTCTTTGCTTTATTGTTGTGGTGGCTGCTCTTGCCCCTTGTGTGATTATTGAGTCAAGGTAAGCCCACCTTTCCACAGCTCCAGAGAAAACACTGTGGAAGCTCATCTGTCCAGTACATCCCACACCCAACCTGGAGTCACCAGTACCTTCACCAGCTACGCCATCTTCTACCACTTTATACCAGGGGTGGTTTTTCTGTTTGATTGTCTGCACAGTCTTCCAGAAAGGTTTCCTTGGATCTAGGGGGCCCTTCTCTGCCCACTTCCCACTTCCCCTGTACATATCACCCAGAGGTATTTTGGAAAAAGTTGACCTGATAATCCTTTTCAAATTCCATCTAGTGTAAAGTGAAATATCAGTTTGTTGCAGTCATCCTCAAGTGTTCTCCTACTTTCTTCTGCTGTGTTTCAGTCAGGATCCCCTGTTTCAGGCCCCTGGCTCTGATGGAACTTGATCATATATCCAGGATACCACTGTGCCCCATGGAACTTGCTGGTCTGAGCTCTGAGTGGAATTCATGCTCAATCTCCTTATGTCTCTGAGTAAATGCTACATTTGCCGCAAGGTCTCCTCTAATCTTTGGGTCCATTTTGGACTACCACGCTTTCATTTATTTGCTGAATATTCTCCCTTCCATCTTCTGATGAATTCTTAAACCTAATGGAGTTTTTATCTTAGCTTCATATACTCAGATTTCCTTCTCTCCTTTTTACTTTAGTATATGAATCTTCTAATATTAGCAGCAAACTCATATGGCTAAAAATAGTTGCATGTATAGCTCATTGGGCACTGTCAAGAAGTCTAGCAGGAAAAGCTCCAAATTGAATAACAGTTAACAATTGTGAAATATTTCCAGCATTGCACAGCTTTTTATCTCAGCTATAAAGTTACAACAGAATGAATCATGGAAATGATTCTCTGTCATACTCTCTGTCACACATAAAGGTGGAAAAGTCAAAGTGTGTGTGTGTGTGTGTGTGTGTGTGTGTGTGTGTGTGTGTGTGTGTTTTAAAATCTGGGTACTATATTTCTCATGCTAGCTCATTGCTAAAATTCTTTAACTATAAAGAAAGAAAGAAAAATGGAATAACTTGACAAGAATCCATGATGAACTGTATTTAGGGCAAAGTGGGATCTTAATGAAAACTAGAATAAAAATGTGAACTCAACTATATTGTTTGCTATTTATAAATTTCATAGCTTAGAGGTCACATTTTACATGTGACATTTAATTTGTCAATCTACAATATTTTGTTTTAAAAAAGACTGAGAATATAGCTCAATGATGTACCACTTGCTCAGTATGTGTGATTCTTCACAATTGATTTACAAGATTTACTTAATAAATTAATAATCAATAAATACATGAATGAATGAGTTAATTTGTCATAAAATAACAGCTTTTTAGCAAATGGTAGCACTTGCACATGAATTCCTATGAGACAAAACACAGGTAAGTCATAATACAGTTTCATACCCTGGGACTGCTCAGCTTTCACTTCAGCTTGGTTATCTATTTGCATCAGATATAAAAATTCATTGGTGTTTGTATCTACCTCTTTCATTCACAAGCTTCCTGTGCAAGCAGGAGCATTGGATACCTAAAAGTAACCCATCGAATTGGAAGCAAAATACCTTGACTCCTTTCTGAAGAGGATATCAACAGAACCAAAGTCATTTGTTCCTCCCAGACAACTCTTGGTGCTATTAGTTAAGAAAACCCACAAGACTGAACCAATTTTTCCCTGATTCCCTATTTAGAGAAGAGCATGCTCTACAAGGGTTGCAATCATAGTAGATAGCTATTATTTTTCTAAGTCACTGACATTTCACTTTTTATTGTTAAAGTAGTATTAAGTAGATTGGCTAAAATACTGTCTAAACAGTTTATTCATTAGAAAAATTTTGACTGCCATAGCTGAAGATTATTGGAAGCTACCTTATGTTTATATTCTTTTCTTTTGAAAATTGAGAAAGACTATAGTTAATTTTAACTTATAAGGCTGGGAGCGGGGAACAATTACAACTGTATGGCAGCAACTCATGTCAAATCATGAAAAGCGAATAGTGAAAAGTGATTTAAGTTGGCTTTTTCCAAAGGGCAAGAAAATAGCTTAAACTATAAATGTGTTGACATTATTTTGGTTAAAATGCCAAACTACCTGATTCTGTGAGGCAAACAGACTTAACCACAAATTGCAAAAGTATACAGAGAAGACACTAATTGCTGTAACTACTGTTTAAACAATTGTGCAGAAATATATCATTGGATAAGCTGTCAAAGAAGTTCTACTTAAGAGCTTCATGAACACAAAACAGGAAAAAGCCACTCTTCTACAGAGATAGAATCCCTAAACTCTGCCTGGTGATGTCCAGCAGGCTGACCATTCAGGGAAAGAAAATAAGCAGTTATTTGCCTAGAAATCAGGTTGGACTATTCAAATGCTCATGTTTTGATTTTGTCTCCATTTACCATGGTTCATGGGCACACAGACAGGAATTTGAGAAAGGGAAGGCACTGTCGCTTTTAAGGACTGAAGTAATTGCAGCAAGCACCAGCAACTAATTCTTCTGCATTATACAGGCCATTATTTTTATAACTTTGAAGCCTGTTGAAATGCATAAATAATGAACCGTAGTGTAAAAGAGGAAAATAATAACCAGACCCTTGTGATTTAGGTAATTAATTGGCTCTCACAGGAAATACGCCTGTATGAAAGTTTGTTCAACGTATTCAATGCACAGATATTTAAGAATGAAGCAAAGAAACAAATGCAAACCCTCTCCATGACTCTACAGCATTGACACAATCAAAATTGTGAGATGCCAATGTTAAGGTTGCTAGATGTTAAGTTCCTTATCTTTCAGACTTTAACAGGAAAACAATAAATAAATATCCCAAAGTTTTTAGGTAAAACGTCTTGGTCACGATGCAATAGTGATACTCACTAGACACTACATTGGAAATTAACTTTACAACGTGGTAGGGAGGGGAGTTAGGGGGAGGAGAAAACGAGGGAGGGGTAACATTGTTTGAAAAGAAATGTACTCATTACCTTACTCATGTAACTGTAACCACTCTGTTCCTCACCTTTACAATATTAACAAAAGAACAAAAATGGGATGATCACAAGAGATAACCACCCTCAAATAAGAAAAGGACAAGATAATTCATAAAAACACATTTTTCCCTTCCCATCACGGAGCAGATGCAAAGAAACTTGATAGTCCAAATTCTACACTATGTCCACACTTTTCTAGGAAAGCGACCATTCCTTTGTTTTTCCACAATAGGCATGAAAACATGGGAAAATATGATATGCCATGCATTTAAACTTTTTTAATATCCAAATATGATTTTCCATGTGAGATTGGAAGCCTAAAGGGTCCAGTCAAAGACTGTGTCTACACAACTTGCCATGAAATTTGCACCAATGTCCAATCCTAGAGAAAGCACCTCCTTCTTGAGTTCCTAGACCAAGCAAACCTTGGTGCACATCTGAAAGAGGAGCAGGGGGATGATGAGAAAGAGACCTCCTGTGTTTCAGAAACCTGGGCAGGGCTGGAGAGGAAAAGAACTGAAAATCAATTGAGAAAATACTTCTTCACAGCATGTGAGCCATTTTCTTTTGTTTTCTGTTTGCTTTGTTGAATAATCTCTAGAAACAGCCAAGGTTTCTTCTGTTTCGCCTTTTTCCAAAAAGTGGTCAAGTCACCAAGCTAAAGTCTCAGCCTGAGCTGGGAATGAGTGAATCCTCCAGGGTAGAAAAAGAGGCCGGCAAACCCTTCTTTTTTTATTTTATTTTATTTGTGAAGATACTGTACAGAGGGGTTACAATTACATGGGCAGGATAATGCGTACATTTTTTACCAAGCATTGCAGCCTCCTCCTTTTGTTTACCCTTCACATCCCTTCCCAGCCTCCCCCCTCCCCCCCAATCCCAATCTTTCTTCTTCCCCCCTTCCCCCCCCCCACGCCAACGCTGTAAAGCTCGTTTTGGACATGACAACTTGTACTTCTCATTGTTGCAATAGGTCCACCTGTATCTTTAAACAACTGGTTTTTCCCCATCTCCTCCTCAAGTTATACTGACATCAAATATAGTGAAAGCAGGGGTTATACTGTGGGGGAGGAACATACAAAGCAACAAAGAGATAATCTTATAAGTGCATTAGAAACACATGCATGAAAGAAAAAAACATTAAGATACATATCTAAGGGTTCATTTTCCTGACATCACATTATCTGACCCTTTCCGCTTGACTCATAGATATACTAGATATTGCAAATAAGGGAAACCATGGGACCTATGTTTCTTTGGGCCTGGCTTACTTCACTTAATATAATTTTTTCCAAGTTTTTCCATTTCCTAACAAATGGGGCAATGAATTCCATTGTGTATATATACCACATTTTCTTGATCCATTCATCTACTGAGGGGCATCTGGGTTGGTTCCATATCTTAGCTATGGTAAATAAAGGCAAACCCTTCTTAAGTCCAGGCTTCTGCACAATTTTAGCCACTATTGTTTCCTCAACTCTATGGTGCTTTGGACGAACCATAATAATTGTATCATTTGTATCTCATACAATTAAAAAATAATCACAGCTCAAGTTTTATTGAGGGATATCTATAATCTCTCACAATCTATCATATACAACTAACTGAAAATACATATCTGGATTTTTTAAGTTACCGAATACACAAATCATTCCCCTTTATTTTATTGGTACTCATATGAGAAGTGACATCTACACTGAAAAGAATTCACTAAATAAACAAAATCTTGGCACACAGAGTTCGATATGGTTTGTACACTCACACACGGGAGCACATGGGTTACGTGCACATAAACACAATGCCTGTATCTTTGAATATATTCCTCTCCTGAGAAATAAGATTCCTTTTTCTTACAATAGTTAAAGTTTCTTTTTTAAAAACTGGATACAACATTATAATACTGGGTCCATGATGGGTCAATGATGTGCTAGCCTTCGAGACAAGTCCTGGAGGGATTTGTTCCCGCTGCTGCTTACCATATGCTGCTTTAAAGCTCTCATAATTAATGGTCATCTGAAAATCATCACCAAGTGTATAAAGATAAGCCATTAGAATCATTTTCCTTAGGTTAATCATATCAGTGCTTCAAATGTGCTCAACATTAAGAAAGGTAGTAATGGAGATGAATTTCATTTTGAAGCTGCAATGTTCCAGCATATTATCTATTTCCTGCAGTAATAGTTTAAATATACTAGTCAGATCACATTTGCAAACAGCTAGGTCAGTATACCATCGCATTCCAGCCGTACCTAGCCTCTTTTTGCTTGTTTGGTTTGTGGGTGTTCTAAAACCGAGTTTTCCTAAGCATTTACAATAATATGGTGGTTTCAAGGGAGACCTCAAATGGGGGTAATTCCTTAGACAGGCAAAATCAAAATTCAGCAAAATAAAACACCAGGAAGCAAGTACTGTCCTCATAAACTGCTTTGTTAAATGACAACTCCTTTGTACAATTACTTAAAGATAATAATGAAAAGAAAAAGATGGAACTTTTCAACCTCTGAGATATTTAAATACCCTTACAAGCCCTACAAAAGACATCACTGACCTCCTTTCCAAACGTGTCCTGGGTCCTCTCCAAATTCAGGAGCAGGTCCTAGCTGTCTTTACTATACAGCCATAAATACACATTTCTGTGCAGAAAAGGACCCAAAATAAAAGCCTAAGAAGCAGCAATAAAGGAACAGAGAGCAGAGCCCACTGTTTGACCGTGCAGGTCACTGCTCTGCCTGAGGGCCCAAGTCCTGCCTTTCTGTGGCCTCTATTTATACCAACACTGGGCAGTCCGCTTCATTAAAGTAGTAAAGTTGCTTTTAATCTGACAAAGGACACGTTCTTCTAACAAAATATTTGTGAGCTTCTTCTTCACTAGCCATATTGCTAAATTAGGTGCTTTAGTACAAGGACATAATTAGGTACGTTCTTTGGATATTTCTGACTTGTAACTTGCTCCAATCATGGGTCGGTGCAGGGTCAGGAGAAAGAAAGATAAAAAGGATCATTTTAATGGGAGCTATTGATCTGCGGCGAAGTATAAAGATTAAAACAGACCTTTTGCGCTTTTGTTGTGAACGTGCACTATGTTGTAATTGCTGGAAGCTTGGGAATTCTCAGGAAGGTGATGGCAGTGCCCAAGGGTTAGAGTAGACCACAGGGAGAAGCCAAGGGTAGAGTTCTGCAACAGAAGAAATGGCGACTGAAACTGCATTCTCACCTAGTATCTCCTGGATAAACAGTGGCAAGAGAGAAAAGCAAAATAAAGTTTACAATCTCTCTTATAGGAATACTTACTTGATAAGAAGTACCAAAACGCCTATTATTAAAAACAGCTGATTTTTAAGGAAGCAATCTAGGTCCTATAAGGCACAAGTATTTTATTTCTTAATCCCTGAGCTTCCCTAAAGCTCAAATTTTAGACATTATAATGGGTTTCATTATTCTACATTCATATATGCTAATAATGTACATCATCCTTTCCCTTCCAACTTCCCTCCAAAATAGTTCCCATTTTGTATTCATGTTTTTAATTAAATCTAGATTCTACATGTAAGAGCAAATGTGTGGTACGTGGGTTTGTGGGCCAGTCTTACTTTGTTTCACCTGACACATGCTTGATTCATTTTCCTGCAGGTGACATGATTTTGTTCTTCTGGCTACATCATGCTCTTCTTTGTACTGCATTTCAATTGTCCTTTCCTTGCTGATGGACCCCTAAGCTGGCTCTGTAGCTGGGCTATTGTAAGTAGTGCAGCAGTAGACATGGAGATGCAGGCGCTCCGTCGGATGACTTCCATCACCACTGATGTACACGCCAGAGCAGGATACTCACATGTGAGGTCTAGGGTTTTTGAGGACTTTCTATTCTGATTTCTACAGGGACAGCACCAATGTACATTTTCACCAGCAGTGTGAATCCACCTGCCCCTGCCCCAAAACCCCTGTCAACACTTGCGTGCTTCATGATTGCCATTCTGAATAGGGTGAGAGGGAATCACCATGGCATTTCCTCCAGGAATAAGGATATTGAATATTACTTTATGTATTCCTTAGCCAATTACTATTCTTTTGAAAACTATATGTTCCTTTATCAACTAGATTGTTCTTTGATGTTTAATTTTATCATCTCAATATATTCTGGATATTATTCCCTTGTCAAATGATTATCTAGCATAGAAGTTTTCATTTTGACAATTATTCCTTTGTTGTACTGAAACATTTTAATTTCATGCCATTTTAGGTGTGAATTTCTGCTCTTATTTCCTGAAAAAGGAGAAGATATGTGCAGAAATGCATTGCTCTCCTTCCATCTTCTAGTCTTTTCCATTAAAAAAATAATTTCAAAGATTTAAATCTGAAATTTGGGTCTTTGGAGACCATTTGAACTGACTTTTGTGGAAAGTGAGAATAAGGGTGAGTTTTAGTCTTTTACATTTCATTATTCAGTTTTACCAACACCAATTGTTGAAGAGCCTTGTCATTTCTCCAATGAATGTGTTTGTGTCTGGCACCATTGTTGAACGTCAGCTGATTGTGGGTACGTGGAGATAATTCTGGGTCTTCTACTATAGTTCATTGGTCTACATATCTGTTGTATTTGTGTGTGTGTATCTGTGAATGTGTATGTGTGCTAATATCATGCTGTTTTGTTATCATATTAAAGTTATATATTATGATACAATTATTGTTCATTTTGCTTAGGATTGCTTTGGCTATGTCAGAACTTTTGTGCTTATATGTGAATTTTAAGCCCAATTTTGTAACTTTTTGTGAGAAGCATCATTGGATTTTATGGAGAACTTCTTTTTTTGGGGGGGGTCCAGTGGTGGGGCCTGAACTCTGGGCCTGAGCAATGTCCCTCAGCTCTTCAGCTTAAGGCTAGTGCTCTACCAGTTGAGCCACAGCGCAACTGCTGGCTTTTTTTCATTTTGCTTATGTAGTGCTGAGGAATCAAACCCAGGGCCTCAAGCATGCAAGGCAAGCGCTCTACCACTGAGCTACCTTCCCAGCCTCTGGAGAACTTCTTAAAATAGTTTTAACTAATAACTATTATCATATTATTTCTACCAAACCATGATTATAGGATATATTCCCATCTCCTAATGTCTTTTAAAAATTTCTTTTATCACTTCTTTTTTTTTTCTTGCAAGTCCTGGGACTTGAACTCACTGCCTGTGGTTTTGTGGTCAGTGATTCACTTTCCCAGGTTTGCTTCTGCTCAAGGCTAGGGCTCTACCACGTAAGCCACAGTGCCACTTCAAGCTTTTTCTGTTTATATAGTACTAAGGAATCAAGCCAGGGCTTCATGCGTGCTAAGCCAGCACTCTACCACTTTCAAAGCTTTCTTTGTAAAGGTATTTCACCTTTATAAGGTATTTTAAAAGCTATTGGGATTTGGACTGTTTTCCTCATTTCATTCTCAGCATGTTTACTGCTGATATATTGAAAAGATATTGATTTTTACATGTTGGCTGGTAACTTGTACTTTGCCTAAAGAAAATTCAGATGTAAAATTTTGGTAGAGTCACTAGGGACTCTCACTATTAGCGAATAGGAAATGTGACTTCTTTCCTGTTTTCATCTCTTTTATTTCATTCTCTTACAATAAGCACTGTAGAGTCACAGTGCAGAAAACGGACATCTTTGATTTCTGACTTTTCAGGAAATGCTGTCAGGTTTTCACCATTTAACTATGGGATTATCGTATTTATACTATCCTTCCTTCCATATTTCCATTTATACATGCTATTCTTTCATACATCCTATCCTTTCATGAATCCATTCTATTATTTCTTCAAAGATTTTATCCTGAAAGGATGCCAAATTTGTCAATGGCTCTTTTCTGCAGTACAAAGGTAATCATGTGATTATTGGCTTTTATTCTACTTATGTAATAGATGATGTTTATTGATTTGCTTATGTTGAGCCATCCTTATAACACATGCTGTTGAATTTAGTTTACCAGTATTTTATTGAGAATTTGTACAGCAATTATTCTATAATTGACTTTTTCTTGATATCCATATGTTGTTTTGGTATTTTGATAATACTACCATGTTAGAATGAATGTGGTACATTCCTTCTTGTCCTATTTTATGCACTAGTGTGAGAAGTACTGGTGTTGGTTATTTATTAATGATTTGGACAACTGAAGGCATGAACCCATTATGTCTCAGGCATTTCTTTGGAACCTATTACTGTTTTAATCTTTATTGTTATAGAACTGGTTGTTGTTTCTATCCTATTTGTTCAGTTTTGATTGCTAATATGTGACTAAATATCATATGTATCACCTCAGTATATATATCATACAGTTTATTGGAATATTTATTTTCAAAATATTTTCTAATACTCTGAATTTCACTGGTATCTGTCATAATATCTATTTTTCCAGTACTAGATCTAAACGTACAGTTTTCATGTCTCCAATGTTTAAACATATACATCAAGACTTTAGGACTCTAGGCCTGCTTTAGTTATTTTTGAGATACTGTGTTCCCTGAGTCACTGCATAATCAGCAGGTACATGATGTCATCTCCAGCCTGTGTGTGAGACAGGGTCTCCACGCTTTTTGGGCATGGGCTACCTTTGAACAGCTGTCCACACAATCTCTGCTCCTGAAGCCAAATGAGAGTTTCTTCATCTGAACTGTGGAATTGTCTGGATGCTGAGGTGGATGCCAGAAGCCAGAGGATTTTGAGTTCAAGACCAGCCCAAACTATAGAGCAATCACCTGACATAAAAACAAAACTCGGAACATTAGAATTTATTTAAGTAACATTTTAGTTTTCCATTCATGTTTATCGATGTGTATAGCACCGAATGTTGAGGGGCTTCTGCAATGTGAAGGTATTGGAAGCCATTTCCCATGCCGTTGGTTTTCTTGGTCCTGCTCTTGATGCCTCCCACCCAGGAAAGTCAGAGCACAGTGAAGTTCACAATGTTGGTCGTGAGTCTACCATGGTCACTGCAGGAATTTTATCATTTCACACCCCATTTTTAATGGATTTTACACCACTCCTTTGGTCACTAAAAGTATTTAAAATGTATAAAGTAATGATCAGAAATATTTGGATAAATTGTGGACTCTAAACTTTCTTCATCTTGGTTCAAGAAGAACATCTGTAGGTAACATCATAGATGAGTGGATCAAGATACATGCAATAGGATTTTACTCATCTATTAGACAGAAGAATATTATATCCTCATAAGGAAATGAATGGACCTAGAAAAGTCATTGTAAGGCAGGCTCAGATAGATACATGGTGTGTGTTTTCTCTCATATGTGGAAACTAGATCTAAAATATAAACATATATGGCAACATGTACAAGGGTTTATGCATCTAGGAACAAACAAGCAGACTAAAGGAAGAGGGTTCCAAAGGTGTAGCTCCTATGAACAACCAATGACTGTTTAACAAAATGAATACCAGGAAGTGGAAATGCGTTTGAGAGTAAAGAACCAGAGGGTTCAGGAATGGAGGAAGGAGGGGTGAGAAATGCAGTTGTTCTAGTCACTGTCCATTATGTAAAAATGGACTATAAGGGTGGGGAAAGGAGGGGAAAGAAGGGCAGAACGATGAAATGGGTGGAAGTCATGAAGAAGGAATGTACTCATAACTTGACTTATGGAATTGTAACCTCCTTATACAACTGCTAAATATTAAAATATATATTTTTTAAATCCCTGTATCAAACTAATAGCAATGCTCAACATTAGAATTTCAAATCATAAAGACTATGTCTCTATGGTCAATCTTTGTAGGGCTGAACTTTAAGTTAAGTAACAAGCACAGAGGCGCTTCTGCTGAAGGGGAAGTTAAATTGCACTTGAGCATGCCACCCAGCATGAAGGCAGGTGGGTGAGCACACAGTGCCCAATACTCACCATGCCCCAGACAAGCCAGGGAGGTAGAAACATCGCCTTCAACACGTTCTTACCACTGACAGGGAAAGTCTTTCTAGACCATTGACTTTCTGTCTTCTATATTTAGGGCCTCCGAAAGACCACTTTTGCGGAGGAAAATTCTGAACATTTTCGAGGGTGAAAAAAGACACAGCCTAAGAAAGTTATCCAATTAGTTCTTGGATAAGATGTGCATATCTTCTACTCTGGTTGTTTTATAATGAGTCAGTTGGTCATAAACATGCTCCCATGTAAATGGACAAGTTGATTATTGAATTAACTAAAGCAACAATGGTGGTTTTTTTTAAAGCAGTAGTCTTTAGCAATCGTAATTACTCCTCTTCAAAAGTCCTGATGACAAGACAAACTAAATTGTCCTTGTCACCTCAGTGTTTAAAAACGTATGATGTACTAGCATGTTTTCAGTAGAGTGGCTAATGAAGGCTTTTGTGGAGTCAAGGAAGGGCAGGTATGTTAGAGAATAACACCACATACTCTAAAAGAATTCCTAAGTGGCACATCATGTTCGTGCAGAGAGCAGGCCCAGGTTTTTAACAGCCCAGTGGTGACAGTGCATGTGCATCTAAGGACAATGCATATGAAGAAGAAGCTAATTAACAGAGAGCACTAATTAGTCCCTCAGTATTTAGCCATGAAGTATCAGCAGCTGTCTTAGATGCCATATGCTAATTAGCATTAATAAACTTCAGAAATAATTGTCTCCATTGTTCTGTGTCATAATACTCCCTCTAATTGTACGTTGGAGAGCTCTGCCTATAAGTGGTAGCAAGAATTACATAGCATTGCTTGAAATTTAATGAGCAATTTTCAGTGACTTGTGGCATTAGAAGAGAGAATATATTCAGGAAAGAGAAGATTAATGCCAGTTTTTAAAATCCATAATTAAGTTGTTCGCCAGTACCTGTGTCTCCAGCTATTCAAACATTCAGACAAGGGAGATCGCATCTTTGGCTCCAGATTATCTTCAGGGCAATAAAATGTGAGTTTTAATAGAGATGACCTGAGTCCATCTCTCCACTGGCACTTAGAGCAGTCTTAAAGCCTAGCTCAATCTTTCACTGAAAATGGTCTATGTCACCCTTTTGACATCCTAGACAGACTGTGACAGTGTTTTCTTTGAAGAAAACACTACTTTCATTTTCCTTATGCCAGTAAAAGTCATCAGAATATTTTAAATTATATTCACTTTATCTGAGACATACAGGGACATTTGTATATAGTAAATAAATACTATGTGAGGTTTGGATATAGGTATAGATTTTGATGTTGAAATTGAGTCAAAAATATTTAGATCCAGTAATAATTGTCATTTCGTTGGTAAGAAACCCAAACTTATTTCTTCTAGACTTGTGAAATATATGCCATGGGAAGGTCATCCATAGTTATGCTTTCATGGAGCAGCTCACCTGGGTGTCGCATTCCTAATAGCCTACCACCTGTATCCCATGCACTTCTATAGTGAAATTGGGGAGTGAACATGAAAATGGACTTGAAATTTTGAGGGAAATGTTTGCAGTTCCAATAATTTGGTTGATTATGGTTCCATGAGCAAGATTACCGAGAGAGAGAGAGAGAGAGAGAGAGAGAGAGAACGCATCACTACTCCCTCAGTGAGGACTCTAAGATCTGGTTCTTGACGTGACAAACCTGCAGTGCTTTAAGGAGGTTTCAATGTAGAGGCAGCTCCGTGGTGTACTATTAGGCAGCCTACGTAAAGGCACTGTGCAAACTGTAAGAACTTGTATACCTGAGGCAGTATTGATGACTGAGTGGGCAAGGTATACACCAGCTGTGAGTGTGAATTCAACCCACAATGCCAGTGGTGTGGCCATTGCATACCCGGCCATCCACATTCCATCTTACCTGAAATGAGAGAGCAAAACTGTGGACACAGATCAGCCACACACGTCCAGAAACACCACCATCAAGAATTATCATCTGTTTGGTTGTTTGTATTATTTCCCATACTTTGGAAAGGAGAAAAAATGATTTACAATATATGTTCATCTACTTTGTACTTCTCTGTGAAATTATGAAATGCCTAATCCTTTACTTTTGATTTATCCTAAGAATCCCTAAATTACTTGTCTGTTTCTAATTAGTGCATTTTACCTAAATAAATATATTTAGGCAAAATATGTATTGATATATAATTTTATGTATTATATACTGTATATGTGTTTATAATATATAGGTATATACTATATATTGTATATATATATACTTACCTATTTATATATACACATATATGTATACACACACACATACACACACACACACACACACACACACACACACACACACACACATATATATATATATATATATATATACTTATCTATTTAGATTATACTAGGGTTTCAACTCAGAATACTTCACTTCTAGCTCGCGCCGGGGGCTCATGCATGTAATCCTAGCTACTCAGGAGGCTGAGATCTGAGGATTGTAGTTCAAAGCCAGCCCGGGCAGGAAAGTCCATGAAATTCTTATCTCCAATAAACCACCAGAAAACCGAAAATGGCGCTGTAGCTCAAGTGGTAGAGCACTAGCCTTGAGCTGCAGAGTGCAGGGACAGAGCTCAGGCCCAGAGTTCAAGCTCCAGGACCGACAAAAAAATAAAATAAAATAAAAAGAATCCTTCACTTCTAGACAGAAACTCTATTGCTTAAGCCATGCCCCAGCAGTTATTTCCATTAGTTATTCTGCAAATGAAGTCTTACGTTTCTGCCCAGCCCTTTGGGCCAGAATCTTTCTACCTATGCTTCTTATATAGCTAGAATTACAGACACACATTACCACTTGACATGTATTTGTTGAGATGGTTTCTAGGTAACTCTTTGCACAACGCTGTGACAGCTGCATCCATTGTGTGATAATAGCACTGATATGCATTTCCTGATGATCAGCATGTTCAGTATTTTCCTTTTACTTATTGGCTGTCCATATGTATTTCTGTGATGAAGAATCTACTTAGATACTTAAAATCGAATTTCCTTTCAGTTTTGTTGTCTTGTGCTGAGTATGCAGTTGACCTTTGGGACTTCACTATATTTCCTCAGCATTGTCTTCTTATCTGATGTTTAATTTACTGCTCTGTCTTCCAACAGATGGACTCTTCATTCGGCCGGTTGCTGTCTTGGCTCTGCAGAGCCGGTTACATTTTATGGCAACTCCTCCCTCCCCCGTCTATTTTTTCCTTTGTGTCCTGTGCTTTATGGTCTCGTCTAAAGGTTTCTACCCATTTTAGTATCCTGAGGTATACACACACTCTCTCTTTCTGTCTCTCTGTCTCTCTCTCTCACACACACACACATTTTTTAGCAGCTTCATGTTTATATGTCTTTGAATCTTTAATCCATTATTAGCTGTTTTTGTGACCAGAGGTAGATTTGGATCTAGTATCTTTCTGGATGATTCTTAGCTATCCTAATTGATGCTGCATAATTATATTTATCTCTTTTCCCACCACATTAAACATGCCGCATGCAGGCTCCATGGGGCAGAGCCTGTGTGATCCACTCATTTTGTGGCTGCAGGACTCAGCACTTCCCCTCGGGGACTCGGATTATAACTGCTCCTGGGTTTTAGTCAGCGTCAGATGCAGGAAGCACACCATGATCATTTACTCAGAATGGATTGAAGTCACTCAACATAAGGAGTTAAGAGGAAGGATTTGTAAAATATGCAGGATGATCGTAGGAGAACTAGCTCCTGGATTTCAAAATAATCTCATGCAAATAATGTTGGTATTTTGAGCTCTGTATGTGTGCTATCACAAAAGGATTTTAAACTAGCTTTTGTCTATTTTCTTAGACTTTATTACAAACTTTCTTAAATTTTTTATTGTCAAGGTGATGTACAGAAGGGTTACAGTCACATAAGTAAGGTAGTGATTACATTTCTTGTCTAACTTGTTCCCCCCCAATTTTCTCCTTCCTTCCCTCACCCTATCTGCCCCCCCACAAGCTGTGCAGATCATTTCCATAATATTATCTTGTGAGCATCGCTGTGGCCTTGGTTCCCTCTTTGTCCTGGTCTCACGATTTTGTGTTCCCCTTCCCTTCCCTAGTTCAGATAAATGTACATAGAATACCAGGGTACCAAAATCAAGTCCAGATAAACCAGTGTGAAATGGTTAAAAGACTCTTATTTTTAAAGTAAAACATGCCCTATTTAAAGCTAGGAAAAACAAAAGAGTGCCTTAATCTTATAAGCAAATAAATGTGCAAATGTTTTTCTTGCACATGCAATTCTTATACTGTCCAAGTACCATATTCTGTCACATGTACAACAAAGCAGATATTCTTCAAGACTCCTTATGCAACTGCAACTAATTCTAAAGAAAGTAAAACTCAATGAACTGAATTTATAGATCTTATCAGACATCTGAAAGTTTTCCTAGATTAGATTCTAATTAAATATTTTCCAGATTTATTCCAAAATATAGTATCGAATTTCATAGATTTCACAGACATAAGATTTTTAAGTCTTCTTTTTTTGTGTATTTATAACTCAATGGTTTCCATGTTCTTATCATGATATTTATCACATCATTATTCATACCTATCAAAATCTTCATGAGAAAATCCATTTAGCATCATTATGGTGTCCCTGTGTATTTTTCATTATTTGGGGCTATCTCTGTTAGGAATTATTTATGATCAAATGTTCCAGGTTCTTCCTGGAGATACTCTTAACCTTGATTTTCCCTCAGAAGAGAAGGAAGTGTGTTTGCATGTGTGATTTAGCTGGTGGAATCTTCACTAAACACATTAGGTGAGAACATTTAAAAAACTTTCAAGTTCCGGTCATTCTGGAATTATTTATTTTTATAACATAACATAGTCCAAAGCTATTAACACACTTGTTTCCAGCTGCCTGTATTTTCCATTTGTAAATTCTAATAGATTTTACTTGTAAACACCTTGATGCCTTTTATTTTGCATGTTGGTATAAAATATTTACTTCGGTTTAAAAGTTTATGAAAGAGAGTATGAATTGAACTCAGTAAGGAGATGTAGAATATACGTAGAACTAGAATATTACATATTGTCATTGGGGTGGCCACCGGATATAAATACTCAAACTCACGAAAAAAAGTGCGCTACAGATAAAATCATTTTCTAGAACACAAATGATACTCCAGTGAAAGCACAATAAATAAAAATTTTAAAGTGAATCTTACATATATCAAGTGGAACTAAAACATGTTTATCTGTCAGAAAATGGAATATAATTTCCAGAAGTCAACAATTATTTGGTTTGATTATTTTTCTCTGAATTTGCAAATACATTTCAAAATCTTTTGTGAAAAAATTCTCAAAATAATGCATAATGAAAATAAATGTGTAGTCTGATATTTATATGAGAATGACTTATCAGAACAAAAAGTTTGTGGTGAAATAGGATCCCATTAACATTTTTCTCATGCTTTGCCTCCAATCTCCAGCAAGCCAATCCCAGCTACCAGGACTTTGCAAAGGGATTTCAATCACCTTAGGAAACATGGATTAGTTCTAATCAGGGATTGATGGCAGAAAGTGGGATGTGTCATTCTTTTTTAATTTTTAATAGTATATTTTTTATTGTAAAGATACTGTACAGAAGGGTTACAGTTGCATGGGTAAGGTAATGAGTACATTTCCTATCGAGCATTGTCACCTCCTCCTTTGTTTTCCCCTGCTCCCCTTTACGCTTTCTCCCCACCTCCTCCCCCATTCAAAGTTGTAAAGTTCATTTTCAACATAGTATGGTTTGTTTGTTTGTTTGTTTGTTTGTCGGTAGTGGGGCTTGAACTCTGGGCTTGGGCTCTGTCCCTGCGCTCTTCAGCTCAAGGTAAGCGCTCTACCGCTTGAGCCACAGCACCACTTCCAGTTTTCTAGTGGTTTATTGGAGATAAGAGTCTCACGGACTTTCCTGCCTGGGCTGGATTTGAACCGCTACTCAGCCTCCTGAGTAGCTAGAATTACAGGCGTGAGCCACCAGTGCCTGGCTCAACATAGTATCTTATACATCTCATTGTTACAATGTGTCAACCTGTATCCTTATTTCAGCATTTTGTTATTTCCCTTCCCCTCCCCAAATTAGAAAAATGTATAAACAAGATACAGGGCACCAGAACCAAATACAGTGAAAACAGTGGTTATGTCACTCTTGAATCAAAGTTTTATCTGACACTAAATTCTCCATTCTTATACTACCCTCGTCCCTTCTATAGAGCCCCAGAATGTGGCAGAAATATTATGGTTACGGACTAAGAGTTCTAGGAGTCATATTTTATTTTCTTTAAAATTTATCTAGAATATTTCATCTTCTATGAAAATTAATGGTCATATTGAGACAATACCAAATTCAGACAATGAGTATCAGAGAATCTGTCAGAAGGGATTCATAAAGATTTAAGAATATTGATGAAAAATATAATGCAAAAATAAAATTCAACTTCTCTGAAGAAGAAAGAAGGATGGCCAATAGACACATGAAGAAATACTCAACATCCCTAGCCATAAAAGAAATGCAAATCAAAAACAATATTGAGATACCACCTCACCCCAGTTAGAATGGCTATAATCAAGAACTCTAACAACAACAGATGCTGGAGGGGATATGGACAGAATGGAACCTTACTTCATTGTTGGTGGGAATGTAAACTTGTTCAACCACTTTGGAAAGCAGTATGGAGGTTCCTCAAAAGACTTCACATAGAGCTCCCCTACGACCCAGCAAACCCACTTTTGGGCATTTACCCAAATGTTTACAAACAAGACCACACTAAAGCTACCAGCACAACTATGTTTATTGCAGCATTATTTACCATAGCTAAGATATGGAACCAACCCAGATGCCCCTCAGTAGATGAATGGATCAAGAAAATGTGGTGTATATACACAATGGCCTCCATCAGAAAGAATGACATTGCCCCACTTCTTAGGAAATGGAAAGGCTTGGAAAAAATTATATTAAGTGTAGTAAGCCAAGCCCAAAGAAACATAGGTCCCATGGTTTCCCTTATTTGCAATATCTAGTATATGTATGAGTCAAGCAGAAAAGGTCAGATAATATGATGTTAGGAAAATGAACCCTTAGATATGTATTTACATGTTTTTTTTCTTTCATGCATTTGTTTCTAACTCATTTATAAGATTATTTCTTTGTTGCTTTGTATGTCCCTCCCCCACAGTAAAACCCCTGCTTTCACTATATTTGATGTCGGTATAATTTGTGGAGGAGATGAGGAAAAACAAGTCATTTAAGGATACAGGTGGACCCGTTGCAACTATGAGAAGTACAAGTTGTCATGTCGAAAACGAACTTTACAACTTTGGTGCGGGGGGGGGGTAGGGGTATGGGTGGGGTGTGGGGGGAGGCTGGGAAGGGATGTGAAGGGTAAACGAGGAGGCTGCAATGCTTGATAAGAAATGTACTCATTATCTTGCCCAAGTAATTGCAACCCCTCTGTACAGTATGTTCACAAAAAAATAAAATTAAAATTAAAAAATAATAAATAAAAAATAAAATTCAGAATATTTTCTATTCTAAACTTCATCTGTGTAGTTCATCGAAAACCAGGTGATTGTGTTTCAACATGAAAATAAGGTAGAAGATTTAAAAATAATATTCAAGAAATATTGCCTTATATTTTAATCCCATTCATTATTCATTCAATCATTTATAATTTGTTTATTCAAAGGTTACATTGTTTTAAGGCACATAGAATGTGTGGAAATAAGAATTAATTGTTAATACTACCAATATCAAACTTGAAACTAAATGTCAGGGCTATTCATCGTCGTGAACATATTTCATAAGGCTTCCTAAGAAAAGCCAAATTCCCTATGCCTTTTCACATGTTTTGCATTCATTATTCATAAAGTATACTTAAATGATCAAATATGCCTCAGTGAAAATACAGAGTAAATACTGGTCTGGGGATTTTTAAAAAATTGATCACATGAAGTGTACTCAAGAATTTTAAATATATTAATGTTCCCTATAGATCCTGAGGTGCCATTTACAACTATAGCAGGATATAATTTAACATTTATTTTGGTTTATATATGCTTATTTTCTTTTCTTGGAACCAATCAAATATTGGTGCATGTTCTCACATTTTTCTGAACTTTAAAATTGCTGCAATTAAGAGGACCAAAATTACTGTGGTTATGAAGAGCAGTTTTTACTTCACAATGTAGCCAATTAATAAGTCCATGCCTTCTGCGCCTAAGAATCATTTTGAAAGCTTTATTAGCAGTTGAAAATTTCAACACACTCTAAAATGGGAAAAAGATTAGAAAATACACAGTAAAAAAGGAACACCTTCCAAATGGCTAGCAGTTACCTTGCAAATTCAAATTATATTAACCTCAAAATATCACCTCTGGCTTATTTTTTAAGAGGGGAAAATATATTTGGGATATTACATCACCGATCTACAAAACTATCATGACTTATTGACACTTGTAGCCTTCAGAGTTTACCACTAAAAGATGTTAAGGAAAATAAAAGGAATGCATTCATTTCTTGAATAAACATTTAATGTAGCCTGGTAAAATATGGTTGCTTAGAGAACAGGGGGCTGAGATTGATGGTGACCATGCAAACTCATAGTTTATATACCTCAGTAATTACATGCACCTTTATCTTTGTGTTATTTCGTTGTTGCTGATGTTTGCCACAGCAGTCATTGAGAAGATCGTTTTGGAAATCATGATAATTCAAGGAGTCTTAGACACGACTTTGTTTTGCATTAGTCAGAAATGTCTATTCTTCCTTGACCTAATCCACACTAAATCTAAGGTGAACTAATTGTAAAGCCTTTACTTGGGAAAAAAAAAGCTCTGTGTAACAGTAAACTTATGTTGCTTGGAGTTTAAATCTGTACTTCAATTTGAGTCTGTGAGGTAATTTAATGTTGCAATTATTATTTACTATGAGAAAGTGGAATTTATTTATGCTCTTTATCATCTCCTTGTCCACTTCCTCCTCTATACCAATTTCATTTTCTATCATAATTTTTGTAAATCAAACACCAATGTATTCTATGGTTGAGTAAAAGAATCCCCAATACACAAAATTATGATAATATAAGAAACAAAAATATATCTGAGCATGGGTGGCTCACGGCTGGAATCCTGGCTGTTCAGAAGGCTGAGATCTGAGATTGTCCAAGCAGGAAAGTCCCAGAGACTCTTTTCTCCAATTCATCCTCAAAAGTGGCCCTCTGGCTTAACGTGGTAGAGCACTAGCTTTGAGCAAGAGAACTCAGGGATAGCACCTAGGCCCTGAGTTCAAGTCCCATGACCTAAAAAGCAAGAAAGCAAGCAAGAAAGAGAAGAAACAAAAATTGTAAAAAAAATGATAGAACAGAATCACAACAAGAAAGAGAAGAAACAAAAATTGTAAAAAAAAATGATAGAACAGAATCACAATTTAGAGAATTTAGAGAATAAAGTAAATGACTTACAATGATATGAATACAAAATGGATTAATAATTAATTAATGATTTAAATGGTTGATAAGGGGAAATATTCCCTGAAGTGGATTTCTAAACATTAAATATAAACCAGATAAGAAAAGTAAAATAATCATTAGAGTATTTTAACCAAAAAAAAATGCCACAGACAATTCTTGTGGATGAGTGAGTGGGTTAGGTAAAACTTTTAAAAAATAAGTAAAAAGCATGCCAACCCCTAAGATACTACGTCCACAAAAATATTCATCAGTGAGGCCTATAGTTTTCTTGAGTTGTGCCTTTTTGAGAAGTTGATCTTCCTTTCCTCTACATAAACAAGTAGAGAATACAAAGAATAAACAGTCACTTCCAGTGGCAAGAGCTTCTGGCACCACTTCATGCAAAAATCATGGTTATCAAGCTAGAGACCAGTGAAGTTATATGATGAGGATTCGGACACCTGAGCCACAGCTGCCGGGCCCTGACACCTGGACCAGAGAGCTGTGGTCTTTGTCACTAAGTGACAAATGGTCACCTGAATGGCGACAAATACACAGGTGACCTCCAGGGCTCTAGGTCTCAGAGAAGCAATGTAACAAGGATACTCAGTGCTCTATGGCCGCTGCTGTCTGCTGACCGCCCCAAAGCTTACAAAATCACCATGGTTTCCAAGAGAGACAAAGGAGCCAAGTTTCCTTTACACAAGGAAGCCAGTCTTGGCTGATAAACTTCTAAGTAAACCTGATGAGTGGCCCACAAGTGTGTACACATGTATTACCCGAGACACAGTAGATTGGGGAGATTTCAAATAGTGTAATTCCTTAGAAAGGCAAGTTCAAAGTCCAGCAAAATAAAACGCCAGGAAGCAGGTGGAACAAGGGGAAAGGAGGGTGGATAAATGAAGAGGACAAGATAGGGAGAAGGTAGCCAAGAATCCAGTGTATAGTCTACAAGATTAAGAAGCGGGAAGGGATGGGAGGGGGCAGATGGGTGAGAATGTGGAAAGGGGTGTCACTGACGCAGATAGATTGTATTCAGAAACTGCTTTGTTAAAGGGCAACCCCTTTGTACAACTAACTAAATAGAAGAACTAATATATAACTAAATATAAGAATAGATTTTTCAATTTTCCTTAGCATAATCATTACTGGTACTGCACATGTTGCTGTGTCCCTGCCCTCGGTTCCTGACTGAGGAGATAAGTTCCTGTCTTTGGAGAAAGTTATGTGAACACATAGTTCCAAAGGTGGATGGGAATCCGTGGGAATGGTGTGTCATGAGAAGGAAGAAGTTGGCACACAGCTAGGGAGGGGAGGGCACAGGGAAGCTTAAAGACAGGCCTGGGCAAAACCCTCAGCAAGAAACTCCGAAGACAGCCACTCTGAGGCTGCTTTGACCTCCTTCCAGCTGGACACGCTAAGACGGTGAAGTTGTGTTAAGTTACCGGGTCACCCTGGTCTGTTTAGACACACTCAATCACAGAATCGGGTTGTTCAGTATAACAGTGAACAAAGGCAGCAGGGATATTCACCAGA
The DNA here is from genome assembly GCF_000151885.1 of Dipodomys ordii. Classification (NCBI taxonomy): domain Eukaryota; kingdom Metazoa; phylum Chordata; class Mammalia; order Rodentia; family Heteromyidae; genus Dipodomys; species Dipodomys ordii. The sequence continues at coordinate 16,500,996 of NW_012267259.1, read as the reverse complement.
CAGTATGTTCAAAATGAACTTGTCGGGGAGGCAAGTCGGAGGGGAAAAACTGGGAGAAAACGAGAGCAGAGGTGACACTATCCAAAAGGAAATGTACTCATTACTCCAGTGTATTTAATTGTAACCCCTCTGCCCACCTTCACAATAACAATAAAAAATACAGATGCTATGGGTTGTTCTGAGTCCTAAAGCATTTGAACAGTGACTGAGATTGTCCAGACAATGAGGAAGTTCATAAAGATCTCCAGACCTTTATAGTCAAGTCTCAGTTGCTGTTGACTCCTGGCTTACTTTTGAAGCGCAGACCCAGAAAGCGTGCAAAGGTTCATGATTCGTTTGGCTGACAGTGTAGGAATTTACATGTAAAGCACAGTTGGAAAAGCAAATAAGTAAATAAATAAATTAAATGTTAATATTCTGACACTGGTGATTATTTTCGACAGCCCTCTTGAGGGAAGTTATTTAGAGATAGAGATAGAGATAGATTCCTCCGTAAAAGCTGTTTTTCTGGCAGTACTAGAATTCTCATGAGAAAATGAATGCTGTGTCACCAAACAGGAAATGCTTTCACATGGCATGTGGTCAAGAGCCAAACTAAGCATTCTTCCTCCATCCCTCATGCAAGGAGATGGTGATGTGACTCTCCCTGGCACTCAGGAAGCAGACACAGCGGTACTTACCCAGTGGTACCAAGTGTGACATCAAGGCTTTGTTCTTATCTCTCAGGTACTGTACTACATGAGTCATGCCTCTAGTCCTTTAGGCTTTGGTTATTTGCTGAGATGGTCTTGCTTTTGTCCAGGGGTCCTGGGCGGCGATCTTCTGATCTATGCTTCCACTACACCTTGGATGGCAGGCACAGGCCTCCAGGCATTTTTGTGTTAACATGAGGTCTTGTGAAATTTTTGCCTGGGCTGGCCTGAAACTATGATCCTTCCGTCTCCCAAGGAAACTGGATTACACGCCTGAGTTACTGGACTTTGATTTTATCCATTTGCTACTTGTTTTAGTGTTAGAAGTTAGTAACTGCTTGGGTGTCACACAGTATGCTTACATACAGATTTATATACACGTTCTAAGTCCCACCAAAGAGGCAAACTATGCAACCTGTGTTTCTCTGGGTCTGGCTTACTTCACTTAACATAATCCTCTCTAAGGCTTTCCATTTCCTTACAAATGGTTCAGTGTCATTCTGATGGATGAGTTGAATTCTGTTGTGTGTATATACCATATTTTTGGATGACCAAGTTAAAGCTTAATGAAATCAGTACTAGCAAATGGGTAGTGAGGAGGTGGGGGCAGGGAAGGAGAGAGATAGAAGAGTGAATGGGGAAAATGAGTAGAGTGCTGGCATGAATGACTTGTAAATGCCACAGATCCGACACAAATAAGGGTGGAGGGGAGACGCAATGTTGAAGGGAGAACTCGGATGATGATGCATTGTACATAGAAATTGCTTTTTTAAATGGTAAAAATTAAATATGTGACCTAAAAATTAAGAAAAGTTAGGGAGAGTTGGGGTGGGAATGGTGGGTGAGAATCTGAAAGGGGTGATAATAATTCAAGAGGCACTGTATACATAAATTGCTCTGTTGAATGGCAACTCTTTGTACAGCTACCTAAAGAAAATAAAACATATGTTTAAAAATAAGTTAAAATTCTGAATCTAAATGATAATTTGAGCTTTATGTATTGAAAAAATGGCCCTAGTCTCAGCTTGCAATGAATTTCCTAGAATGAGATGATTCTCTGAGAAAGGATTCATGCATAAGGAAAGACTACTGAATGTAAGTTATCTGTTTGGGGGAGGATAAGGAGGAGTAAAGAAATATAGGACAGCAGTGATACTCACTAGATACTATGTTGAAAATGAACTATACAACTTGTAGGGAAGAGGGCAAAACTGGGAGGGAAAAACTGGGAGAAAACAAGGGAAGAGGTCATAGTGTTCAAAAAGAAATATATTCATTACCTTACTTATGTAGTTGTAACTTCTCTGTACATCACCTTTACAATAAAAAATTAACTAAAAATAAAAAAGCAAGAATGAGCAGCATGGTGTTTTAATGATAACATTCAGCAGAATGAACAAGAATTCTAAATGACACTGACTTTTAATTATTTAACACAATCCAAAGATATCACAAACATTATTAGCAGAGACACAAAGGAATATTAAAATTTCAGTGATTTTTAAAGCTTTAGTCTACCTGAATGCTTACTTTGGCATCAGTTAGGAACTGAAGCTGACAATACACTCATAATCATATGCAAAATTTCAAAATCAAAAGAAAGAAATTTAAAAGCTTTGTTCCCTTTCTCTTGAAAATTTTCTTTTTCTTATTGTAAAAGTGATGTACAAAGGGCTTACACTTGCATAAGTCAGATAATGAGTACATTTCATTTTGCACAGTGTCATCGCCTTCATTTTCTTCATTTTCCCTCCCCCTCCAAGTTGTATTTTTTTGTTTTTTGTCAGTTGTGGGGCTTGAACTCTGGGCCTGGGCGCTGTCCCTCTGCATTTCAGCTAAAGGCTAGCTAGCATTCTACCACTTGAGTTACAGTGCCACTTCTGGTTTTCTGCTGATTTTTGAAGAGTCTCATGAACTTTCTTTCCAGGCTGGCTTTGAACCATGATCCTCAGATCTCAGTCTTTTTAGTAGCTAGGATTACAGGAGTGAGCCACCAGTGCCTGGCATGTAGTTCATTTTTCACATAGTGTCTAGTAAGTGTCACTGCTACATTTGTTCACCCTTTGTCCCACCATCTCTGTGCTCCCCTTCCCACTCCCCAAACAGATAAAATTATATGCAAAAGGTACAGAAAACAAAAACAGGGAGAAAGGAGAGGAAACAAAAACTAAAGCAAAATAACAAAAAAAAACCTCTTGGTTCCATTTCTTGGAATTCATTTAGATAAATGTCATTGACATGAATATGCACACAACCTTTGAGCCTTTGTTATCCTCTTCTATGAATATCCTCCTTTACTCTCACTGTGTGAATGTCTACAGCCCTATATATCATGTCCAAGTGTATTTTTTTACCTTTTACCATTCAGTGTGTTTGCTTGTAAATTTATAGGCACATTCTACCTGCATCAATGAGGGAAACCAGGCAACCTATGTTTTTTGGCTCTGGCTTACACTGCTTAATGTAATTCTTTCCAAGTCATTCCATTTCCTTACAAATGGTATGATATCATTCTTTCTGATGGAAGTGTAGACTCCATTGTGTACAGATACCACATTTTCTTGATCTATTCATCAGTTGAGAGGTATTTGAGTTAATTGCATATCTTGGCTATTGTAAACAATGCTGCAATGAACAAGGTTGTGGTGGTAGCTTTGGTGCAGCCTTGTTTGTGCTGTATTGGATAAATGGCCAGCAGTAGAATTTCTGAGTCATAGGGGAGCTCTATGTGTAGTCTTTTAAGGAACCTCCCTACTGCTTTCCAGAGGGGTTGAACAAGTTTACATTCTCACCAACAGTGTAGTAGAGTTCCCTTCTGGACACATCCCTTCCAGTATCTGTTATTGTTAGTTTTCTTGATAATGGCCATTCAAACTGGGGTGAGATGGAATCGCAACAAATCAAAGAAAGACTGGATAAGTGGAATTGCATTAAATGGAAGAGTTTCTTCATCACAAATGACATAGCTAGCAAGATAAATAGAAAGCCCACAGAATGGGAGAAGATTTTTACTAGCTATGCATAAAGGCTTCATATCTAAAATACACTTACAGCTCAAAAAATTAAAACCCTCAACATAAACACCCCATGAAATAACAAGCCAATTAACTAACAAATGAGCTAAAGACTTAAACAGAGACTGCTCAGAAGAAGAAGTCAGAATGGCCAATAGGCACATGAAGAAATGTTCAGCATCTGGGGCCATAAAAGAAATGCAGACAAAAGAACATTGAAACTTTTTTTTGAGGTGCTAGGGTTCAAATCAGGGAGTCCTCCTTGTTCAGTTTGCTTGGCTGGTGTTCTACCACTTGAGCAATACCTCCAGCCCATCTTTTGCAAGTTCATTTTGGAATCTCAAGAATGTTTCTGCCAAAGTTGGCTTTGCATCAGGATCTTTTGGATCTCAGCCTCCTAAGTAGTGAAGGGTCACAGCCATAAGCTGCTGAAAGCCCAGCTCTTGAGAGTTACTCTTTAATGCTCTTAAATGGCAACATCATTACCAGGAATATGTAAAACAAAATGATGATGGGATCACTTTTTCCTTTTAGTACTTCTTTGGCACATGCATTTAGGTGTAAAGTAAAATGTAAACATATTTAGGTTCAAAATGAAAGGTAGGACTTGCAAGACCATAGAAGGACATTTTTAAGGATGTGTTTGCAAGGAGAGAATGTGGATGCCATAGAACATAAAGAGTATGATTTATATTGTGCACTATTCTAACAAACATTTCCCTGAGACAAATAATTTGAAAAACATGTGTGGGTCTGTCTTGTCCTTTGTGTTCCAAAGACAGCTGTCATCAGAAAGATTATTTTGTTCACATATTTTTCATAATGAAGGCACCTGTCTACAAACCAGTGAGAAAACTGCCCTTCCAAAATAACAGAATATGAACACAGATAGATTACAAAACACTTCGGGAAAGTAAAACAATTAAATAACCATACTTAAGGTTTTATAGGTATTTCCTGGTTTTAATATGTTCCACAATTTTGGATAAACAGGCATTTATATACATGCTAGAAAAAATGCTATTAACATTATATGCCGGAGGTTTCAGTCACTAAAATATGAATGCCCAATGCACTTTCTATATACCTTGAGGCTTAATGAGATGAGAAATGAAAATGAAAACCTTTCTATTTACTTTTTTAGCTTACAGGTTACAATTCAATTAAAATCCAGGTAAATAGAGATTTTTCACTTCCAGATACTTTGAAGTTGATTTTGTAAGCCTTTGTTATAAAATTTCTCCACAGGTTCCTACTTCCAGGGGTGAAGTTTGGATTAATTGCGCCACAGTGGAAAAAAGAAGATCAGCTTAATAAGCAGCTTCCTGGACAACCCCCCTGCTAATGAAAGGCCTGCTGTGACCACAGCTCTATAGACTGAGGACCATCCTGCTGGATATGCAAATCCGCACTGCCACAGACTTCTCTGCCTGTCCATCCCTTCATTATAACTAGCTGCATTCCCTTCTCTAGGAAAATAGTGCAAACAGAAACAAGGAAAGAGAAGGATTATGAAAAGCAGAACCTTGGTAACAGGTTATTTATTGTTTGGATACTTTGCTTTTGTTTTTGTTTTGTAACCTTAAAAATGCCTCCTAGATCTTTTTTATCAAGTTTGTAGACTAGATGAGAACACAAGCCCATCATCCATAGTGGAAGGCATTGATCAGTGAGCAGAAATTACTTTGGACAGGAGCCGTAGACCAACCATTCAATTGCTAAACCAATTTCTCATTGCTATAACAAAACACTTAAGGTTGGATAACTTTATAAGATAAAAAATGGTTTATGTTGGCTCATGGTTCTGGAGGTGAGAGGCTGAGAGACTGCATCTGATGGTGAGTCTTCCAGCAGCCTGGGGTATTGCCTGGCAATGACAGCAAATTGGTGTTTGTGTCTTCTGGTCTCACTCCCTGCTTTTCAGGATGTGTGTGTGTGTGTATGTGTGTGTGTATGTGTGTGTGTGTGTGTGTCTGTGGTATGTCTGTGTATGCTGGTTGTGGGACTTGAACTCAGGGTCTAGGCACTGTCCCTGAGCTTCTTTCTTTTTCTCAAAGCAAACAAACTACTACTTGAGTCACATCTCAACTTCCAGTTCTTTTTTTTTTCCTTTTGGTAATTTAGTGGAGAAAAGAATCTTACAGATGTTTCTGCTCTACCCTAATGGATTATAAAATCCTAATCAATGTCCAAAGTCCCTATCTCTGAAAAACCACCACCAGGTTAAGTTTCCATACTCTTAATGCTCACAATGGGGATTAAATTTCAACACACAACTCCTTGAGTGATACAACTAAGACATATAAAAATTGAAACAAGTGTCAGCATTGTTCTGGAACTACTCATTTAGCTGAGCTATTCATTTTAAAATGTTACAATTCTAATTCAAACTGCTTTTAAATTTCACAAAAAATTAAATGAAAGAAATCATTAAGCTAATCAAAGGAAATATAATAGATAAAATTCTATTTCTAAAATCTTTGTACTTTCCTTATGTACACTAAGGTATTTCCTTGCACAGATTGCTTGATGTTTATGATGAAATTTTAAAAATTATTCACTGACATATTAAGTAGTTTAATAAATGCTTAGTTTGAGAAGCAACTCAATTTGTTTGAAATACATTATTAATTGTATTCATTTAATTTTGTCCAGGCAAACAATCAACCAGTGAAAAACAAAGAAAACAATAAATATTCTTTCATTTATTTTTTATCCTATAACTTCATTTAAGGTTTTAGGGAATGAGAAAACACTGTATGGGCCTGGATTTCATTTGCCACATGTAAATCTGTTAAGTGTTATTGCTATTCAATGTCATGTCTCCCAACGCCCGCTGAGAGAAAGCCCCTGGCTTGGAGGCTTCATTCTAGTTGTGTTATGCTGATTGAATGTGGGTAATTATGGCAAGGGAGTTATTGTCCCATAGGCATCAGCATGAATCTGTCACAATGTTTATCCTTTCAATAATTTTGCTCCAAATAATAATTGTGGATTTTTGAAATGATTAAATGTGGCTGATATTGGTAAATATGTGTCTATAAAAAGTAGGCAGCTCCCATCTGCTTTGATCACAATCAAATATCCATCCCAACTGCCATGAATGACTCTTCAGACAAATGTAATTTTGGAAAGAGGATAAATTCCTGGTGTAATCAGGGCACAAAAAGTGATGTGCTATGAAAGTCATATTTTGAAAAGTCAGCATAATCTTGCTTTATTTTAATAAAAAAAATTTTATAGGCAAAAAATCTTCAGAAAAAAGAAACTTTAGCAAAAACAAATAAAAACAGAGTAAATACAAAATATCCATTTTATAACATCAACGTAATTATTTAAAAAGTGATATCATAATTGATTACTTACATCTAAATTTCTGTTTTTTATAATTTTTATTATTATAATTAAATTATTAGAATTAATTTATTATTATTATAATTAATTCTGGCTAATCCACTAAAAGAAAGGTACATATAATGTGAAAGGTATTTAGAACCAAACACAAATGAATAAGATGAACAGGGTCTAAATATTTTAGAAAGCTAAAATCATGCCTGCTTTTATAACTTACACTAGATATAAAAATAAAAAATGAATGTCAAGACATAACACACTGAGACCTTATTTAAATGAAAGTATTATTCCATAGATCTAGTAAAAATGAAGTGGCCCTATGAGGTTAATCATTGACTCAACAAACATCTGTTCAGATTCCGTGAAATTTTGATGAGTAAACATTTTATAATAAAATTCAGCTCACTTGGTCCTCAAGACTAAAAACTAAAGCAGTGGCAATCTTTACTAAAAAAGTAGGTTTTATTACTTAAGTGTGACCACATCTCAATTTTACACAGGGAGAATGTGCCAAAAGCAATTTAATAAGGAAAAAAATTACTTAGAATGATAAACATCGAAGTCACTTCAACAAATACAATTGTAGAGCTGGGAATTTAGCCCAGCTGAAGGGCACCTGCCCAGAGTGCACAAGGCCCTGGGTTCGGTCCTCAGCCCTGGAAAAAAAAATTGTAGAAAAAAATATTTGTGGGGGAGCGGGGAGGAGGGGAAGATGGGAAGGGATGGGAAGGAGAAACAAAGGAGGAGGCAACAATGCTTGATAAGAAATGCACTCATTACCTTGCCCATGTAATCATAACCCCTCTGTACAGCATTTTCACAATAAGAGAGAGAAAAAAAGAATGCAATGTATATCCTTAAAAAATAATAATAATTGTATATAAAATAAATCAAAGAATAATTGGAATAGATAAATGAAGTAGACAACAATCAGGGATGTAAATGTTAATTTCATTCACATATGGCTTTATGCTTAGCTACCACAGTTGTGTTTATAAAACACTTGTCAGATTTACTATCGGTGAAGATAGAGGTTTGGAGGAGAGACATCAATGTGTCAGTGTGCTTTCTTCTATCATCAACAGAATGCCTGACTTGAGCGACGTCCAAGGAAGGACTATTTATTTTGGCTCCCAGTTGGAGAGAACTAAGTGCTGGGTTGCCAGGTTCTGTTTTTGGGTGATGAGCAAGCAATGGAGCAGTGCCTCTCCATGATGGTGACCAAAAAGCCTAGAAACAGTTTTCTCTCACAAAACAGCCCCTCCCTGAGGCCCAGGGGTCCCGAGTCTGAATAAGTAAGTCAGGTTCGCCCTGTGCCAGTCACTTCCTGAAGGCCCTTAGCTCAGAGCACTTCTGCACTAGGCCCAAACCTTCCACCGGGAAGGCTTCAGCACACAGTTAAGTTACAAACCATACACCAAGAATAACACCATTTTTTGGAAGCGGTGTTCATTTGCAATATGTCAAGGAAGAAAAACAATTTAGTGCGAAGACAAGGTGTTCTGCAAATTACCAAGCCATATGTCAGTAGCATTTGTCTGTCTAGCCTCTTCTGCATGTCTTCCTTAAATGTCATTCAGCTGAATTATTCCTCTATTAAAATAAAGTTGTTTCAAAGGCTCTGAGAGTCATACTCAATGTATGTAACCAATAGGCCTGTATATTCAAGCACCCATGAATATTTGCTCACCTATGTACATCCAATGTTTCTGTGGGATTATCTAAGAAGGATTCTAATAAAGGATAATCCCACAGAACCACTTCCTATATGTACTTGCTTTTTCATTAAGTGAGATTTTTCATACAATGTTGTTCTGGGTTTAAGATTCAATTTTGAATGTGAACACCATCCTCTGATGATTTCAGATTCCTAATTCAACACATCAAGTTGAATAACAAATTCCCTTTTGGTTCTTTTGGGAGTTGTAAGAATTTAGAGAAACAATGAAATACTTGCAACCATTCCAGAATTGTAACAAGTAGAAATGTTTGTGTCTTCAGAGAGTAGCTAGGGAAAAAAAAACAAGTTTTTGTCCTTTTGTAAATTATTTGCATGACAGGAGGAACATACAGCTAGCTATTACATACTGTTGATTGATTACAATGTGTAATTGAGGTATAAAATACAAATATATTTTGACTCTGGTAAGACATAAAGAGGAGAGGTAATAGGATCTGAATTTACTATATGCTGTTATGTAAGCCTGAGGCATAATACTCTTGCTTTTGGAGCATTCAGATGCCGCCACTTACCGTTAAGCGAGGGACAGTGCCCAGGCCCAGAGTTCAGGCCCCATGACCAGACCCTCCACCAAAAAAAGTACATTCTTATAGTTCTACTGTCTATAGTATCTTATACATTACTTTTCACTAACTAAATCCATCAACTTCTAACTATTCAAATGGCTGACTTTGATTTCCAACACGATTGAATTATGAAGACCTGGAGATGAGTGGCATATACCTCAGGTGCATGTAGGAGGTTTTACCCAGGACCAGGTTAGAACTTGAGTGCCCTGACTTTGTGACTGGATTAATAGCTTCATGAATCATCATGTGCTGGCCTCCTGAGAAGGCTTGAGTATTATGGCCAGACTTAGAAGAAGGTCATTTCTATGTTTAAAGAGACATATGGCTGAGAAATTATAAGTCAGCTGGGCGCCGGTGGCTCATGCCTGTAATACTACTTACTAAGGAGACTGTATCAGAGGATCGCAGTTCAAAAGCAGCCCAGGCAGGAAAGTCCATGAAACTCTTATCTCCAATTAACCACCAGAAAACTGGAAGTGGCACTGTGGCTCAAGTGGTAGAGTGCTCACCTTGAGTTGAAGAGCTGAGGGACAGGATCGAGGCGCAGAGTTCAAGAGCCATGGCCAACCAAAAACAAAAACAAGGGAAAAAAAAAGAAATTCTGAGCCATAGCTCAGGGTTGAGCTCTAGTCTCAAGGCAGACGTTGAGCATGGACTTAGGAACCATGCTGGAACTATCACTGCCCTGGATACTCTTCTACATGTACCAGTGCAATCTGAGTCATGAATTAGACACGTCTCTGTGCACCACAGAATGAATGTTCTGGTTTGAGCAGATGAATGTCAGTGTCAAGTTGTCAATCTTTGGACATTTAGTTGTCAGTTTTGATGGCTAACCTTATTGGATTGAGAAACTCCTAGGACACTGTTCAAAAAGCAATGCACTCAATACCTGACTTATATAACTGTAACCCCTCATTTAAAACAAAATGGATTGTTATTATGTCTCTTAATCTAAGGATTCACATTCTTAGCAAATCAGAGAAATGTGCTCTACAACGATCCTCACCTTTACAATAAAAATTTTAAATACAGGAAGCCTTAGAAGATTAGTACCACGCTCCTCTGGGTGTTTCTATGGTGGCATTTGCAGACACTATTATATTATGAAGGCTCTAACTCAATACAAGGAATAATTAATGGATGGCATTCTTGGGAGTTGGCAAAAGGTGGAGCCTCACACACGGTAGCTCAGTCTTCCTGTCTGTCGTGATGTGAGAACAGGTTCACTCACATGTACGCACCATCACGCTCTAACCAAGTGAGGATGGACAAAACCTTCTGAAGCCATGAGCCAGATTTCATTTGATTCTGTCAGGTGTTTCGCTCCAGGTTTGCAAAAGTAACTGTCACACCTTGGCAATGGAGGTGCATGCAAGGAATCCTAGCTACCAAGGAGTCTGGGCTCGGGATGATCAGAAGTCAAGGCCAGTCTGAGACAAAAAATATTTGCTAGACTCAAAATAACTAGTTATAAGCAGGGCTTGAGGTTGTAGCTCAACTGGTAGATTGCCAGCCTGGATAAAAGCTCAAGGTCAAACCCCACAATTCCCAAAAAGAAAAAGTCATAAAAGAAATAACAACCACAAGTCCATATCCAGCATGTGCAGATTGCACAGGATCTGCTGTAAGTGAAGGGGAAAAAAATCATGTGTGCACTTTTCCAAAAGCATTCCCTGTATTTCCTGGGTATTCTTCTGTGACAAACGGGTATCTCTATTGCCTTCCGTTGCACAAATCTGCTGGCTAAGTGACTGTATATATGAAAATAAGAACTTAAATCAGTGTTGTTATCTGCATTTTTGCAGAAAACAAAGAGTAAGAAGGACTTGATCCTGCTTTCTTTGGAATATGGACAATACAAGGGGCTTCTTTTATATTCTGAGACACATAATAAATAAATGAAAACAGAAATAAATGTAAGAGGTAACTTACACCATGAATCTCAGCATCAAGGGTTGTCAAGTGTTGTAAACAAAACTTGAAAGCTGTCTTGGAATCTCTTTGGTAATGGGTGCGATAATGGTTATAATATGTGGGCATTTGACATCGTCATTTATTTTGTCTAAGTGACAATAGCAATCATGCAACAATAATGTTACAAACTTATACTTGACTGAAAATGTCTCTTTTTAATCTTATCCCTTAAATCTGAAACAACTTTACAAAATCTGAAACAAAGTTATTTGTTGAAAAATATGTCTTGAGAATAGGAACTCATTGTCATTTAACTCATTACCATTCTTTGATTAGAAATTACCTTACAACTTATGGTTTAAGAAACCTGACTCTGATTAGAATTACCTTAGAACTTGTGGTTTAAGAAACATTACTTGAACTTGTCCAAATTCGGAAACATTGAAGTTATACTTTGCATTCTCTCTGACTCAAGGGAATAAAATTAGAACTCAACACCAAAAGCCACCAACGAAGTCCAGTAACACATGGAGGCTGAATAACACACTGCTGAATCACGAGTGGGTCATGGAAGAGATTAGAAAGGAAATTCAAATGTTCATGATTTTCAACAAAAATGAACACACAAATTACCAGCTC
>NW_012267259.1:16457383-16486475 GCF_000151885.1 Dipodomys ordii | reverse complement strand
CCAGCAATCCCACTTTTGGGCATTTACCCAAATGTTCACAAACAAGATCACACTAAAGCTACCAGCACAACTATGTTTATTGCAGCATTATTTACCGTAGCTAAAATATAGATCCAACCCAGATGCCCCTCAGTAGATGAATGGATCAAGAAAATGTGGTATATATACAGAATGGAATTCTATGCCTCCATTAGAAAAAATGGCATTGCCCCATTTGTTAGGAAATGGAAAGACTTGGAAAAAATTATAGTAAGTGAAGTAAGCCAGCCCCAAAGAAACGTAAGTCCCATGGTTTCCCTTATTTGCAATAACTAGTCTATGTCTGAGACAAGCAGAAAAGGTCAGATAAGTTGATGTTAAGGAAACGAACCCTAAGATATGTATTCAAATGTTTTTCTTTCATGTGATTGTTTCTAACACATTTATAAGATTATTTCTTTGTTGCTTTGTATGTCCTTCCCCCAAGGTATAACCCCTGCTTTCACTGTATTTGATGATGTTATAATTTGTGGAGGGGAAGGGAAAAAACAAATCGTTTAAATAGGGATACAGGTGGACCCATTGCAACAATGAGATGTACAAGTCATTATGTCGAAAACTATCTTTACAACTTTGGTGGTGGCGGGGAGGAGGATTGAGTAGGGGAGGGGCGGGGGAGGATGAGGAGGGTTGGAGGGGAAACAAAGGAGGAGGCTACAACGCTTGATAAGAAATGTATTCATTATCTTGCCCATGTAATTTTAACCCCTCTGTACAGTATTTTCACAATAAAAAAAGAAAAAAAGAAACCTTACTTGTTGATTAGAAATTATCTTACAATTTATGGCTTAAGAAACCTGACATTTCTCTTTCTGACTTTAGAATGTTCTTTAGTAATTTTTAACTTTGTGATGCTATATATGTGTATATGTCATTTTAAACACAATAGATTGTTATGATGATTCTTACTCTAATCATTTACATTTTTAGCAAATTGGAAAAATATACTCCAAAACTATCCTCAGGAATATATCTTACCACATGTCTTATTTTCTTTTTTATTGGGAAAAAAATAAGAAAACTAAAACAAGAATAATGAACAGGGTTATGGTGACTCATTCCTATAATCCTAGATATGTGGGAGGCTAGAAATAGGAGGTTGATGGTTTGAGTACAACCCAGATGGAGAAGTTCATGAGCTTACTTTGGTTCTGTAATGCATGCCTACCATGATGCCAAGGTCCGGGGAGGCTGAGGTGGACAGGATCCAGATGGATCTGACCACGAGTGCTGGGGATCTCAACAATGTCAGGAAGGTTACATGTGGGTGGGTGGTAGCTCAGTTGTGAGCCCAGTGGGTAATGAAAACATCTACCAAAAATAATTAGTGAAAAACTGGGCAGGAGACATGGGTCAGCAATGTAGCACCAGCCTATCAACCCTGAGGTAAGCCCCTAAGTATGACCAATTTGAGTTGATCTCTATATAAGGGCTGACATAAAAGGATCTAATCTAATTTGTTTGCTCCTGGCTTTCCCAGCATCTTGTCAAGCACCCATTATATATGCTTGAAAACCTCATTGAACGCCAATTATCGGTACATGTATAAATTAACATCTGGGTTCTCTGTTCTTATCTGATAGTAAATGTGTCTTTTTTATGCAATACCATGCCAGTTTTACTAACATAACTGTATATGATAATTTTTAAATCAGGAAGCAGGATTCTTCCAGCTGTTCTATTTGTTTAATGCTACTTTGGCTATTTTTTAGTTCTTTATGAGTTATGTAAGTTTCCTATCTTTCTGTGAAAATTGCCATCGAAGATTCTATTGGGATTACATAGCAATTGTTTGAAAATTTGGGGGCTAGTATGGACATTTGAAAAACCTAAATCTTCTAATCTATGTTCATGGGTTTTTTCCCCCAATTTATTTGCGTCATCTTTGATTTCTTTCATTGACGTTGTACAGTTTTTAGTCTCTTCATCTCTCATTCACTTGCTTAAATTTTGTCCTACCTCCAGATGCCATCGCCAATGGGAATGTATTTTGGGCTTAGTATTTTGCGTATAGGAACTGCTTTTCATGGTTTTTCGTGAAGTATTGTTGTTAGTTGGTGCTTGCAGCTGGAAATTCTCCAGTTCTGATTCTGGAGCTATTGTTCTCAGTAGGTATCTCCTTTCCAAAACACTCACAGCCTTCTCAGCCTCTCTGAGCTCTGTACTTCAGGAAGGATGTTCTGGAATGATCTGGAAAGCTTGCCTCATTACTTTTCCCACTTTTGAGAAACTCATCTGTGGACTAATGGATGACTTATATTTAAATTGCATTGGTGCTCATGGTTTGTTGGTGGCACTAACTGTTTGGGATAAGTTAAATCTACTGTTTAGTTCACCATCATGATAAGAAAAGGTCCTCAGAACTCAATGATGAGAGAAATGTTATAACTTAACATATTAACCTGTTTATAAAGTCTCCTATAGTAAATATTCACATTGATTCACAAAATGGCCTAATAATAGTTTAACTATATGACTTGATATGTGAACAAGTCAAAATAATTTCACTCAATAAGCACTTAAACATTGAGAAATACATAAATACCCCAAATTAATTAATCTCTTCAGTTAAATTGATGGCACATTAAACTATTTTATAATCTCTGTTATGTAAAACATTATTTCCAGAGTTCTTTCCATTACAGTTCCTGTAGTTCTGCTGTTTCTTTATTGATTTTCTCTTCCGAAGCCATTTAACTTAATAGAAGGCCATTAATGAGCTCAGAGGCAAACAAATTGGCTCACCATTTCTGAAAACACCCAGGACTATGAATTCAGTACAAAAAAAAAGTTAAATAAGAAAAGTATCAACCCAAATTATTACTCACTTTTTGCTTCTGATATTTCAAGTCATCTGTTAAGTAAGTCATGGAAGGAAAAGATGAAATGTACACAGATATAAAGGTAGCATGTTTCTAATTAGAAGTAACGATTTGGGTAAACTGGAAATCAATGCCTTTAAGTCAGTGCTTTGTCTTTCAAAATGAAGTTTGTTAATTAAACATACAATAACTTGGTGCTGCAATTCCAAGTTTTCCTCAAGGTTTATGATTCAAAATGCATATTTATGGAGCTAAGGTCAAGAAGGGAAATGGCTTGCTTTTGTTTTCATTGTTAGTTAAGCAAAATAAAACATCAAGTCTAAATCACTACAGGGAATAAGAAAACAGATTAGCATGAGCACAGCCAGGTTAAGTACATTCATTCTTTTAATGCTCTCCTAGATAGATATCTTAATAAATTGGCTGGCTAATTTTAATGGATGGTATTGAGTGTAGTAGATTTATAATAGCTAACATTGTCTCAGTTGCTAAGATTAGGATAGAAGCATCTAATTTGGAATGGGGAATAAATTTTACTTGCCAACCCCCACAATACCAAATCAGCTACATTTTGTGATGAGGAAATATGTTGTATATATACTTATTGATTTAACCTTTACAATAGCTCTTGCGAACAGTCACCTGTTCAGCTGGGAAGATAATGTTCTAAGCTCTTAATGCAAACTTGCCTAAGATCTAGTAGTACATGGGGGCCGTCAAAAGCAAATGTAAACTGAAGAACCCAGATTTTTATCTGACAAATATCCCCACCTATAATACAAAATACATTTCCTTTTCTCTAGCTACAAGATTCTATTTTTGAACTTTAGGTACTTATGTGATTTTTTTTTTACTCCTAGAGAACAAATGACTCCTCCACCACCAAATGTGTCCCCGTCAAATTTCCTGAGGTTGATCTGACTCCACGTGAATATTGGCCAGGTTACTGCCTCTCGCATCCAGCAACACCTGGTTTAATCAGCTTCTTAACTCCAGGGCACTATCTTGCACCCCTTATTCGGTACTCTTTCCATTTTACAAAAGTTTGATATGTATGTGATTGAAATTTACATTTAGGGCAAGCCCTGCAAGTGAGATATTGTATTATTACACCAAAGAGACAGATACTGGGATGTGATGGATGGGTTAGTCCTTAACTTGCATTTATGACACGGAGCTATTTTAGTCAATCTGCTTCAATAGATTCACTCACACTGTGAACTCCGAGTATATAATATGTCATCTTATTCTCCACTATAAGGGCAGAACTGAGATCCCATAATTGGGATGAAAGATATTCGTTTTCTAGACCTGCTGTAAAATTGTTCTACAGACTGAGTGGAGGAAGATGAGAGGAATTTACTTTTTCACAGCTCTGGAGACATAAAGTCTGACATAAAAGAGTTGGCAGGGCCATGCTCCTCTGCAACCTGACACTGGAAGTCTGTCCGTGCCTCTTCATAGCTCCTGGTGATTTGCTGGCAACACTTCGGGTCCCTTGGCTCACAGCTTGGTCCTCCCATCTGTCTGTTTCCACAGGATACTCTCGGTGGATCTGTGTCTCTATGTCTTTTTTCCTAATTTCACCAAGTCACCACTCATACTGGAAGAGAGGCACATATTACTGATGTATGACCTCATCTTATCTAGTAACTGCTTCTACTTAAAGCCACATTCTGTGGGTCCAGCGTTTAACATTTCAACCCATGTAGAAGATACAATTCGAAGCATTCTAGTTGCTGCAATAAGTAATGTTTAAATAAGTGATGAAAGTCTAGAGGATCTATTTTAAACTTACAGTGTAAGAATATATGCAAATACAAAAAAGTGTTCCATTTCTGTGGTACAGGAAGGCAGCTCTAACCTGTGCTTTATGCCAGGAAGAGTGAGTCTTTAAAAATAAAATTCACCACAATACAGACACTGTAGGGGTATGAAGTTCAAAAATAGAGTGGGATTTGCTGTTCCTAGCCCTCTTGTGCTCGTTAGATGATATTTCTGTGGTGCTATCCTGTGAGTGCTGAGGGTAGAGGCCAACACGGGTCTCCTTGCCACTTCGAGTCCAGCCATTTGCGGACACCACTCTCTCCTCATTGCTTGCTAGTAAGTGAGGAGCAATTACATGATGTACAGAGGCGGATTTACTGTGAAGCTAATGAAGATTAAGCTTCGGGGCTTCCAATTGCACAAGTCCCTTCCAGGGACTTGCACCTAATTTAGTTTTAGTAATGCTATATGCATTTTTTTTGCCCAGATTGTGTAGGCTTCAGGCCTCAGGAAACCTGCATGTGCATTTGAACTAATCCTAGCAATGGCCAATTAATTATCTTACATTTTGATTGGAAGGCTTTTGGTGCTTCAGAAATATTTAAACTGTGCAACCTAAGTGGCAAAATGAAAATAACGCATTTTGGCATACTGGTGATGAGTGCCTTGTGCTGTGACTTTGTTTCCAGGAAGGATGGAACACCGTTCACAACTCTGCATTTGTTAGGGACAGGGAAGACAGGGATGAATGAATTTACACCACATTGAGGAAATGCAAAAAAAAGTCCAACTATATATAAAGGGGAGAATTCAGATCAAGAAACAATAGGGCGTCAGCACCTTCAGCAAGAGTTAGTGGTTGGGCAGATTCCCCTCCTTGAGGCGCACGGGATCACAGAGTATGGAATGTTATACAAGATAGCACAGATGGAGAAACAATGAACTACTCCACTTGAGAGTCATACCAGGGTTATCTTTGGGGATCTGCTATACGCTTTTATGTTTCCTTTTGAATATCAATCGGGGGAGTTTGTTTTCCTTGGAGTACTTCCAAGGGGGACTTGAAGAAATCAAAATAGTAAATACTAAATCATAACACTTTGGAGTGAACCATTCCCAAAAGCAGATTTTGACTGTAACATACAGGTGTTGGCCTTCCTGACATAGTATTTCATTTGAATAGCTTGTTCCAGACCCTCCAAGTAATCATTAAACCTACCCAGCCTCCTTCCTCTTTGCTATATCCTCTCCAGGCCTCTTGAATATAGACTTTTCTAAGTGCTATGCCACGGTTGACCTTCATCCATCTCCTTCACCAGTGTTTTGCTCCAGTCTCACTTCTTGTTGAGGTAATTCCAATCTACTCTTTAAGCCAATTGTGATTCTCAAGCCTACATTGGAAACCTCCCAATCCTGTTACTTTTATTCAGCCTTCTAGCCCATAAGGATTCAAGAAGGGTACAAGTTTTGCTTAACATGTGCAAAACTAAAGCAAAAATTAGAAGCAGCTTAATTATCTGTCCTATTTTTCTTTCCAACTTCAATACCTTATGGAGAGTATTTTGCATAATAAATAACTTCCCAAAGTTATTTTATTTTCTCAGGATAGTCATTTTATGGAGGGGTTAGAATAGAAATTGCTTATTCCAGTAGGGACTGATAGTCACAGTACTGCTTTCTTCAGCTTCTAAGAAACGCACAAATATATTATTTAACTGTAATGTGTTTATTAGTAATTATATTAATAAAACTGCCTAGCATCACTAGGGGAAACTTTTATCTTCAGTTCTTTTCAGATAACACCAACAATTTAAGTGTGTCCCTTATATGAAAATATTACAGATTTCAATAAGGGTCATTTGAATTTCCTTGGTTATTCATATTGTATGTCCCTCTATATGTTGAGCAAGGGACTTTTTAAAATAAATTGCTAATAAGATATATTCATAGGTAAAATAATTTCTCACAATGTGCTTTTAATATTGACATCACATTTTTATTAAAGTAAAATTTACTCTATATTACATGGCTGGCTATTTCTAATAGCAATAATATCTTTCCTCATTATGATTAGATGTCATTCCAATGTCTTGGCCTAGTTCTTGTGTAATTTTGAAATTCATTGTTTTTGGAAAACCTAGACTTGGACTTCCCTCTCAGGTCACAAGCATGTGCTGAGTGCTTCACTTTCATACACAGTCAGGAAATTCTCACAACCCTGACCATAAAGGAAATGCAAATCAAAACAATTCTGAAATTCCATCTCACCCCAGTTAGATTGGCCAACATTGTGAATTTGAACAAGAATTAATGTTGGTAGGGATGTGGGTAAGAAGGAACCCTATTGGACTGTTGTTGGGAATGTAAGGTTTACAATCACTCTGGACAGCAGTCTGGAACTTCCTCAAACTAAACACAGATCTTCCCTACGACCCAGCCATAACACTCCTGGGCATCTACCCTGAGCATCACACACCAGGATACCATAAAGATGTTTGCGCATCCATGTTCATTGCTGCATTATTCACAACAGCCAAGCTGTGGAAACAGCCCAGATGCCTTACAATAAATGAGTGGATCCAAAAATTGTGGCACCTATACACAATGGAATTTTTACACAGCCATTACAAAGAATAATATCATGTAATTTGCAGGGAAATGGATGGACCTAGAGCAAATCACGCTAAGTGAGATAAGCCAAGCTCAGAGAGACAAATGCATACATTTTCTCTCATATGTGGAAGCTAGATCTAAAATTCATTGTGACATAATAAATCATGCATAAATCTAGGCATTCACATAATGAGACCAAAGGAGGATAATCTTAGGAGAGGAACAGAAAGTAACAATGTTTATATGCATCTGATCATACAAAATAATATTTATTGAAATGAAATACAGGAAATGGAAACCAGAGATGGGTGTTGTTTGCTATTTTTTCTTTTTTGTCTTGTTTGTTTGTCTACGTGTCTTTGGAATGAATGGTGAAGCACAGAAATGGAGCGACAAAGGATAAGCAAATACAGCAGTGGTACTCACTGGACACTATGTTCATAATGAACTATACAAGTTGTGGGTGAGAAGGGAGGGAAAAACTGGGAGAGAGGGAGGGAAGGGGTGATATTGTCCAAAAGGACACGTACTCTTTGCCTGACTTCTTATGTAACTGTAACCCTTCTGACTTTAGCATTTTCAAATAAAAATATTTTTATAAGATAGTCCATGAATTAAGATTAATGTTCTGCTCAGCAGAATCTATTCCATCAGTACTTAGGTGAAAAATGTCAATCTCTAAACATTTTCAATGGCTTCTAAATGTAGGACCAAACTAGGGAGAAATGAAGTCCTTTGTGTAGCCCAGGACATAAAACTATACTCTAGTCCCAAAAAGATGCCACATAGTCATTTAAAATATAAGACATTTACAGCAGTTGTAAATACATCTGTAGAAGCAAATTGATAAGTACTGGCGGCACAGATTTGTGATATGATGTTTGAAATCACTGTCATATTTGTACTCTGCTTGTAAGATATTTATCTACACAGGCTAATTGGAGTTAGGTTCCTGTGACTGGGAAGCCATGAGCTCTTAATGCCATGACTGAATTGCAAATTCCTCGCAGGATATCTCAGACACCCAGCAGTGTTGTGTTTTTCTGAAGACACATAAAATTTAGTCACTGATAGTCATGATGTCATCTGTGAATGTTGTTTATGAGAAAGTAAAGAGATGTCCCAAAGATTCATTTTTCACAATGACTGCATGTGTTCAAAGACTTAAATAACAAGTTATTCATTTTAAATACCATGTTCTTCTAATAATTCTCAAAATGCATTATACATGAATACATATAATTATGTTTCACTTTCTAACCTACAAGTAATATACTTAGGATAAATGCTCCCTTTAGCCCACTAAGATAGAGTTGCTCCTTTGAGCAAACATTGTATTTCACCTGTTTATACTTAGCAATATATATCATCATCCCCTTAACCAAATTTCTACTGGGATAAAATTATTTTGTGTGCAAAAACTGCAAATTACTAATCTTTTCAACATCTCCTTCTTCTCTGCAATCACATTGCAATCTTTTCTCAAATAGCAAGCTCATCTGTGAGATATGCTAAGGAACACTTGGCTATGAGTCAGAAGATACTGTGACACAGCTCCAAAAGTTATGAACTCAATTCAGGAAATTAACCTACCTCTACCATTAACATTAGAGGGGTAAGCTACAGAGGTTAACTGTGACATTATGTCTATTGGTCTGGTGAGCTCAGCAATGTTGTATATGCCACTTAAAAATCAAAGTCCAGCCGGGCGCTGGTGACTCACGCCTGTAATCCTAGCTACTCAGGAGGCTGAGATCTGAGGATCGCGGTTCAAAGCCAGCCCGGGCAGGAGAGACCGTGAGACTCCTATCTCCAATAAACCACCAGAAAACCGGAAGTGGCGCTGTAGCTCAAGTGTTGAGCGCTCGCCTTGAGCTGAAGAGCTGAGGGACAGTGCCCAGGCCCAGAGTTCAAGCCCCACGACCGACAAAAAAAAACAAAAAATCAAAGTACACTGGCAGGAAAAGGCATAACTTTGGGAAAGTTTATTGTTCAAATCCAGAAACGATGAGTCAGATCCTCCAGGTATCTGCATGCATGAAATGGTATTCCTTAGAATAACTGGAAAGGTAAGATTTCTATAATCCCACCCACTCATGAGTGCTTAGGATGTGGACCAGAGCAAAAGCATGAGACTCTACCTGTAAAACTAGCTAAAGCAAAAAGAACTGGTGGTATGGTGGTTGTAGAAAATTTGCCTGGGAAGCTCCTGATCCAGAGTTCAATTCCCAGAACCGCAAAAAAAATGTTGCTCCTTGAAGATGATAAAACATAAATAAAAAGATACAGGCTGAGATGAGGGCTGTTTGACTCAAAAGAGTAACAAACACAGAAACATCAGGAAGTCTTGTGCTATGGACTGAGCCAGTGGACCATTCAAAGGAAGAGAATATTGAGAGTTGAAGGAAACTGAGTACCCAGCACCAGGCCTCCCAGGCCTAATCCACACCAAAGCATCTCTCTCTGCCTGCCAAGGCTCTGTTTATCTGGCTGGGTAACTGAGTCAATGGTAATAAAGTTGCAGAGCTATTCCTGCTTTTATGAAGAAAGGCTGGATAAAACTGTTGCGGGACCAAGGGATCACAGTAAGAAACCTGTACATTCAAGGACAGAGCCATAAAGAGTTTCCCAGTAACCATGGAGCTACTATTTTATAATTAAGCCGTCATAGACATTGTATTAGCTGAAAATATTTTGATTACATTGAGGAATGTTATCTCCACCATTAAAACTACAAACTATGAGCATCTGCTGCAATTTTACTAAAAACAATGAATGCTATTTGCAGTACTAAAACAACTTCCATAGGAATCCTAATTGTCTTTCAAATGAATGCATATAGAATGCAGTGCAGAAGGGCTTCTGCTTCCCAAGAGAGAAAGGGTGCAACTCACTCGACTCCACGTACATCTCGATATTCACAGTCACCCCTCTCCTGCCACCACCCCCGTGACGCTGCACACTAAACAGAAGCTAGCTAGCAACACCAGTCTTAGTGCTGCATTCAGCTTGATTCGTATCATGCTCTACATAGGAAATGGCCCAGAAAGGATTCTGGGTGTAAGATTTCCCCAAACAAAATCACATTACGATATTTAAGAATTGAAAGGAGGAGATTGTATATTCATGAGAGCTTTCTTACTAACCTATCATGTAAAGGAGAATCCATTTTGGAAGAAACATGAAAATCTCCTCATTTCTTCCTTAAAGTGTCATCATTTTGGCATTTGGAAATTACTGCTTTACCTACCTGGGATCATAAAAGACTCTTGTTAAAGCAGCTACATCTGAAATGAATTTTTCGCAATAATATGTAATTACCATTGGACAAAATTGGAAATATACTTTAGATCAACAGAAATGAGAAAATGGGCTCATGGATAGAGACTGTGAAATAACATACAGTGAACTCGGAGTCTGGGATTAGGGATGAGCGTGCAACGGTTTTTGTGATGCAGTGAGGTGAGACATGTCTCACACAGCAGAAATGGTGACGATGTCCAGAGGCACGTGGATGGAAAGTGAGCATCCACACATTTCTTTAAAGGGCAAGTGTGCACTCAGATTCTCTCTAGACACATGAAAACCGCCATAAAGAGGCCAATGTGAGTGCGTTCCAACCAGACTTCTTTCATAAAAAAGACAGGAATATAGAAAAGGAATTCTTGACTGCATTTGCCACCTTCTTTCCTCTCATCTATCCCTTTCCCATTGATCCTATTCCCCTCTTGAAAGTACCCACATTCTGGTGTGGATTTTGTTGGGCTTTGACCTAGTCTTTCTAAAAGAATCCTGCTATTTGAGCTTCAGTGGAGTCTATCCTACTTCTGTTAATTCACTTGTAAACATGTACATACCACCCAAGGTGTTCACTTATAGGTTTATGCACACATTCCCTACCACAAATTAAGTATACTGTGCAACCATAACTTCTCTGGGTCTGACTCATTTTATTCATATATAGGACAAAATTCAGAAAAGGAAGGAAGGGACCCGTCCAAGGGGATGGAGAATGTTGAAAAGGGCAACACTGATCAAGATGCTCTGCATGAATAAATTGCTTGATTAAATGGCACATCTTTGTCAAATTCTCACTGAACAGCACTTTGAAATAGTCACATTTGATGTATCTCCTGACCACTTTATTTATTAATTCTTTCTTTATTTCTTTCTTGCTTAGACTGGCCCAGAACCGTGACCCCCTCAATCTTAGCTTCCTGCAGAATTTGGGATGACAGATGGGGGAGCACTATGCCCAGCTGCAGTGACCCTTTAGGCCCAGGCTGACATTGAACCATTATTCTCTTGTTTTTTGTCCCCCCACAAAATTGATTATAAGTAGGTGTGAGCTACCACTACTCAGCTCATCATATTTGATTTCTGAAAGAATATTTTGGCAGTTACATATTGGATGAGTTAAAGATGGCCAGAATGGGAGAAATAATTTTTGTAATATTACACTTATACTATGTCATAGCTAAGGAATTACAATGAATGATAAGTAAGGGAAGAAGATGAGTTAAGGTAACCCATAGGGGGAACAACCATGATGACGGAGTGTTTAAAGACTAGAAACTGTAGCCAGGTACCAGTGGCTCATACCTGTAAGCCTAGTTACTCAGGAGGCTGAGATCTGAGGATCACATTCAAAGCCAACCTGGGCAGAAAAGCCCATGAGACTCTTATCTCTAATTAACCATCAGAAAAGCAAAAGTGGGGCTGTGGCTTAAAGTGGTAGAGCGCTAGCTGTAAGCAAACAAGCGCAGGGTCAGCATCCAGGCCCTGAATTCAAGCCTCACAAGCAACAAAAAGAAAAAGAAAGAGTAGAGGATGTGCTAAAGCCAAGGACAGGTTAAGCAAAACTAAGCTCTGGTAGAAGAATACACTAGTGGTGAACTGAGGCTCCACAGGCCAGGGCTGCAGTAGGAGCTGAAGTTTCTTGGGACACAGAAGCTTGAGCCTCAGCATGAGAGAGCAGATGTTAAATTGCTTGTGAGTTAACACCTTAAGAATCATTATGGATCTAAGGAAAAGATATGAAAAACCAAAATCTTATTTGGATGTTCAGATTTTTCACATTGGCTATTGGTAAATATAAATTCTCGCTCAGAAATCCGATCCTCAGTACTTTTGTTAAGGAGCAAAACAAGGAGTTTGAGAGAGAGAGCAAGAGCCAGAGCAAGCAAGAGCAAGCGAGCGAGAGGGGAAGAGAGAGAGAAAGAGAGAGAGAGAGCACGTTGTTGAGGAAATGGTGAGCTCGAGCTAGATGACTCACATACCAGTTCAAAACAGAGAGAAAGAGAGAGAAATGCTTCCTGTGCCCCAGGCATGCAAGGGGGACACAGAGACGCCGTCCCCAGCATTCTGAGCTCTGTGTCTGTGATGTTAGGGCTCATGGATGCCACAGTTCCAAAAATTGGGCTCATAGTTCTAAACCTGTATCTCTCCATTCTGAGGAGCAGCTATGAGATTTTCTTTCTTTATATTAGAGGAAGCTACATACCATGTAATGCCCAGGCATTGCCATACAAAAGATTGTCCTACCCCAAATGTCCACGGACAAACCCTGACCGGTGCTGCTCTCCTCCCTTGTTTCATCTACCGGACAACAATTTCTTTCATTTTCTTTTATTGTACAGATGCTGTACAGAGGGGTTACAGTTACATGAGTAAGGCAATGAGGACATTTCTTGTCGAGCATTGTTACCCCTTCCCCTGTTGTTCTTCCACCCTCCCTTCCCTCCTCCACCTCTCCCCCTCCTCCCCACCTCCCTCCCTCCTTCCCCTACCCCGAAGTTGTAAAGTTTATTTCCAATATACTGTCTTGTGGGTATCATTGTTGGGAAGGGGAATAAACCACTGAAACAAGGACAGGGACAACAATTTTCAACACCAGAGACAGAACTGTTGGTGGGGGGGGGGTGAGGCTTATGCCAAGACTTCACAGAAACTTACATGCTTTTAACTACTTTTTCACTTGGGAGCACAGCAGTCTCCGTGCTAACTGCTCTGTTACTTGTGTCAGTATTTTTTCTCTTTATACAAGACAATGGAAGCAGCATTTTGTTGCGTGGTTCTGAATTCAGGCTCTTGTGCTTGCTACCACTTCCATAATGTCCCTAGCACTTTTTGCTTTAGTTTTCTTTTTTTTTCCACCTAGGAGTTCATTTTTTTTAACCACGGGCTGGGCTTAGGCAGTAATCTCTCTACTCCATAGCTCTCACAGAGCTAGGATGACAGTATGCACCAAAACACTCAGCCCAAATGGCATTGTTAATGGACTCAATATCTATCTGAAACAGTATGAAGAGAGACGCCTGGAGAAAACAATTTTCTTTAAAAAAAATCAAAGTACAATCAGAATAATAGGAAAGACAAGAGACGAAAACCAGAATGACCAATGATACAGAAGCATTAGGATTGAGTTTCTAAAAGTCCATTTGTTTAGAGTTTGCTTTTTAAAGATCAGTAGTATTCTACCCTGCAGCATGCTGAGACTTGATGGAAAAGTTTTACACAGGGTGACAGGGAAACTGGTGGCCAATCAGCCAACTTCATTTAAGTGTAGAAGCCAGATGAAAACTTTACTACAAATACGCCTGAGGCCTCCAGTTATGGGCCTCCTTTTATCCTGAGGTTACTTCGTATATTTTATAAGACAAAAGAAGGATAGAAAAATACTAGTAATATACTTTCTCTTGAATGTATATTTTGCAAAATGACTTCCTGAGTATAAGTCTAAATAGACATGAACATACAAGCCAGCTAGACATAAACTAATACTGTAACTGTCTTACATTTTTGCTAGTATATGTTGTGTTGATGGCAAACAAGTTTATATGCAGGAAGTCAGAGTCAGGTCAAGGCCAGGCCTTCATTGGAGATTTTCTTTTGTCATCAAAGGCTGAACTATCTACTCCTTCTAATTGTGCAGTATGCTAATTAAGACCTTGCTGACAATCTTCTCCAAACCCTTAGAATTAAAGATGATGATTTCATGATATATTCTAGAATATTCAAGGGAACCACCCTAAGAATAGAAAAAAGGGATGTCTTCATGGAAGGCCAAGGTAATTCTCTATCTGGTTCAAAGGAATTAAATATGAGAAATGGGGGGGGGGAATAAAAGAAAAACTTTAAGAAAACATGATAGGCACAGTGATAAGAAATGTGTTTTCTCCCCCGAGTTATTGATTTCTGGGTGAAGCGCAAATTTCTGAGGGGCAAGGCAAGCCAATTAATTAATAAGACCGCCATCCTTACTTTCTAGGAATGAGTAAGAAATCCATGGGCATGTGAAAGGAGCATCATGAAGGACAGAAGGGCAGGCAAAGGGCAGCAGACAAAGTTGTATGCCTCTCCCATCTAGGCAACTGTAAACCAGATCAACTCCACATACAGCAGAAACGTCCTCCTAGTG
This sequence comes from Dipodomys ordii, assembly GCF_000151885.1. Classification (NCBI taxonomy): domain Eukaryota; kingdom Metazoa; phylum Chordata; class Mammalia; order Rodentia; family Heteromyidae; genus Dipodomys; species Dipodomys ordii. Next base: position 16,471,814 of record NW_012267259.1, on the reverse strand, counting down.
GGGAAATGCCCATGGGACCTAGGGAGTTAATGATTACTAACATCAATTAGCCTTATTAATACAGTTGTGGGGCGCAGCAGGCAAGAATAAACCCAGGCTACAGGAATCAGATGTATTAGACGTGGAGCCTTCCGTTATTGCTCAATGTATGATGAGAATCGCCTTCTGGAGGATCACCTCCCTCTGCTCCCGCAGCTCCGCTCCTGTACCTCATTATGCTCTCCGCAGGCCCTGGCAGCTCTGCTCGGCTCTCAGAAGGAGTGGGATTGGGAACCTGTAAAGGTTCCTAGCTCCTTTTCCAGTAGCTGACAGCCAACGGCGCAAGCAACGCATAGGTACAGATTCCGAGGAACCAGGAGATCCACAGCTGGGTTCCAAGTCGTGGGGCTAGCCTGGGATTTATCTGGATGGGCATCCGGTTCACCTGCACACTACGCAGCGTTAGCCAGAGAGAATCCTCGCAGCCAGAAGAGAGACGGATGAGGCGTTTGCTAGATAGCCAACGTTTGATCCTTCAATTCCCCCCCCCCCCCAGACAGTAGGCAGAAGCTTCCAAAGCTTCAGCTGGGCCTACTGAATCCTGACTTCACGGTGCATAACCATCGCAGTCCAGAGGAGGAGGAGAGAGGGGAACAGGATGAGGAAAAAGGGCCAGACAGAGTCAGAGCAGCCATGACCAGGAAAGAGGCCCTCAGATGTCCCAGAGGGAGAAGGCGCCGGCCTCCTGGGAGCCTGACACACATGGCAAAGGCCATGGCGCTTCACGACGGGCTGCCCGGGCCCTCCAGCCCCTGCCATCCCGATGTAACGCGGGAGAGGAAGGGACCGTCCCTGCTCTCAGCCACGCGCCCCCCAGCCGTGACCCCAGCCGCAAGGCGCAGCAGAAATGGACCCGCGAGACCCAGCCAACCCTGCAGAGACTCTCCGTGCCCAAGAGGGGCCTTGCGCAATCATGGCTACCCTCCCCAAACAGACTCCTCTTGAATCGGAAGGCAATGCCCTCTCCCTCACCTGCCTAGGCGCTGCAAGCTGTCATTGTCATTTGGGTTGAAGGAAAATGAGAGAGCCGTCATTCTACCCCTGACCTCTCCCCGATGGAGATACACAGGGAGCAGGTGACCTTAACAAGTCTTTGCCAGCAGATCAGACCTGACTGGCAATGCTCTCTGCACCCAAGACTGTAAATGCCATTTGTAGGGAAGTGGTTAGGTTATTAACGGGGGAAGAAAAGCCGAGACTTCAGAACTTAACCAAAAGGAAGTATAAGTAATAATTCACCTTATGAAATCATCCCCACGTTGGGACTAATTGAAAGTATTTAAGGTGGCAGTGGTCCAGAACTGGTTTCACAAATCATACCAGTGTGGCTGGGGCTGTAGGAACTGATTGCCACATACATTGTCTCCGGAGACCCCAAGCCATCTCCATTCGCATTGCATAGGCCACAGCCAAAACTGATATCCAAAGAATGTCATGTAAGAAAGGTGAAAGTATTAATTTTATTAAAGATATCATAAGGATTACAGTATCCTGATGAAAAGAAATGAATTGCCTGGGTTAATAACCCCATGATAGATGTTAATAGATAATTTGCTTCTGTTGTCAGTAGGAAAACTCAGACTTATAATTGTTACATAACATTAATAGAATCTTAAAATTAAGTTATCATAGAGCCATCTATGAAACTCCAAACTTCCAGCAGCCAGTGAAATATAATTAATACATTATGTAATGCCATGGTGGTTTGCATTTAAGCTAGCTAGTTACTTCATTTTAGCCTCTTTTTCTTTTAAGTGTATGTTTAACTGTGATACAAACTATAATGTCTAAAATAAAATTTCCATTCCAAAGTTTGTTCTACATTTCAGAGGGGTATGTATGGTGAGATGAAACACAAAACCATGAAAAAATAGATTTAAGGACTGTGTATACATACTCTCTTAAATAGAAATCATTATTTATAAAGATAAATACATGTACTTAAAAAATATCACAAAGGACTAGGCACCTACTGGTAGAATGCTAGGCTAGCATGTGAAAGGCACTGATCTCTCCTTCTACAGCTTGGCTTTTGACAAAACTTAAAACTTAAAACAGTAAATAAATGTATATTTAAGACCTTAGCACCTTTCCTAAATGGACTGCAATTATATGAGTTTTTATAAAGCTAAAGCTTGCCAAAACAAGATAAGTCTACTCTTTGTGGGTCCATATGCATTTCTTTCAGACAGTGGAGCACAGGTCTAAGAGCTTTTTGCTTTCTCCATCTACAGAAAGAACATTCTAGAAGTAGGAAGAAATATCCAATTTAGGAAAGTATTTTCTTGCTAGTGGCAGAATAGTCAAAAGTTATGAAACTCTGCTCATTATGTGCAGAGAGAGCTTAACAAGCCGGCACGAAATACTGTACCTCCACAGAGTAGTTCTTCATTCTGGATTTATGAAGTTTAATGAATCATTTAGCAAAAACAGCCTAACTATCCAGGTATATAAAAGTCAGATTCATTCATCACTTGAAGGCTGACCACAGGGATGATGTAGAAATGTCTTACAAACTGGGATGAATTTGACCATTTCTTGCAAGCCGAATCTCTCTTACACTCAATAAGATTTACATAATGGATTTGTCCTTGGAATTTTTAAACATCTTCTTCTTCAGTCTTCATTTTATCTCAGACAGAAATTCCTGTCCTCTGCTGGCAAAGTTTTAAAACCCAGCGAGGGTTTAAAGTAAGAGGAAGCAGACGGTCAACAAACATTTGAGTGAAAGAAAGATGACATAATGCATGAGTGAACGATGAAGTATCCAAGTATCCAAGGGGACTTATCGATTAAATGGATGCTGATCTCAGTGAGCTGGGGCCTTCTGTTTCTCTAACCACCTGGAGTTTTCAGGCAATAATACTGTAGGATGGATCCTTCGTTTCCAATATAAGTTGCCATGAAAAGATGAACCCTTGTGTTTGACAGATGGCATCTACCAGTAGAATTATGGTAGAACTCATGAACCTAGGCAGTTCCTGTGCACTTAAAAGAGGCTAGACAAACTATTTACTTCTCTCTACATAAGGAAAACAATATAGCATTTGTTTTCTTGTCACTAGCAGACGCATCTGAAAAGTTGAATTGTAACTTTATTCCTTCCCATTGCTGTCCATGTATCCCAGGAAAAAAAAGTGGCTATCTCTGCATTTCAGTTCCTTTGTCTCTAAAATTGGAGTATTAATTCTGACATCTGAAGAGTTGTTTGAGAATGAAATGAAATTTTATTTCTGAAATAGACTTGAAAACAGTTAAGTGCTATACAAATCTAAGTTATTAAACTTTTAAAGTTAGGGGATGAGGAGAGGCTGACAGCTAAAGGAAGATGAAATTTGTATTGAATATTTATGGTGAAGCATGGAAAATTTTGCAGCCACAGTCAGAATTATTACAAAGTTGGCTCACAAGCAAAGCTCCAGAATTCTTCAAAATGACATTTCTCCCTGACAGCAACCAGGAAACGTATCTAGGGAATTTTGAGGGAATGACTGTCCCTGATTTCCCTCAAACCAACTGAAAAATTAAAAACAAACATTATAACAACAACAATAAAAAGACAAAATAGGGCTGGGAAGGCAGCTTAGTGGTAGAGTGCTTGCCTCACATGCATGAGGCCCTGGGTTTGATTCCTCAGCACCACATAAGCAGAAAAAGCCAGAAGTGGTGCTGCGGCTCAAGTGGTAGAGCGCTAGCCTTGAGCTGAAGAGCTGAGGGACAGCTCTCAGGCTCAGAGTTCAAGTGCTATGACCAGCAAAAAAAAAAACAATAATAATAAATTTAAAAAGAGAAAATACAGCTTGGGGCCTAGCTCAGTGGCATCAGCATTTTCCTATCAAGCATAAGACTCTTGGTTCAAAACCCAACACTGCCAAATAAATCAATTAACTTAAGAAACTCGAAAATTTATTTTCTGTACTACAGAATCAGAAAGTATTGTAAAATATGTATGTTAACCTAGGCAGTGGATGAAGTAGCTGTTATACTAAGTAGAAACATTTTATCCTATCTTGGGCATCTTTGACTAAAATACTGTGGGATTTTTTTTCTTTATAAGACATTCAATTTCATTGTTAATTTTAGTTCTTAATGCCATATAGTTTGTGGCAAATGTATTTGTTTATTCATTTATTTATTTAGGTGCCAGTCCTGGACTTGAACTCAGAGCCGAGACTCTCCCTGACCTTTTCTGTTCAAGGCTAGTGCTCTACCACTTGACCCACAGCTCCATTTCTGCCTTTTCAATGATTTATTGGAAATGAGTTCCATGGAATTTCATGCTGGGTTTCGCTTCAAAGTGTGACCCTAAGATCTCAGCCTTCTGAGGAGCTAGATTTACAGGTATGAGCTACCAGTGCTCAGCATATAAAATGGATCTTATAAACTCCATCTTTCCTTCCTGTTCATTGATTACAAAGGTATTGATTTTTGAATATTAATAATTATCTCACTGCACTCTGAGAATTTTACTTTCATTTGTACAGTTATGGAATCTGCTAATAAATAAAATGTCTTCTTTTCCAATCATAAAAGCCAGAAGCACTTGTAGCCCTTTCTTCCCCTTCCTCAATCAAATAGCCAAGTCTCCTCCATCACATAACAGTTCTAAGTCCTTCACTTCATCAATGCTTTGTCAGTTTATGTACTGTGTACACATATCTCTTGCCCAACTCCAATGACCACTATATTTCTACATAACAATTGACCCTATAGTATTTCTAAGAAAAAAATCTCTGGGAAAAACTGTCTAAGAATCAGGAATTTGAAGACCATTAACTATTAATAGAATGAAATATTAATTACCCTAATTTGCTCAGCACATAATGTACACAGATGTGCATGATACTTCTTAAGTTTGTATGATTATGTGTTAATAATAGAGAGAGAAGAAAACTATCCTTTTCTTGCAGATGACATGATTCTGGACTTAAAGGATCCTCGAGTCTCCTCCCAAACCTACTAGAGCTTATCTAAAACTTGGGCAAAGCAGAAGGATAGAAAATCTACTCACAAAAATCAGTAGCTTTTCTGCATGCCAATAAGATCAAGACAAATCAGGAAATCCACCCCATTTACAATAACCTCAAGAAAAATCTAGGCATTAACTAAAGATGTAAAGAAACTCTGTAGTGAAAACTTTAAAGATTTGAAAAGATTCGAAGAAAGGAATTAAAAAAGATTTATGGAAATGGAAAGATCTACCATGCTCCTTAATTGAAAGAATTAACATCATAAAAATGGCAATATTCCCCAAGGAAATTTACAAATTCAGTGCAATACCCATCAAAATCCCAACAACATTCTTTAAAGAGACAGATTAAACAATCAAAAAGATTATATGGAATAATCAAAATGCCAAACAACAAAAGCAACCTGAAGCAGACATAACAGTGTTGGAGGAAAATAATACCAAACAATACCAAACTTCAAATTCTATTACAATAAAATATTAATGAAAATAGTTTTGTGCTGGCACAAAAATAGGCCTGAGGATCAATGGACAGAATAGAAGATGCAGGAACAGACCCACAGACCTATAGGCATCTACTATTCAATAAGGGAGCCAAAAATATAATCTGGAAGAAAGATAGCCTCTTCAACAAATGGTGCTGGCAAAACTGGATACCCACAGGCAGAAAAACCACAACTCGATCCTCATATATCATCTTGCAATATTGTCAATTCAAAATGGATCAGACCTGAATATGAGAGAGGAAAACAGCCAGTCACTGGTGGCTTATGTCTATAATCCTACCTATTCAAGAGGCTGAGTTCTGAGTACCATGGTTCAAAGTCAGCCTGGGCAAGAAAGTCCATGAGACTCTTATATCTTATTAACCACCAGAAAACCAGAAGTGAAGCTGTGGCTCAAAGTGGTAGGATGCTAACCTGGAGCCAAAGAGCTCAGGTACAGCAGCCAGGCCCCGAGTTCAAGCCCCATGACCAAACAAAGAAACAAACAAAAGACATGAAACTATTATGGGAGGGGTAGGGAAAACCTTAAGGCTCCTGGACACAGTCAAAACTTTCTTTCTTTCTTTCTTTCTTTCTTTCTTTCTTTCTTTCTTTCTTTCTTTCTTTCTTTCTTTCTTTCTTTCTTTTTCTTTTTTTTTTTGATCGGTCGTGGGGCTTGAATCTGGGCCTGAGCACTGTCCCTCAGCTCTTCAGCTCAAGGAGAGAGCTCTACCACTTGAGATACAGCACCACTTCCAGTTTTCTGGTGGGTTATTAGAGATAGGAGTCTCACAGTCTTTCCTGCCCAGGCTGGCTTTGAGCAGTGATTCTCAGATCTCAACCTCCTTAGTAGGTAGGATTACAGGTGTGAGCCTGCACCAGCACCCGGCTACAGTCAAAGCTTTTTAAGTAAAAATCCAGAAACACATTAAGTCAAAGAAAGACATGATAAATGAATTTACATCAGACTTAAAAGGTAAAGGACATAGCTAACAATCACAACAGAAGCACACAGAATGGGAGAAGGTTTTTACCAGCTATACATCAGACAAGGATCTAATAGCCAGAATATACTTAGAGCACAAAAAATTAAATCCTCAAAAATTAACCCGCAAAGAAATAACAACCCAATTAATAAGTGAGCTAAAGATTTAAAGAGAGACTTCTCAGAAGAAGAAGTATAAACAACACCGCTGGCCATAAAGGAAATGCAAATTCAAACCACACTGAGATTCCCTCTCACCCCAGTTACAACAGCCATTTTCTAGAAAACAAACAACAACAAATTCTAGAAAGGTTGTGTCCAAAAAGAATGCTACTACACTGTGGTGGGAATGTAAGCTTGTTCAGCTACACTGGGAAGCAATAGGGAGGTTCCTCCAAAAACTAAACATAGAGCAACTGTATAACCCAGCAATCCCACTCCTGGGCATTTATCCAATAGAATACAAACGAGGTAACAATAAATCTATCAGCACAACCATGTTCATTGAAGCACTGTTCAACATATGCAAGATATGAAAGCAGCCCTGATTCTCCTCAAGGATGAGTGGATCAAGAAAATGTTATATACATACATATATATATATACACACACATACATATTTATATACATATATGTATATATGTATATATGTGTATATATACATATATATGTATATACGTATATATTTACATACATTATAATTTCATCTATTAGAATGGTATTGCATCACAAAATAAGAAAATGGGAAAACTTGAAAAAAATTAAATTATATTAAGTGAAATAAGCCAGGCCTAGAGAAAACATAGGTTGCATAGCTTCCCTCATTTGTCCTAGATAGAATTCACCTATTAATCTACAAGTAATACATTGGGTGGTACCCAATAATCAGAATTGAATTAACATAATAGACTCTACAGAAAGCTCTCTTTAAACACTAAGGTAAATTCCAATAAAATCAACAAGAGGAAATGAGTACATTCAAGGGAAGGGCAGAGTCAAGGGAAGAAGAGTAGAGGAAGTAAGGCTGATGGGGAAGCATGAAGTCAAGAATTCATTGGTGCCCTGCATCTTGAATATACATTTGTCTAATCTGGGGAGGCGAAGGGGATACCAACACACTGAAACAAGGACACAGGATGACCCCTTGCGACAATGACACCCACAGGACAGTATGTTGGAAATGAACTTTACAACTTTGAGTGGTAAGGGGGAGTGAGGGAGGTGGGGGAGGGAAGGGATAATGGGAGGAAGTAACAATGCCAACAAGAAATGTCCTCATCACCTTACCCCTCTGTATCACATCTTTACAATAAAATAAATTAAAAAAAACAAGAATTCGTTGAATATACTTCTACCTCTCTCATAAATAAAATGGAGTTGGAACACATCCACATTGCTTTCTCTATGGCAGTTTTCATGAAAAAATGTATTGTATATAAAACAAAATTAATCCTCTATGGAATGTTTACACCAACTGAACTGTTATGTTTCAATACACTCTGGTACCTTTCTACCAAGGAACACCATCGGCCATAAAACACAGTTCTATACTGTAAAGCTCAGGGTACTCCAGAGATTTGTAAAGAAAAACCATTAATCCCAGAAGTTTGTGTGCTTTGAAATTTCACTTAAATATCATTCTTTCTTCATTATGTTTTGAAACAGTGTCTCATCAGGTTGCCCAGGTGGTCCTCAAACTCTTCATTCTCTCTCTGCTGCTTCTCAAGGGCTGGGATTACAGGTGTGAATCATCATGCCCAGCTTGAATATCACTCTTGAAATTATGGAAATGGAGAGCAAATTTTCAGTTGCCTGTGGGTAGGTGTGGTGAGGGTGGCTAAGGGTACAATCACTACAATATACAATGAAGTGTCCAGTGTGTGGGCCATATTGCTGGGAATGACCGGGTATGATGCTGTCCTTGCTTTGCATGGGACCCCTCTGGAGGAACCTAGATAAACATCATCTAGGGCTACACAAAATTATTTCTCATAACCATATGAAAATCTACAATGATCTCAAAATTGAGAAATAAAATTTTAATTGAAATTAGATAGGCAAGACAAGAAGAGCAAACACATCTTTTCTATGAAATATTAGTTTGTGCTTTCAGAAAAGCATTGGATGTAGAAGGGTTGAAGGTATTCATTGCCTTCTTCACCTTCACTGGGCAGATCTAAGCTCTGTCTCAAGCAATAGTCCCTATAAAACTGTACGCAATGAAATACTAAACTTTTCTGTTTATCGAAAAGTTTATCTAATGTGTTTACCTGGATTTCATCCTAAAAATGTCCCCACAATCAATTGTTTACTATTCTCTCACGGTATGTTGGAATAGAGGAAATTCTGCTTTTAAATATCATTGTCATGTGTTAACGCTTTCTCAATCATTTGGAAAGTATAGATCGATTTAAATAGGTTTACTTACCATTGTCTGTGTCAATTTCCCAGTTCCATTTTATCTTTTCTTCACATAAGCTAAAATAAAAAAATTGCAATTGATAATCTTCATGTTGCCTTTTTAATATGATTCCTTTTAGCAGGAATTGGCGATTTAATGAAGTCATTTGGCCAAGCAGATTCTCTGAGCAAATGCATTGCTCATTAAGAATAAATCAGAAGTTTTCAGAAGTAATTTAACACTTTCACAGAGCTTGCCATCAACACCTTGCAAAAGTGAGTTAATAAGAATATGTAAAAGAACAAAACTCCTGTGAAAATGCACTGATAAATTGAGAATAACTAGTAGGACCTAGGTGGCATTATTTAACTAGTAACTGTGATATCATAAAATGCCTCGTGAGGCAATTTAATGGATGGAAGTCACTCATGGTGTACCTACTGATAGGCCAGCATGCACCAGACACACACACACACACACACACACACACACACACACACGTGTGTGTGCATGAATATAGTACACATATGCTACATAGTTTTATATATATATATATATATATATATATATATATTTCCATTTATTCATCTCAATTCCTCCTTGCTTTCTCAATGAAAATAAAAGAAACTGGTAACTGATCCAGTAATAATTTAACTAAGAGCAGGTATTCAACTTGAACAATTAAGAAATCAAGTAAATTGACTTTTCATTAACTGGATGAGAGACTATCTGGAGATGGAGGGTGTGGTCTCATTAGTTGACCTCTAAATGGCCATAGCCTTTCTGCAGGAGCAGCTGGAAGAATGAGAGACAGTCTCTCACCTGCAGGAAGGCTTCCGGCTTGTGGGGGGATGATGGAGAGATCTGGGGTGAAGATCTCAGAGACTCTGTAGGAGACTGAGAGCTACTGTGAGAACAGGGCCTTCAACGGTAGGGCAGAAACTAAGTTCTGCCAGCTGTCTGCAGGTGCTAGGAAGAGGCTTGGTCCTCATCAGATCCTCCAGGTAACTTGACCAGCAGACTCCATTTTAGCTGTATCAAACACTGTGCAGAGGATCAAGCACACCAGGCTCCCCACCCACAGAAGGGGTGCAAAAAAAAAGTTTGTGTTAACCTATGAATCTTCTGATACTTTATAAAGTAGCAATAAAAAAGGATACACAAGTCCTTCCCTAGCAACAGAGCCTTGAGGAAGGGTGCAGTTACTAGAGACATCTAGGTCATTACTTAACATCCATTGGAAGCCAATTGGAGAACTGATAGTGCTTCAGGTAATAAGAAATGAGTGAGTAATGATGGTTCTTCCTACAGAATCCCACAGAGCAGAGAGGGTAGTAGCACATTTGTGGATATCTCTGCCTTGAACTTATTTTTTTCTTCCCTCTCTTGAGTGTTCTTGGTTGTTATAGGATGCTGACACTTTTTCAGTTACATCTATAGAATATTCTGAGAACATCAGAATATTTCTGAGTGCATCAGAATATTTTTTAATGTTTATTTTTTTATTGTGAAAATACTGTACAGAGGGGTTACAATTACATGGGCAAGAAAATGAGTACATTTCTTATCAAGCATTGTAGCTCCTCCTTTGTTTCCCCTTCCCATCTCTTTCCATCCTCCCCCCCCACCCAATCCTCCCCACTCCCCCACCAAAGTTATAAAGTTCATTTCGACATAACATCTTGTATCAGAATATTGTATCACATCTTCTGTTAGTTATATTGCTTTTCAAACTATCATCTGCCAATTATTTTACATTTGCCATCAGTACTTCAAAATATGTCTTGTGGTTTACAGTAAGGTATGTTTTATTAAATACATCCCTAATTAATGGCTTTTCATTGTGGAATACTGAGATCCTTATAGCTGCCTGAAATATAGAAATTGGAAGCTGGACTTTGTGAAAGTGTGTTAGTTCAGTATTTGTTGCTATGACAAAGAAAAACACCTTCCACAAACAGGTTAAATGGAGACAGTGTCATTTGGGCTTTGAAACTTCAGGCCCCAGACAAGGCTGAGTGTGGGAGAGGCCGGGTGGGGGAGGGGACAGCCTTGGGGAGGAGGCCAAGATATGCTTTTCAAAACCCATGACCCCTTCGTCTAAGTAAGCTACACCTTCCACCTTCCCAGCATTTCCCTGGTCTATTCAAAACTGGTGCCCATCAATGGCTAAGCCATTGATTAGCACAGAGTAGTCATGATCTAGACATCTCTGCAAGCACCCGCATAGTCCCATGTACATGCGTGCCTTACAACTGTTTGGACATCTCTCCATCTCAGTACGCTGATGGAAAGATTGCCTATTGCCAAGGGCTGCATACATATGCCTAGAAGTACAAACACACACACACACACACACACACACACACGCGTATGTGTATTTTATTCCAAAGAATTAGGTTAAGGGCTGGGAAGGTGGCCTAGTGGTAGAGTTCTTGCCTGGCATGCATGAAGCCCTGAGTTTGATTCCTCAGTACCACATCAGCAAAAAAGGCCAGAAATGGTGCTGTGGCTCAATTGGTAGAGCACTAGGCTAGAGCAAAAGAAGCTCAGAGACAGTGCCCAGGCCCTGAGTTCAAGCCCCAGGACTGGGAAAAAAAAAGAGGTTAAGGCAGACCACAAATGGAAGATGGTGGAGGAGAAGCTGGAGTCTAAACAAGCTCTCACATAGAAAGCAGTTTTAGAGTTCCAGTGAACAGTCCTAAGCCAGAGAATCACACCAAGTGTGCCATCACAGGACAGAGAGTCAGTCCAGAGAGGGAAAATCCAGCAAGGAGACACATCTGAGCTCTTGCCAACAACAGCTGCCACGGCGGCAACAGCAGTGGTGGCAGCGATCCCAGGTGCCATACCTGAGCCACAGAGAGTCCAGACGAAGGGGCCAGATGCAGCTGGCGAGCGGATACTACTCAACACCAGCAAGAACCGACAAGGAGCAGACATCTTCATCCTGCAGTTTGCAGACCAGAGACGACCCAGGATCCAAGACTCGGCGTGAGTAGAAGCCCAACGTCCTCACTCCTTCTCAGGGAGCAGAGGAGGGAAGGCCACCCCTCCCCCCCCCAGCACCGGAGATCTCCATCTTGGATACCGACAAAGCTCGGCGGAGCTCCTAGCTCCAACTCAAGCCTGGGAATAAAACGAGTCATTTAGCAGGTCACAAGAACTTAACAGCATAGCCTGCCAGACTCAGCTCCACCCAGGGAAAAGTCACCCAGCTAGGGCGACAGCCATTGGAGTGGCTTCCCTCACTGGGTAACCAGAGCCAGAGACTGTCCTCCATCTAGCAGCCTCAACAATAAATTGAAATTCAGGAAACAGAAATCCTGAGAATGGCTCCAGGCTGGGCTCTGTGAGTTTTTCACAAACTAGCCCCCGGGAAAAGCTACTGTCTGTTGAAAGGCCTCAACTCTACCCAGAACCTAGCCTCATAACTGCATCCCCCTTTTTGGTGATACTCAAAGCAGATCTGCCTCCCATTGAACTAGCCTGGGAGGAGGATCTCCAAATTCTGGGTAAAGCAGAGCATTTTTCTGCCTGTTCAAACAAACTGACTTAAGAAACCAACCAAGCCACAGGACCACAAGCAGACCAGAGACTCCAACAAGAGGCTGGTTACAGACACAAGGGAGATACAGGATTTTTCCCACCCCTCCCCCCAAAAAATCAAAGAACTTTTTTCTTCTTCATCGTCGTCTTCTTTCTTCTTCTTCTTCTTCTTCTTCTTCTTCTTCTTCTTCTTCTTCTTCTTCTTCTTCTTCTTCTTCTTGTTCTCCTTCTTCTTCTTCTTTTGGTACCTTATATAAAAATGTTTTTTTCTTTTCTAAAACTTTTTTTAATCTTTAATTTTTGCCTTTTTTGAAAAAATTTGTTATCCAATAACTTTTTTTTCCTCTCATAATTTTTATTATAGGGATACGTGAGTGTGCGTTTTTCTTTCTTTTTTTGTTTTCTTTCTTTTTTTCTTTTTTAATTATCTTTTTGTTTTTTGTTTAGCGCTACTGAACTTCTGATCTTTTTTTCTTCCTTTCTTATCCTTTTCACCTTTTCCTCTCTTTCTTTCTTCTTTATGTGACTTAATTATTGTCCTGCACATCCTCAGATAAACCGGTAGTTGACTATTAGACCCTATCCCCCATTGTGTACACACTTAATACACAAATTTATTACTCAATTCAAAACCACTGAGACTTAAATTCCTTAATAGCAGTACTACCTCTTTATAACTATATAATATTTTAAGAATTTTTATTTTTAAGTTTTTCACATCTCCTTTATATCTCTCCCCTTCTCTCCATATATTCACGTTCTTCTCTAAATAGATTGTTTTTGATTCTGCATAATAAAATTAATTTTTACTTTTCTATTTTTTCTGGTCTCTTTTCTTTTCCCTTTCCTTTCTTCATTTTTTCTCTCCCTCTACTTTCATCCTACCCAACCTATTTCCTGCTTTGAGATTAGGACTTAGTTAACTCTCCCTGTGCCTCCCCACATCACTCTATTCCTATTTTTTACCCACATCTCTCCATAATCCTAATAATTTCTGGTTTTCCAAATTCTTCTTTGCGGTTCGTAGCCCATTAACATATAGTTGTTTGATGTTGAATAGATGTATCTGTTGAACTAGATTGTATCTGTAGACTATTGACTGTGCAAATTCAGACTTTGGCTGTAGTTTGCCTTAAGATAGTGTTCTAGCACAAAACTGGTGCTATTTTCATTTCAAATGGGCAGAGTAAGCCGGAAAAACACAAGATAAATGGCAAATCAGGGTATCTCAATTCCCAATCTTGATAATCAGGGGACAGAACAGATAATGAATAATCCAGAGGAGAGTTCCCAAATAGCTCTACAAACACTGCTGGGAAGCATGATAAATGAAAAGATTGAAAACATACAAAGGACTCTGTATGAGCGTGAAAGAGATAGAGAGGAGGCAATCCAAACATTTATATAGGAATATCATAAGCATGAGGAAGCTACTCAAAAACTGATACAGGATTTGTGTGAGCAGCTTGAGAATACTCAAAGAGAAAGGCAGGAATGGCGTGACCAGGCTGAGAACACTCAAACAGAACTGCAGGAATCCCACAAACGGGAGGAAGCTAATCAAAGAGTAATACAGGAATTGAGAGACCAGATAGAGAACACACAAAGATCACTAAAGGCATTCATGGAATCCATTAACAAAGAGCTGAAGGAAGTCAGGGAGACCACAAAGGGAATGCTGAATGGAACCCAACAGAAGGAATGGGAGTCCAAGTAAACCATAGCCAATCAACTAAGTGATTTGAGAATAAACACTGAACAACAAATTAAGGAAGTAAAGAAGTTCATACAAGATCTAAAACAAAGCTTCAACAAAGAATTTGAAGCCATCAAAGCTGACCAATTAGAAGGAAAAGAGATTACAAAACAAAGTAGAAAGCCTTGACAGCAGGTTAGACCATGCAGAAGATGGAATCTCAGGGATTGAAGACAGCCTAGATATTATAGAGAAAGAACATACAACCATCCAAGACAAGTCCAAGAAATATGATAGATCTATCCAA
>NW_012267259.1:16384842-16453578 GCF_000151885.1 Dipodomys ordii | reverse complement strand
TGAAGGGTAAACAAAGGAGGAGGCTGCAATGCTTGATAAGAAATGTACTCATTATCTTGCCCATGTAATTGTAACCCCTCTGTACAGTATGTTCAGACACAAAAAAATAAAATTTAATTTTAAAAAAAGAGGTGAAGGCAGATAACTATATCTTCTATCTATATCTATTATCTAATTCTCTCTCTCTCTCTATCTACCTATCTGTATCTGTTTATCTAATTTAGACATTCTTGAATGTTTTAACATTTCAACTCACACTTGATTATTTTTATCCATGAGGAGAAACAATTATAATTATTGTAGCAGCCTATCATTAGCAATGCTTATAAAAGATACAGAATTCGTTCTGAATAGATACCATTTACAGTGACTTTTTAAAAATACATCAATTCAATATAACTGATGCCTGTATTTAAATCATTTCCTAAAAAGGTATGTATAATTTGTTTCTGTATTTCAAAACTAAGTATTTAAATTACAAAACATACAGGTTTGATAACTTAGGAGAAATAAAAAAAGAAATATTTTTATTGTTTTTATTCTTTTAGTTCTGAGGATTGAACCTAGGATCTGCCATAAGTATTCTTCTGCTGAATTTTAAATATAGATTATTTGGGTTGCTGAATTTAAAGTATTTTAATAATGCATCAGTGTCTATGTTGAGGATTCAGTCTCTATGTTGGCCTTTGTCTATGTAGGCATCTCAGTATTAAACCAAAAGCCATCCAGGTAATCAGAGTTCCCAGAAAAATTTCAGAAATATATTATGAAGTCAACTTTATCATAAAACAATAAAGTTAATTGCATTTACTTAAAGTCATTAAGGATAGTAGATAACTATTTATTTAATGAATCCTCAAATGACATACTTATGAAATAAAACTTTCAGACTGACTAAATAAGAATATCTCTTCGTCTCCCATATGGCAAGGAAAGTACATAAAATAATGAGCAAAGTTTATCATTATCTCAGAATGAGACAGATAAATTAGAGACTATCAGATTATATGGTAGTTTACCTCTTATATGGAATTTGGAAAACAAAAATGGAATGGGATAATTGAGTTAAAAGAAAAACTATAATGTCCTAGAAAGTTCAGAATGGATTATATCTGTGGAAGCTGAGGAACCAAAAACTACTTGATCCCAAATGTATACAGTTGAGGAATAATAATAGAAATCTCACTGAAGCAAAAATTTCACACACAATGCACAGAAACATAGACACACACACACACACACACAACTTGATTTACACCAAAAACTGGAGAACTCTTTTCTCAAGAAATAATAATTGAGAAATATGAAAATATTTCTGAATAGTTTGACTTTAGTATGTAGACCTTTCTTCAGATCCTCACCCTTTTAAAATCTGAGTCAGCTGACCCACAGTGAACTTGACATTGCGCTTCTGCAGTGCAGAGGGAAGGGCACAGACAGCCCCTTTGCCACTTGGATTTCTGCCCCAGGAGAAATGTCCACAACACAAAAGAGAACCTGCTCCCTGACCCTGTGAGAACAGGAAAACTCAAAACTCAAAGAACACTGACACTTTCAAGTAGAGAAGTTGTGTAGCATACTAAAATACACAAAAATCTCTAATTAGCAATTCAGAAGACCTTATAAAATATTTTATCATGAGGAAATGGAATAAAATGGAGTTCTTGGATACTGAAAATAGAATTGGCCCATCAAATTAAAAAGAAAGATTTCTTGGGAAACTAGAAATACAGTGATGAAGTTGATGTTTCAATTGAAGAGTTTGATAAATGTAATTATGATATTATCTTTCAAATAAGAAAAAATATATAAACATATGGCAAAAAGTAATTTTAATCATTTTAAGGGGAAATTCATTACATGAAAGAAAGATAACCACAGCTTGGTATGTGGACATATATTAAGCAATGTGCACCAATATGAAATGAAGAGCAATTTCTGCAATAGTAACTCTTTTGTATAACTATTTAAAGATAATATAATAAAAGAAAACAACTTTTCTCTACTAAGGGTCAATTTTTAAAATGAAATACAAAGAAGAAACATACAAAATAAAATTTATGACATTGACATATAAACATTAGAAGGAATAAACTTAGCAAATAAAACACACCATAAACAACATTGCCAAAGCAAAATAAAACTCAGTGAAAAAGTCAACACAGATTGAATAAATTTCTGAGGATGTTTTCTTCAGCACAAAATCAACAAGCATGAAGAAAGAAGCAAGGAGTTTGTCTATGCTATCAAAATAACTCATGCATTTAGCTCTTGGTTTATGAAGCTTTTCCAGACAAGAGAATTTTTTTTTCATATCTGCCTTTTCTAATTAGATGCCCAGACTATGTAAAGTTTTAGTTAATATTTGCAACACACTTCCAACAGAAACTTTCAACCACAAAGATTTTGTTAAGAATGTCTGTCTTTAGGTATGAGAATAATTCTCCCAGGAAAAGTATTGTGTTTATAAGTCACTATCACAAACAGTTTTGTGAGCTAGAACTATTTCATTCTTGTGATCCTGAGTTACATGAAAAACCACATAGGCAGCTGATATCTCAGTTGCTTGCCCAAAAAGAAAAAATAAATATTTCGTAATGTAACCTTCTTTATTTGGATTTAAGAGTGTTCTTTATTTTATTTGTTTATTTTTCTTAGGGAAACGCTTGTTTTGGTTTGTTATTATTGTTTTGTACTGGTCCTGGGGCTTGAACTCAGGGCCTGAGAAATGCCCCTTGGTTTTCACACTCAAAGCTCCACCGTTTGTGTCACAGCTCACTTTTTCTAATAGACTCTCCTACCCAGGCTAGCTTTGAACTGCAGTCTTCACATCTCAGCCCCATGAATAGTTAAGATTGAAGATAGGAGCCAGCAGGGACAAATGCCAGACTGCCTTTTGTTTTGTTTTGTTCGAGAAAGGCTTAATCCACTTCAATAGCTATCGCGGGCTAAAAATAAGCATGGTTAGGGGGAAGTAAATTTTCACTAACCTTTTTAAGTATGGAATTTTTGTGGCATATATCAAACTGCGCACAATATGGGTTTCTCCAAGACATTTCCCTGCCGGCTGATAAAGCACATCCATCCTCCCAAGCCTGCTCCCTCTTTTTTGTCTCCAGCCCACTTCTCCATTTTTTCTTTACATTTCCTTTTCCCCCCCTAATATTTCCCTTTTACTTTCGTGACCTTGGTGGTTTCGCTGTGTTCCCACTAGTTTGAAAACCATGCAAGTGGTAGAAAAGCTCTATGGGTTCCTCTAAATGCAAAGTATTCATACAAAATTCTTCCCGGAATAGACAGAGATCCAGATGTATGGATGGGGGTAAAAAGACAGATGGAGAGAAATAAATGTTTGCTCCTTTTTCCAAATAATGGATTGCATGTCAGAGCAATGCGGCCCACGTGTCTGCTGTGGGGAAGGTGTAGTTAACCGCTGCGTGCACTGCCGGGTTGCTTTCCGTGCTCTCCTCCCTGCCCTGCCTTAGTCTTGCCCCTCTTTTGGGGAAGGAACAGAGCGAGATGGATGTTTGGGAGGCTGGGGGCCCTCAGAAGCTGTTTGTGAAGGTCCTGAGGAGCTGGGTGACAGATGCCAGGGTGGGGTACCACAGAAGACCCTGACCTAACCAGCGGGAAAGCACCTGACCTAACCAGCCGGGCAATCTCTGTGTGAATTTGCTTCTTGCCCTTTTTGTGTCTTCTAGATTACTGAACAAGGATTTTATCTTCTTGGACTGACATATCTATTCACCACAGACCAAGGTAGTGGGAGCCAGCCACGGGTGGATGGTGTGTCTCACAGATAGTCTGTGTGCAGTGGGAAGAACGGGTAAGGAGGAGAGAAGGAACGGGCGTGGAAACACCATTCCTCCGCGTCACCCAACCATCAGACCCACCTCTGAAGGCTTTAGAGAAGTCTTGGGGAAAATGTACCAAGAGTTAAAGCAGAAACGAGACAGACTATTTCCACAGGAAATAAGAGTGAGGATCGAAGCCAGATGCTATGATATCCATCGTCATCCATACAATCATAATGAATTCAGGTGTGAAATGGTAGTCGCAGTCTTATTTCTACAACTGCAGCGATATGTGACGACTTCTTAGACTGTACAACAGCGATTGTGTTCACATGGGAAACATGCATAAAAGAATGACTAGCTATAAACAAAATATTTTTAAAGGAGCAATTAGATATACAGAATCGTGTCCAATTTTGGGTTAGGTAATGTACACCTGAAATTCAAAGAATTCCAGTTTTATCCCTGGTAAAACAGTGATTAATATCAATTATATATTAATTAACATATATTAATATACTGAAATTAAGTACTATCACTACAGTTATTTAGTATTTCTCAGTATTTACGTTGAAATGCCTGAGTGTGTATGGATACATCAACTTTTCTGGAGTTTGCTGCTCTTTCATGGAATATCAACAACTCAGAACATAAGCATTACCAGAACAGCAAGTGAAGAAGTATATTATCCAAAGCAGAAAATGTGGAATTAGTCAGCAGTGGCTATTCTGAGTGTTGGTCAGATGAGACTCATATGAATTTTCAAGTCAAGGCTGTCAAAACTGGTTTGCCCAGTAGATTCAGAGGTAAGTAACAGAAACAGATCATACTAGATACGTGTCATATACTATTCAAATACTGATTCCCATTACCGCCTGTGGGGAATTCTATATTCTAAAATAGAAAACCAAGAGTTCATTTGAAGATATGTTTCTTTGAAAAAAATTATAGAAGAATCAGTAACACACATTCACAGAGCCCTATTAACTTGTAAGATATCAACTTTTCTTCCCATTGCATTTACTAAATCTAAATCCACCAGCAATAGCTGTCTCATACTCTGATGCTGCTGCCTCTGAATTTTCAGCCATGATTAACGAATCTGGTTCCAAATACATACTTCTAGACACTCAGCCAACAGCTTTCACTATAAATATAAGGTTTGGTATATCCTATATTTGGAAGCCATTCGTACCTCCACATCAGCCACCTTACAGTCCTCATGTTGACATGAGTTTACTTCTTATATGCTATTCATTTTCTCTATTATTTCCTCTCCCGGTGAACTTGCATTAGAGCTGATGCTTGGGGCCACATCTGCGATACTGCAGAGAGAAAGAACCATCCTACCTGAAGTTCTACAGGCCCCAGGGGCACTCGGAGGAACTTTGAGGAACTTTTGACATAAATAACATTTTCATTCAAGAGCGTAAAGGGAAGAAGCCCTCAGGAGATAGTCTTCTCTGTCTGGAAAAGAATACTTATATAAAGGTGAGGTCCCGTAACCTCGACTAACTAAATTAAATCACATGTTTGTGTATAGGTATGTGTGTGCAAGTGTGTGCTTTTATACGTTTGTATGAAAATAGGTCGCTCCTTCTCATATTCCTCTTCTCCTTGCAGAGGGAAGATAATTACATTTTGCCAATGATAATTTAATATTTCCCTGCAGCCAGCTCCCACTGGATTCTCTTGTTACTAACTTTTTGTTTTTCTTCTACCACTATCTCCTCCTCTCTCGGGAATCTTAGGAGACTTGATCAAATTTTATTTTTCTGTGATAGTATGTATACTCTGAGAATAGCTATTTCAAAGAAGCAGAGTTACAAGAGTATCAGAAAAATATTACATGTTTTTCCTTAAAAAAAGACTGTGTTTAAAAATTAAAACATAAGAACAAATTAAAACCGAGAAATATGAGCTAGTCATTGCCTTTCTTGACACTTGTAAGATTACTAGTTTCAGCAAAAAAAACCAGTGGCTCCAATAAATTTCCTTTTAGCAATCCTTTAAGCTTTTGGATTTATGTAATAAAATTACATTAATATTTTTGGAGTTTCACATAAGTCCCTAGATATACAAATCCTTGAACACATTAGAATGAATAAATAATAAATAATTAGAGGATACTGAGTTTGTCTTTCCTAATTTTATCATATAAAATCCTTGATTACATGGAATTTCAGTTTATTCAATGGTATAGTTAAACATGTCATGCTTTCTTCTTTCTAAACGTGGATTCAAATAAGGGAGCAAGTTATTTCACAAATAGTTAAGATGTTAAATACTGCAAAGGTTGATAATCCCCAAGACAACATTTAGTTTCAATAATTCACTAGAAGTTACTCACCAATTGCACAGGAGACACTACCATTAATTACCCCCCAAAAAAAGATTTAAACCAGCCAAGGAAGAAGAATGTTAGGGTGACTCCAGGAATCCACAGGTGTGAAACTCCAATCCTATTCTCCCAGTAGAGTCATAGTAATATCTATTTTTCCTAGAAATGATGTGTTGTAAAATAGAGAGCACTGGTCTCCAGGGAAGTTCACCCAAGCTTTGCTGTCTGGAGTTTCCCCTGGGTTATATCATGATTGATATGAGGTGACATGACATAGCACAAAACCCCTACCATAATTCACACCACTAGCAAACAATCTGTCACTGTCCAAGCTTTCCAGGGGAACAAAAGCAGTTTGACCATGAGGGAGACTACATCACCGGTCTAGAGGCAAAGATCAAGACTTTATATGGAAAAGAATATTCTTTCATGCACAAATATATTGAAACAAAAGGCCAATCTGATCAACAAATCAGTGCACCTAATTGTTCTTATAATGACTTCACTGCCCAGAGTCCTCATGATTGTTAGATACCACAAGCTTTAATAATCAATAAAAATCCAAACTGGTCAGTGTTTTTGTACTAGAATCACAAGGCAACACTTTTAGACATTTAGGTGATCATGACGTGTCTCAATTTTTAATCTTTATAGAAAGAAACAAATTCCACTAAAACTGTCTTTGGAATTCACTATGGCAAATGACCCAATTTCTTTCACCAAATCAAATTAAGCAAATTTCACAACATCTGTCATGTGTTTATGTTTTGCATATCATGCTATGAAAAGGCAGAGTTGTTGAAAGGCAATAGCATTCCATGGGAGGAGCCAACCCTAAAATGAGAAGCTTAGGAAAAAAATCAAAGATGCATAAATATCTTGGAGAAAACAGAAATAACTCAGGAACAAGTCAAAGTGATACCTTTATGATTACAATGCATTTTTCCTATTTGTATTAACTGAGAAGTGACATTCTATTTCATGACATGTCTTGACATGGAAACAGAAAAAAATGAATAAATCACACACAAAATGGTATCAGGACAGAAAGGAATGGCATGATACCTCTTAAGGGAAGGAGAAGATTAATGAAATCAGAGCAGCCCAGGACAGAATTAATTCTTTGTATGGAATTACACAACGGAACTGTTCACAGTGCTCCTCCCAGGTGACTGGAATGTCAGGATTTCCCAGGCACACTGAGAAGTGAGAAGGGGCTCTAATGAACTCTACCCCAGGACGGCCTCCAACAACGCTTCCAATCTCAACTCCCCAAGTAACTAGAATCATTGACATTCATTTCTCAGGTCTTCTTCTCCTCCTCCATTGAATTTTAGAAAAGAGGATAATGTTGACCCCAATTTGGTAATCTACAGAAACATGACTACAATCAAAGTAGGATAGGAGGAGGATTGTGGTTCCAGGCTAGTTTGAAAAATAAAATAAAATAAAAGAGTCCATGAGACACATCTGAACAGGAAAAGCCTGTTCATGTGACACACACCTGCTGTCCAGTCTATGGCAGAATACATAAATAAGCATCACAGTGCAGACCTTCCTGGGCTAAAAATATAGAACCTGTCTCAAAAATAACCAGAGCAGAAAGGCCTACAAGTGCAGCTCCAGAGACAGACTAGCTACCTAGCAACCACACAAATCTAAGTTCAAGTCCCAGTCTTATTATTAAAAGAAAAAAAAAAAAGAAAGGAAAACAAAAGGCAGATCAGGGAATATAACTTGAGTCGACATATTAAGTTCTTAATTGTGAGATAGTACAAGATATGATAAGAATTAATGGATAAACTTTCTCGAAAGCAGCCTTTATGAAAATTACATTCAAATAATTTTATTCCTATTTGTATACTAAAGAATATTCTTTTCCTCTAGATAGGAAATGTCATCTCAAATTCCCTATGGTCAGCTTCTGGTGAAAGTGTTTTTGCTCCCCTGGAGAGCTTGAGCAGATAGTTGGAAACACAGAACGAATAAATGCTGAACAAGGAGGGGTGGTTTAGCAGTGTTGTGACCTGCGGTGGGGACTCCCTGGTATTACCGCAAGCGGAAATTCGATGGATTGTCTTCTGTGCTCTATAGGCAAGTCTCTCATGAAGCATTTCGTTTGTGAATATATTCTCACATGGTTCCTCATTTCATCAGTCTCTCAACACTGCCTTGGAAAGGAAACATTTCAAGTCCTGATCAAATCCTATTTAACACATTTTCTTCTTGATCATATGTGTGGTAACTTCACTAGCATATCTTCTGCATCTATGTGTCTGTTCTCCAATGACCCAAGTCATATTGGACTAGTTATTTTATCTTTCAAAGATATTTTCATAACATTTACAGTTATTTATTTCTGTCTGTATTTCTATATCTATCTTATGCAGACACAAGCCTATAATGATAGGCTTTTAACTTTTAAAAATATTTTCATAATGAATAAATTTTAACTACTCCTTTGTTAAAGAAACTTCCATGAATATTTTTTTCTTTTCTCCTTTTTTATTGTCAAGGTGATGTACAGAGGGGCTACATTTCAATCTGGTTATCCCTTCCCTCACTTTCCCCCTACTTTCCTCCCTCCCCAACCCCAACTCCTCACCCTGCAAGTTGTACAGATCATTTCCCACATACTGTCTTGTGAGTATCACTGTCGCATTGGTTCCCCCTTGTCCTTTGTCTCACCATTCTGTCATTCCCCTTCCCTTCCCTAATTCAGATAAATGTATATACAATACCAGGGCTACCAACACAACTCTGTCCATTGCAGCATTATTTACCATAGACAAGGTATGGAACCAACCCTGATGCCCCAGTAGATGAATGGATCAAGAAAATTATATATATATATATATATATATCATAAAATTCCATCATATATATGTATATATGATATGATATATACATATATATGATGGAATATATGATGGAGTATATACATATATGTGTGTATATATATATATGTGTGTGTGTGTGTATATATACATATGTATGATGGAATTCTGTGCTTTCATCAGAAAGAATGACACCACTCATTTGTTAGGACATTTAAAGATTTGGAAAAAAAAATCATTAAGTGAAGTAAGCCAGACCCAAAGAAACATAGATCCCATGCTTTACCTTAATTTTCAATAATCAGTATATGTTAAGACTAATCTTAGCATATGAGCAGAATAGCTCAAAAGCTATGTACATATGTCCATATAAGATAATGCTAAGTGAAATGAACTCCAAAACATGGACACAGGGGTTTTTCTTTATTGCTGTTATTGTTAATGTATTATGGGATACCTTGTCTCTTTTGTGTGTTCTTCCCCTTATGGTATATTTCCTGAATATTTCTATATGTTTATTTTCAAATTTGATTGAACATACAATAATAAATCAGTGACAATAATTCAGTTAATTTTATGTAATATTATTACAATCACAAATGATTTTAAATCCATTATTTTATTTATTGCCAGTCATATAATTCGACCAATTCATAAGTTGCTAATTATAGAAAGCCAGTTCAAGCCTAGAAGTAAACACAATTTACTGGCTTCTAATTAAAAAGTCTGGAGATAAAATTTCAGGTTAGGTGAGATACATTTGTTCAGCTCTAATTATGTCACAATAGACTATTATCTGCAGTGCTTTCTGCAGAGATAGCTTCATTCAGGCTGCAATCTCTAATTATGTCATAGACATACACCAAGTGCAGTTGTTGTAGTATCTTGCAGCTTAAGTGGAAGGAAATACCATGTGAACTATGTAAAACTTTTGGTTACTGGTGGGTTTGCAAAATAAGTAAGAGCAGGCAGTTATTCTATTTTTATATCAAATCAAATCTCGGGGAGGTAATGATGACCAATCCGTCGCTGACATTGTAAGCCAGATGTTTAGCCATAGTGGAACAAGACATGATATTGATAATTTTGGAGCTAGTTCCTATTCATGAAGACAAACCAGCATCCAGCTGTGGTCTTTGGTGACCAGAGATGCCTGATCTTCCCAGCTCTCAGTCCTATCGTCTGGACATGTGTGCTATTAAATCTGAAGCGGTGACCCTACACCACCTTCCCACTCCACACCTAGTGGATATCAGCACTTGCTTAGTAAGTAGAGACCTGTATTTTCAATTCTGTGTCCCGTGACCTAGCAAACCAAGGCTAGCACTAATTTAGAGACCAGTATTTGGCAGCCACTGAAAAGATAGAACAAATAAGTACTATCGTTTGGTTGTGAGAGAAATGGTTTATTTTTATTCTGTGTAAATCAGAGAATTGCTTTGCAAGCCCTCTTCAACCTCTCATAAAATAAAGAAGATGAGGTTGATACCAATCAGAAGAGCTTTGTGAAGAACAAGGAGCCTAAAATACAATGGAAGCAAGGGACAGAATTAAATAGGGGAAAGGCATCACCAATTAGTGGAGATAGGGAAAAAATGCTCAGATGTTTTGGTATCATAACATATTGTGAATTTCCACAAGATAAACTTCATGGACGAATCTATTTTCCTTATTAAAACATGGATATTTTATACCCAAACAAAACTTCACAGTTAATAGCAGACAATACCTGATACAATGTCAAAGGAAAGTGTCAACTCAGTTTTTAGCCGAGTAAATTGAAGTAATGTTATTTTAGTCTATTGGACTGGCCAATCAATAGCTGAAAACTTAATTTACCAAATAGTATTACAAAACTCTTTTGACTGTTCATATAGGTTAATTACTCAATGGCATAGTAAAAGGAAATAGCAAGAATTATGGCCTCTGGTGAATAAACCATTATTATGGTTCTTATTTTGACATACAATAAGTATTTAACACATTTATCACTTTAATCAAATATAAAAATGTATCCTGAATCAATCAGTGAAGACTATGGTACATGAAAAAATCTAATGTGGATAATACTATCTTACTTTATCCATCCTTGCTGAAATTATAAATTACAACCTTACATTCAGAAAACATTTAACTTTGAGTGGCTAACAGATTTAGGCAGAAGTTGGAATTTCTCTGTTATAAAGTTAAATTTCAGCTTGTGAATTAAGTTTTTGACACCCACAGTGAGAAGCAGTAAACATGTAGGAAATTGTGCGGGGAGATGACGGGCTCTCTGATTCCGAAGAATCTTTATGCGAGTTTCATGTGTTGTTGGGCCTGAGGTGGGAGAGGAGCTGCAGGCCTGGCCAGTCTCCTGCCTGGTGCTGTCACCAGGCCGAAGGCAAATCAAGTCCTCTTCCTCTCCTTCAGCTACGCTGTGGCTTGTCTGACATTGCGATGTTTGACGATGAACATTCATTCTAACTAGGAAAAGACTGCATTTCAGCTGACAGCCAGAATAAAATGCTTTCTTAAAAATGGTCCTCACTTAGTCAAATCTCCTCTTCCAGACAGCAATGCAAATCTCCCAAATTAGCCACTACAAATTTATGTTGAATAATAACTGCATAATAATAATAGTAATAACAATAAGAATGTTTCTGTTCGTAATTGACTTAATCTATTTTCACAGTTCTTAAAAGCATATTAATAATTAATCATTTTCAATGACAGATATAGGCTAATGTCTTCCAGAATCTACTTCAGTTCTATTAGAAATTTAATACAAATGTTCCAGGCAATGTCTCGCATAATGTGATAGTTGTTGTCCATGATTTAACTCATGCAATGCCAAAACATCCAGCAGCCAGGCTCTTAGACCATCTCTAGTTCATAGCTGCATAAACTGAGCTCCCAGAAGTGAGCTCAAATGTTAATGTTGAGTGACAGGGCTTGATTTTTATCCTCTATTTTCAGCCCTCAATAAAATACTACTATGTTAGTCCACTTACAGTCATTATAAAAAAATCTGAAATAATAAATGTCCAGAGAGAAATTTTGAGAGTTTCTAGTCCCTGAAGTGTCTGAGGCCTTGGGTTTCCGTTGGGCATGGGTAAGAGTGTCTAGCACACCACTCCACTTAAGGTCAGAAAGCAAAAGAGAATGAGGGGCCAAGGGCTGACTTTTCTTTTCTTGATACCTTCCCTCCCCTGTGACCATAGGACATGCCACAGCCCAGCCCCTTCACCACCTCCCAATAATACCACCCTTGGGAACAAGCTAACTCACTGGGACCTGTCCTGTTCAAACCACAGCATCTGCTTTGTCTGATATCACACATTATGAATCAAAATATCTAATTATATCCAGACTCTGCCAACAATTTCATATCTCAGTGTAAAGAAGTGCTTAATTTTCCTAGATGTGAATTTATCTCACTTATAACAGGAGAAATTTTGATGTTTTATTAAAAAATCTGTTGGTTTTTGCAGATGATAACTCATATTTTAGTAAGATATTAAGAAACCCACCCAAAATCCTACATTCAACCAAAGGATAGTGGAAAGTAGTTCATTGTAAGAAAAGCAGGTAGAAAAAAAAAGTAATGGAATGCATGGATGAATGGAAGGACAGATTAGCTATAAATAGAAAAAAAAGCTATGAGGATACCAAAAATATGCTGACAAGATCGCACATTGTCAGAGATTTTCTTGGTGTTCAATTTTTCTTTCAATGAGGATTCAGTTTATTGTTTTATCTTCCTGAATACCAAGGTTCTATTCTATAAGATAGAAATAATACATTCCATAAGAGTAGTCTAATGAAAGAAAACATATTCAACACAACTTACTTGAGACTAAGCAGCATAGCTTTACCACTATCAAATAAACCAAGCCTCTCTCTTTCTTTAGCATTATTTCAAGTTTGTTTCTCTTTAGCACCAAAAAATGAATAATCATTCAAGGAAAATATTTCAAGGCTAATTAATGTTCATTGAGAAAAATGCCTGGGCCATCAATAAAATACTACATAAAAGTCAAGCAGCAAGTGCTGAAAACTTGGAGCTCTGTGTTCCCCCTGGACAGGAGCCCTAGCTGGCATTCTGCTGTAACCCCCAATTCCAGTGCAACCAGATTGCATGAATCATCAACACGCACGGCTTAGAATTTCTAAAAAGTGTGTTTGAATGATGTTCACTGGACATGCACACTTTTATGGCGAACACTAGCAGAGTAATTAATATTTCAGTATCATGCTTTTCAATTTTTTAATCAGGGAAACACTTGACACTAGCTTTGTGCAGGAATTTCTTTAAATTTTTTATTGTGAAAATACTGTACAGAGGGGTTACAATTACATGGAAAAGATAATGAGTACATTTCTTATCAAGCATTGTAGCCTCCTCCTTTGTTTCCCCTTCCCATCCCTTCCCATCCTCCCCCCGCCCCCCCAAACAATCCTCCCCGCTACCCCACCCACCCTGCACCAAAGTTGTAAAGTTCATTTTTCGACATAATGACTAGTACATCTCATTGTTGCAATGGGTCCACCTGTATCCCTATTTAAACGATTTGTTTTTCCCCTTCCCCTCCACAAATTATACCAACATCAAATACAGTGAAAGCAGGGGTTATACTGTGGGGGAGGGACATACAAAGCAACAGAGAAATAATATTATAAATGTGTTAGAAACAATCGCATGAAAGAAAAAAACATTTGCTATGTGCAGGAATTTTTTGTGGGTCTCTACTTGCTAAGAATTTTCATGAGCTCTTCCATGAGCTGTAAAACGTAAGCCTCATTTCATGATGTGCGTGCTTTGTTCAGTTTGTCATCTTACTACCACCTGCCAACAATGACTCTGGGTTCTTGCTGAATATGTGGTTTCATGGGTCCCAAGAAGATACTGAGTCACTCATGGAAGTGTGCCCCAAGAAATAGGAATTTTAAACCAACTCTCAGAGTGGTTTTCATGTAATTGTCTCAGGAAGAACTCAATGTGCCAGCATGACTGCGAAGGAAAAGTAAAGGAAATATTGGAAAACCCTACTCACCCTGAAAGTGTGCTCAGGGAGATTGTGTAAATACTGGGACAGCTCACAATTGGGGAGCTCAAAACGCCACCCCACTCTGTACACTTCAGATGTGAGTAATTAAGCTGCTGCCACAGGGACACACAGACATGGAATCACTCAAGATGAGCCTATTTGCACCTGTAAAGCAACCTAGGTGAATTCTGAGGTTATTTCACGTGTGTTTTTCTTGGAGGTGGATAGAGCTAAAGTGCTATTGGGGCTGAAACAATTCACAATGCCGAGAGACAAAGAAGTCGGTTCAAAGTTGTGATTTGAAAACTTTTGTTCCCTTCTCCACATTTTTAGGCATGACCCTTGTTCTCTGATGTATACCTTTCCACTTCCGCCTTCCACAAGAGCAGAAAGCATCCTTTCCATCCATCACTGAATTGTAAAACTATTTGTCAGAAGAAATAAACCATGGAAAGAACAGGGAATTATGCTTTGCTACACTCTGATAACATCCTTTCCTTTAAAGTGTATTCATTTCTTCACTTTGTCCATATTCAGAAACCAGTGGAGACCAGCCTGATGCTGAAAGCCATAGACGAAGCTGTCTGCACTGAGAGACAAGGGAAGTCCTTGTCTGAGCAGCTCTAGACTCACTATGATTCAAGGCCTCACTCAAACACCTGATGCTCCTCAAATGACAAAGGATTTTATAGGTCCTATCCCAGCAACAATCACAGTTGTACTGGTACACAAAAGGAATCGGAACTTTCTGTCAATGGTGCTTACCACCTTCAAACTATAAAGGTATTATTTTTGCAGGATTTCTAACAGACTTCATAATAGATGGGTGAAAATGACTTCCAAATGTTTAAAATGGTTTGAGGTTTGAGGTAGTTTATGGGTCAGATACTTCATCTCACATGAATTCAGAATTCACTATTTAGACTAACCTGCATTTTTAAAAAATTCAAGACTTGCCCGATACAGATGGTTCACACCTGTAATTCTAGCTACTCACAAGGCTGAGATCTGACCATCACAGTTCAACAACAGCAGGGCAGGAAAGTCCACAAGACTCATATCTCTAATTAAACACACACACACACAAACACACACACACATGATTTATAATGTCATTTTGTTTTCACTTTTCTATAAGACCCCAAGCATATTCTAAATAAATGTTCTGTACAGGTTCTAATTGAATATATTGGCTCAGAGCATTTAATTCATCAAAGATAATCATCAAAGGAATTACAACAATTGGTAACTTCATTGGTCAATCTGCCAAGCCACTATGTAGTACTTCCATGTTTAAATACGTTCAGATAAACTTGTATTGGTGAGGACAGGCTGGAGTGTGGAGCTGTAGCAAATAACCCAGTCCTCAAATCTCAACATTGTAATAAAACAGGTATGTATTTTTCATTCAGACCCTCCACACCCCATGGTTTGGCTGTGTCTCTAGGCAGAAGCTCAGGGTTCGGAGGGGTGTTGGTTGCAGACTTGCTCCTCCCCCGCCCCGTGACAGAGAAGAACAGATGGGCAGAACCAGGACTGTTTAGTTGGGATATGACACAATCCACTGGCCCGAATGAATCCCACGACTCCACCTACGTAAGAATGATCTGGAAAGTGCTGTTTGATTTGACAAAATACCTGGGAACTTCTTTCTTTCCCTTCAAATTTCATTTTACCCTGCTTGTAATTCTTCCAGAATAAATGATATAAGAGAGCATGACACATTTTCCTTTGTTTTATGACACGTTTTCTTAAAGGTAAAAGTATTTACTTAAAGCTGGACCAGGCCATCTTGCTTGGCTGATTCATCTCTACTCTAGGTCACGTCCTTCCCTAGATGATTTGGAACAAGACTTCATTTTTCCAGCTGAAAAATAAGAGGATTGTTGTTGAAAATCTTCCCATTGCTTCCGGTGCTGAAGCTCTTTGGAATGGTGAGCAGAAACCTCCTTACCACCCTCTCTTATTGAATGTGCAAGACAGGACTGTGAGGATTTCCTTACGGTTACCGATCTTACAGGCAGGTTCATGGAAGCTAACACATTTCAGTAGTGAGCATAGCGGAAATAGCCTGCACTATTTATTGCTAAACTTTATTTAGCAAAAAAAAAAATAGTGCCAAAATGTATTCAATAATTTCAGCACTAATTTATTACTAAAATGTATTCTGTTCATAAGGAAGTAGAGATCTGTGGAAAGTCTTCCCAGTAAAGAGAAAAAAGTTTGTGATACAATGCTGGGAACTAGCATCAGCCAGAGAATGAGGTCAAGTTCTAAAAGGACTTTTGATGGCTCTGAGATATCAGAATTGAACATGTTTCATAGTGCATGTCTCTACATATCTCCAGTGGTACTCAGTAACCAGAATTGTTGGCTGGCAACTTAACTCAGCAGTGGTAGAACACTTGTTCAGCCTACACAGGCCCTGAGTTTCCCTCCCAGCAAAATACACACACACACACACACACACACACACACACACACACACACACACTATAAATTAGAGATAAGATTGAAGTTTTTAAATGAAAAGCACTGAGCCAAGCCGGGCACCGGTGGCTCATGCCTAGCTACTCAGGAGAATGAGATCTGAGGATCATGGTTCAAAACCAGCCCAGGCAGGAAAGTCTGTGAGACTCAGAAAACTGGAAGTGGCACTATGGCTCAAGTGGTAAAGCACTCGCTTTGAGCTGAAGAGCTGAGGGACAGTGCCCAGGCCCAGAGTTCAAGCCCTGCCTGCATTGCTATGCACTTGACCTGTGACTATATTTTCTATGAGAAGCAAAGAGAGTCAAAGGCTTCTCACAGCAAAACTGGGGGAAATAAATGCAAAACAAAATTATATGTATAGATATATATTATCTATTCTGTTCAAAATTTAGGATTTTATTTCTGGAACTCTTAATACTTCCTGTCGACTGCACATAAATGTAGAGTGGTATTGATTTCTGGTGTTTGATCATGGTAAATTTCCATGCAATGCTGGGACCTGCAATCCTACAGCATGACTGAGAATAGGAGACAGACACAGCACCGTCTATAATGTGGGCCTCTTCTCAGGACATGGGAATGGTCTTTGTGGAAAAAACTGGTTAACACAGCAAAAGGGAAGAGATAATCAGAGCAAAACTGATGTGCACCATTCCAAATAACTGTAAGTTATTGACCCCACAATGCAATATTTTAGTTCTGCCTGGGTCTTCAGATATGGCCACACAGGCAACTATACCACAGTTCTCAGTGGCCACGTGCTTCTTGGCTCAAGAAGACATGGCCACATGGGTTTTTGTTGAGTGGCTAATAGTTGATTTGTGAATGGAAAGGAGATCTAATAAAGAACAGAGAAATGAACAAAGACAACTGCTAATAAGAAAACCCAGGGAAGATGGATGGAAATAAAACTTCCCAAATGGAAAGCAAGTTTGAATGTGTTTCTGCTCTGTAACTATGGCCATCAGAGAAATCTTGGTACAGAAGCAGCATAATAAACAAATGAAAAAATAATAATCCAATGGACTGATTCACTGATTCATAGCGCCAGCATTTCACACCCACCCCGGTCCACAACTATCTTTGCCCAGTGTGACCCTTCCAGAAGTAGTCATTGAGGTTAGCTGGGGAGTGATGTGCGGACTCCTCCCACACAATCAATCTAACGACAGCCATTGTTCAGCATCTCATTTCCCATAAGAGGTCAACACAGAGCTCCAAAACGTAGATCTCACTTCCATGATGCAGAGGAACACTTGTTCCTCCTCACTAGCAAGCCATTTTCTAAAAGATGTGAGGTTTTACTCTGTCAGCTATGCTCCTACTAAACCTCTGTAGACTATAGAAAGTTATTCCTCCATAGTATTCCCCACAGCACTGCTTCTGATCAAATAACTGATTTTGTAGCAGATGAATTAGGACAATAGCCTCATGTGCATAAAATTAGCTGGTCTTTTATCTCCAGTCAATCACTCTGAAACAGTTGTCCTGATGGAGCACTAAGATGGGCTTCCAGAGACCATCTGCCGTGCTGGCCAGCAGTGCCATGTTATAAATCTGTCTTGGGATCTGATGTATGATGTCTTTCCCATAGCCAAGATCCATAGATGTAGGACTCAGAAGGTAGAGAGCAAGAGTGATCCTTCTCTCTTTAGCTTTCAGAAACTAGCCAGTAAGTTTTAATGAAGAATCTGCTAGTCCAGCAGCCTTCCACCCTGGATGAGGATGTTTCCACTGGGAAGCAAAGTGAAAAGCTGAGTTAAACTGGATTTCAGAGCTGTTGCTCAGATGGTGGAAACTGCTGTGTGACCCCTGTAAGAAGTCAATACATAAAAGAAAGGGCTTTCTGGACACATTAGAGTATCTTCTGGGAGTGTTCCCGTCCCTGAAACACAGAGGAAAATTCAGTCACAACTACACAATGAAGAACAGGTCTAAGAAGAGAGAACACCTTTGAAGGAAACTTTTAATACACTCACATCCTAAAGTAAAAACCAATGGAAAGTTGCAAGTTGCAATACCAATTTAGACATGGTAGAGAGGGACTCAGAATCCATCATTAGGCAGGTTTGAACCCCCACACTGGACAAAGAGCCACCAACACCTGAGTTATTTGCCAAGGTTAAGGAAAACTGGGCAACCAGGCATTGTGGCTCATACCTGTAATGCCAGATTCACAGATAGTTAGAGATCAGGAGGATCGTGATTTAAGGTTACCCTATGCAAAATGTTACTGAGACCCCCATCCCAACAAATAAGCCGACATGGTGGGCCCCACGTATGATGGAGAGTGTAGGTACAAAGGTTATGGTCTGCTAAGATAAGAGTTGAAACCTTGCTCTTCCCAACCCAGACAAGAAGAGCTCTCTGGGAAGGAGCAGGACTTTGCTTCCTAGGGTCCCTTTACAACCAGCTCTTCATTCTTTAAAAAATAAATTAAGATCTAGTTTTGGCCACTCATACCTATATATTGTCATACTGTGGAAATCACTGAGCCTATTGATGCCTTCCAACAGAAAGACACCGTTGTGAACAGGACAAGATTCTCTTAAGATTAGAAGGAAGAGAGTTCTCATCTCAGAGTCGTGGGTAGTCATTGACAATGGACATCTGGAAACCCGCTGTGTATTAGGGAAGACTGTAAGATGTGTCAGGTTCAAATCTAAGCATCTGATCCTGGACAGCTAGGCCCAGTGTCTTGGTGGACAGCTCTCATACTGATGAGAGTCTTCTTCTATTCACTGTTGGTCTTAATGGGAGGAGATACTGCTCCATTCTTAGTTTAGCCTTAAATTGCATGTGTCACTTGCAAATCTGCTTGGACTGCTGTTGGAATCTGTCATGGGTAAAGAACTTAGGAGGCATATTTTAAATGCCAGAGGGTCCATGCCTGTAACCTTAGCAGTCTGAAAACTGAGGCTGAGGCAAGGGGCTGCCAAGTACATGATCAGCCTGCCCTACGGGGTTTAAATAAATGAAAATTAGGAATAAGGAATAGGCTGAATAAGATTCTTCTAGATATGGGCTACATCTCAGTCTCTGCTTCTAAAATAAATGATGTATTTTGGCTCTTCATAGCCATACAGTCCTTCAAATTATTGAATTTAGAAACACAGTGTTTAAAATGTGTTTTGAAATCACAGCTTCTACGCTTCTTATTTAATACAGATGCATGCATTCATATCACCTGGTACTTCTTGCTCTATTTACTGTCATATCATTAATAAAACAGCTCAATCTTGGCCCTGGTTACTCATGCTTACAATCTGAGGTACTCAGAAGTCTGAGATCTGGAAGATTTTGGTTCCAAAGAGATGTGAGAGGAAATATGCATGAGAATCCATCTCAAAAACAGTTAAAAGCATGGCTAGAGGTCTGGCTCAAGTGGTAGAGCACTAGCTGAGCAAGCAAGAGAAGGGAATGAGAGGCCCTGCCCTCAGTACTGCCCAAACAAGTAAACAAATCAAAATCCATTGCAAATAAAGAATTCTCTTGATTCTTGGCTGTGTAAACATCTTTCAAGCATCAGCCATTTTCTTCTCTCTTGTACCTAGTGAGCATGTGCTATTCCTGGTACACCACCTATAATGCTCTTCCAAAACAAGATTAGCAGGAGTGTATGCATGGGAGCAATCTTTCTTTTTCTATAATAATTAGGTTACATGCAATAACAAAGCGTGGCAAAATACCACATGGCCAATTAACTGTATTATCCACATGTTTGGGGAATATAGAAACATCTCACCATAATGTTCTGAGAAGAAGTGTATTATGAGTTATCCCTGCCATATCCACAGTCATATTACACAGATTAGGGGTTGGACCTGTTTGCTGCCTCTAAGAAGAAATGAAGGAAATTGTGTAAGAGAGAACCAGCTGGGATCTTGTGTGACCCAAAATCTCATGTAGCAGGATTTTCATGAATGAAATGGTTCTTTTCAGACTTTAACAATATGTAACATAAACCAAAAATAATGGCGTTGGAATATTTACAATAAAGAAACTGCTATCTCTTTGTAATTAAATATATAAATGACTTATAAGATCTAACTTATTTTTTAATCAGGATAAACAGGTTAGATTCATTTCAGTTGATTTTGCCCTTTCTCATAGACACCATAAAATTTGTACACACTTAGCAGGATATATTGATAAATAAAACAATTCATGTCAGAAAACAACAGATTTCAGATTACCTAGCTCTCTAAATGTCAGAAATTGCTGCAGCTCTCAGTATTCCTTACTGAGTAAGAATTATAACGACATGTGTAAGGTGCTCTGATGTGACCACATATGTAAAAATGAAATTAAACTTAAATATCGCAGCATTACTATTGTGACAGTCAAGGACAGGCACTGAGCACAGGACTCATGCTATCTCCTGATTATTCAATTATTTTTGCTAGTTAGACTTTGGTTAGAAAATCATGAAAAAACCCTTTCAACATCTGCAAAACTGGTTAGTGTAGCCACACATTAGTTTAATTCAAAGAGAGGGAAAATAATGAAGATTTTTTTGTGTGTGGGAAAATACCTAACAGAGGGGTTACAATTACATGAGCAAGGTAATGAATACATTTCTTATCAAGCATTGTTGCCTCCTCCTTTGTTTCCCTTTACCATCCCTTCCCAGTCTTCCCCTTCCTTGCACCACCACGCCCACACCTAGCCAAAGTTGTAAAGTTCATTTTTCGACATAACATCTTCTACATCTCATTGTTGCAATGGGTCCACCTGTATCCCTATTTAAACAAATTTTTTCCCTTCCCCTCCACAAATTATACCAACATCAAATACAGTGAAAACAGAGATTATATCATGGGGGAGGGACATACAAAGCAAAAAAAGAAATCATCTTATAAATATGTTAGAAACACTCGCAAGAAAGAAAAACCATTTGAAGGAAAAAGAAATTAATTTATTTATTTTGATTTTATGTATCCAGATAAGATTTCAGGTAGAATACATACATACATACATATAATCTAAAGCACTTTGTAAAAAAAAGTTAAGGCTTTGACTATAAATCCTTATCATAACAACATATATGCCTCACAGATGTGTGCAATAAGACTTATGCTTAAGTGATTCAGCAGTGGAACCGACAGTGGAAGAGACAAGGCAGAAATAGAGAGGCTGAGACTGGAGTCAATAGGATTCACAGAACAAGAACAGGAATTAAGTGAGATGGTATGTTCTCAAGGTCATGGTGGAAGGATTGGAACCCAGGTAAGAAACAAGCAATCAGAGGGTTCACACCCACATCAGGGAGGGCACAAGAGGAAATACTACAAACTAAGAGGAAAGGAGGGGCAGGAAAATCATCGTGCTAACAGTGGATAGTGAGGTATCTCCCTTGCGAAGATGTTAGTAAGTCACTGTTCTCGCTGATATCAGCTAAGAATGCATAGTTTAAGTCATGTGAATCTTACACCCTTTCATTTCGCAGTATTATATCATATTCCATTTTAGGAAGGGATGCCAAAAAAAATACAATGGCCTTCTCTCATGTTTACATGGCCCTACCTTGAAGCCCAGTCTTGACCTTTGAATTTAATAACCTAAAATTTCATAACAAGGGAGATTTTGAAGGTCACTGGCAGCCAACTTCATAAATTTCACATTTCTTCTAGTTAAAACTAAGAGCACCAAAAACAAGAGATGCCCTGCCCCAAAGCAATACTAATGCTGATAATACATGGAAGGCGATTTGAACACGCTGCTTTATACACACACAACATGACCCTGTTATCTCACCGGCCACACTTGCTGACATTTCATTCAGCACAGAAGGTTTAATGTTTCGGGAGAAAACACCCTGACGGGAAACTTCTCTGAAATAGTCACTCAAGGTCACACAATTTGGCAAAATCCCATTGGCTTTATGTTTTGCCACCCAGGAGTTCTAAGGAACATAAGAAATTACAACTCAAAGGCAGGCTAAAGCATGAAATGTTCAACTGCGCACTCATCTTAAGTGCTTCTAGGGTTTTGAAAGAGCACGGCAATGCTTCCTCCCATCCCTCTGGTCCTACTCTTCTCTCTCCTTCCACAGAGGGCTGCCACTGAGCCAGCAAATGCCAGTGGTCTTCTGCGGTTCCTGTCTTCTCCTTTGCCCTGCTCCCTGCACTAGCTGGCTGTCCACGTCCACCGTGCTGAGCATGGTAAGCAGGGGCTCTTTCCTAGGACATGTCCATTTCACATCTCTTATCTATGTCTTATTAAGAAACTTCCTGAAGGAAGGTAGGGTATCAGGGATCTCGTCATAAAGGTAGGATATCAGGGATCTCGTCATAATGGGTCTGTGTCAGATCAAAGCATCTCAGAGTGACAACACATTTTTTGCATTTATTGGAGTCGCATCAATGAGTGTCTATCTTGCCTGCTTTCTAGAAACTGAGGAGAAATGCCAGCTTTTATTACTTGCTGTGTAATGTCCTGATGTCTTTGGTCGCTTCCAAGATGGCTCCCACAGGGGTCTACCGGTGTTAACTGCTCCTTGACTCTGATTCAACTCAGAAACCGAGCTTCAGAGGGCCTGAGGGTTCGTGCTGAGAGGCAGCAAGAAAGGGTAAAGCACTGTTATTTCACAAATAATATTTTCTTCAAGCCCTTTCCTCTCCTTAGTCGGTCCTTCCTGATATCTTTCATGTGTTAAAGTCTCCTTGACAATCGGACATTCATTGAAACCAGTGGCTTACCACAATCTCTTCCTTCAGGGAATGCTAAGTGTCAAAGAGCAAAAGGCTGGGACACATCAAAATTATACAAACTGTGGAGGATTATTTTAAGTAAAGTATTGTGTTCATTAAAACAAAATCTAAGGTAGGCAGGAAACACTTCTTATATGTTGAGGGTGGAATAAAGAGACTGCAAATTCCTGTGTCGTTTTCCTTCTTAGATATCTGCTGTTGGTAGAGGATAAGATCCAGGAAGCATCAAAAAAGGTGACACTTAAGTCTCATAGCAAACATGGGGCCTTGACTATACCTCAGTGATTGCCACAGAATCAACAACTCCAGAAACCTCCAATCACAACCCCATCTAGAATCCATGTTTGTATCTCTTAGGACCAAGAGTATGTCACTCACCTGCAGCGGTGCCATCCTACAAATGTATGGGCATAGTGGAGACACAAAGCAAGACTGTGACCCTAGAAAGAACAGGCTTAAAAGGACTGAATAATCCTCTTTCTGAATATGCTGTTTGAGGCCCTTGGATGAAAAG
Source organism: Dipodomys ordii (assembly GCF_000151885.1). NCBI lineage: Eukaryota > Metazoa > Chordata > Mammalia > Rodentia > Heteromyidae > Dipodomys > Dipodomys ordii. The sequence goes on along the minus strand of NW_012267259.1, from coordinate 16,429,859 downwards.
GAGTGCACGATGCAGGGTGTTGGGTAGAGCTGTGGAGTTCTCAGGACAGCGTTGACAAAGAGCTGATGAGGCTCCGTGGCCGCATTAGCTGTGGATGACAGGTCCAAGTGAGAAAGGAGAGACAGCAAAGCGCTGTCCACACGGAAATCCAGAATTTCAGGCAAAAGAAGAAAAGAAATGTGGAGTTGGTTTTGCTTTATGAATTAATATTTCATAGTCGGCATGAATATTTAATAGCGTTCTAACCATATCGCTTGAATTATTTAAAAAACAGAAGTAAAATAAATGTGAGGAGTTACACTTTTCAAAAATGGCAACCAAAGGGTGGCAGAATGCCAGGCTACAGCGTGAAGAAATAAGCTGTGATTATGAAGCTTCATGGAGAAAGAGAAGGGGGCGGGATGGGGGCCAATCAGTAATGGCTAACTTGCAAAGTCAGCCCGCATGCCACCCCCACATAAAATTCATGAGTACTGAGCAAATTCAGAAGAAACCAATGAGAATGAGTGTTGTGATATTTCTAGGACAATTCAGAGAAATGTTTCAAATTATTTTGTATTAGTTGCTGTCTCACTGGTTTTTAATACACGCCATAAAGAAACGTGGCATGATTACATTCCGTATTTTTGTTTATGTCTCTTGATAATTCTGGTTGGGAATCTTTGATTAAAAACAATAATCAAGGTTCCACAAATGGCACGTGATTTCAGATCATGGTGGGCTTCACATAAGTCTGCATATTTTTAACTGGTAAAATTGTACATAGAAGTTTTTCCAAAAACACATATAGAAATAATATATATACACACTATTTTAACATACTAGGAAGCATGAATAATTAAATGGTAACTATATTTCCTTAAAACTATAACTGATATATTCATGAAAGAGTACTTTATGTTTAACCACTTTAACTGTGAAAAATCTGAACACAGAAAAATTTTAGTTAGTGATACCATTTTGAAAAATAGGCTTATGTATACCAAGATCTCAAGTTACTTTCTTTTTTCTTAAATAAAGCTTCTTTAATATTACCCTTCAATCAACAGTTTTTTCCTCCCTGCCTCCTAATTTATATTTTCATGCTGAGTAATTTTATACTTTCATGCTGAGTAAGGAAGTAAATCAGTAACTATATTTCTTTTTTGGGGGGTGGGGGGTCTGGTCGTAGGGCCTGAACTCGGCCTGGGTGCTGTCCCTCAGCTCTTCAGCTCCAAGCAAGCGCTCTACCACTTGAGCCACAGCGCCACTTCTGGCTTTTTTCTTTTTGCTTATATGGTGCTGAGGAATCAAGCCCAGGGCCTCATGCATGCAAGGTAAGCGTTCTACCAATGAGCCACCTTCCCAGCCACCCTATATTTCTATATCTAGTATATGTATATACTAGTATATACTAATATATACTAGATATTAGATATAGAGATACAAAAATATAGATATAGATATTATATATATATGAATATATGTATTACTTACACTATACCCTTTGAACTTTTATACCAAGCTAATCCAAGACCTCTTCCCTGGCTTCTTAAATCAGGTGAAATCATATAATTTTATTTTTCTAATTAATTAGATGCAATTAGAATTTTTTGTTCAAGTTTGCCATGATTGTAGAGAAAGAAAATAAAAAGTATTTATTAATGTTCTTTCTAGCTTTAATTATGATGTGAATTGACCTAAAACATAATATTTAATGTTAATATCTTTAATCGTTTTGTGACTTGAACTTTGCGAAGTCATTTTCTGTGCTCTGACATACTTAGAAATGGAAAGAATGTAAACATGAGGATCTGAATAATCAGAAGAGAACAAACTGTAGAACATTAAAAAATCAGCAAAATTTGGCAATTAAGGTCCATTCTTGATTATGCATTTTGAGAATCATTTCATTATTCATGGTAATTATCAGAACATGGGCAGTTATCTATTTCTTTGACTTGTTCTGCTCTCAAAAAGCCTTCTATTTCCAGTAAATGATGTTATTGAACATGGAAAGCTTCATAATAAACACAAACATTTAAATTCAAGTTGGTTAATTTACTTCAATGTGATAGTATTATACAGAAGATTATCCACTTCCATCTTACTAAATTAAGCATATCTTGTGTGTTATCAATAGAACATGTGGAGAATATGTGTGAATAGAAGCTTGCAGCAGAAGATAATTTCACTAAAAAGTATAGAAAGGTCGTCTTAGTGGAATGTACAAGCTACAAGGATATAAAGAAGTCTGAGCCTGCTACTGTGGCTCATACTTGTAATACTAGATACTTCAGAGTTAGAGAGTGGGGGGATCATAGTTCAAGGCCATTCTGGCAAAAAGGTATATCAGGAAATACCTGTCATGTTCCAGGCCAGTGTGAGTATGAACTCAAGGCATTATTTAAAAAAGAAATACCTAAGGTTGAGTACTGGTGGCTTATGTAATTCTAGATGCCCAGGAGGTTGAGATCTGAGGATTTGGGTCAGAAGCCAGCTCAGGAAGGAAAGTCCATGAGGCACTTATCTCCAATTAGCCACACACACAAACTTGTAAGTGGAGCAGTGGTTCAAACAGTTGCATGTCATCCTTGAGCAGAAAAGCTTAGGGACAGTGCCTGAGTTCAAGCCCCGGTACTGGCTTTTACTTGCCACATTTAAACTCAATGATATACAAATAACTTGTCTCCCATGATTTCAAATATGTGTGGTCATGTGAATCTCGGAGCTCCCAGGGTGCTGGTCATGGGGAGATGTACCCTCCGCTGAGAAAGCTCCATGCTCTGGATGAGCACATTGATTCTAGAATGGTCATGCTTAACCTGAAGTTGTTTTGTTTTGTTTTGTAAGATAACTAATGACTTGAGATCTGTGTCACGTAAAGATCTATTTTTTTTCTTCTGTTATTAATGTTGCAGTCTGCAGTCACCTAGTAATCTGAGTTGTGACTCATTGCAGGACATGGCTAGAGTAGTGCTCATACTCACAGGGATGGCATCCCTGCTAGAGTGAAGGAATTTTTCCTTACTTCCAGGAGGTCAATGTTTTTCTGCAATATACAGATATCCATATTAATTTTCATATAAATTCATATACTTCTATCTCCATATGACTCACTCAAGTAACCAGCACCCAATTCAAATGAATATAAGAGAAAATATTGAAGTTTACTAGATTACATGTCTTCATGCTCCAGAAAAGTTGGGTCTTCAGCAATTATTCAAATAATAGAATATGCACATTCTTGCTTCCCTCTCCATGTCTTCTCTCTGTGGCAAGGAACAGTAAGGACCACATTCAGCCTGACCTTTCCACAGCTACAATCAGCCAGGGCCCTTATTCCCAATCAAATGAAGAGTTCTGATTGACTCTATCTGAGCAATGCCAATTATGTGAAACATTGACTTAGACAAAGGAAAGAACTACCATTGCAAAGGACACCAGGCACATGATGGGCTTTGTAACAGACCAGGTGGTTGGTTAGCTCTAAGAAGTATGCACATGTATAAAAGGAGAGCCAGAGTTTCAATGGATGGTGAGCAAATCAAGCACCCAATATTCTATGTGGCATCCCCAGACCTGCCACAAACATATCATGCATGTGATTAAACACACACGAAACCCACCTGCAAGTCCATCTTTCAAGCAAATGATATATATGGTAGCATAAATGTGACGAGGATAAAGTCTATAAGTATCATCGAGAGGAAGCAAAAGATTCTCAGACAAATAGATATTTTCACAAATGATACCATTCAGTTGAATCTTGAAGAGTGCATAATTTTCAGCAAGCACATGTGGGACGGATATTTATTTCAAAACCAAGATGTGATACAGAGAAAGGACTAGCGATACCACCACATGGCATGTTGAGGAAAATGTTCAATGAATACTCCTAATGACAAGAAAAAACATGTGATTTGTTCTTTAAAAGTAAAAATAAAGATCCCTAAAGATAGTTATAACCGCATAAGATAATGTGAAGTTCTGCATTTTAAATATAACCTCCCTGTTTAGTCTCTAGACATTGATTATGGAAGGAACAGGGATGTGTGAAGAAGTGATGGATTCCAGTGCTAGGCAGAGGAAACAAAAGAGAAGTCTGGATTATCATGTCACGCCAGAAAAGATGAAAACAGAAGAAACAGAAGTGGAGGCGAGAAGTTTGGCTCATCCCTGCACATACAAGCCAACCTGAGCATGGACCCAGCAGCCTCACAAACGAAAAATATATGCTGTAGATTTAACTTAGAGAATGAGATCAGTACCAGGACTCTAACCTGATAGCAATCTTTCAATGGATAAGTAAACAAACCAATAATGGAGAGAATGTAAGGGACAGAGAACAATTATGGGGCAAAGACCAGAGCAATGAGAGCTCCAGCAGAGCATCAGGAGATGCTCCACTATTATTTTCTTAGAGTCTCTAAGAATGTCCTTGCAAGATCCTGAGGAGCCACAATAAAAGGCAGCAATTTTATGTAAAGAAGCACAGTAGATTCATGTTTAAACTGCATTAATCACCAGCACTAGACAAGGAACATTCCTAATTGCTTGATATGATTCACCAAGGAAGTAACATTATTTCTGTATGCTGTTGTAAAAATATATAATTTAGTCTCTTTAGGACTTCTTCTAAGACAACGGACAAATTCAACTCAAAGGAGCACCTGCAAATTGACTGATCTTCCAGAATGACAGCTTCAGACCAGGCGAGGAAGACTGATGATGCATAGGCTGAAGAAGGCTACAGGGGAAATATTAATCACCTACACATGGCTTTGTTGGCTTCAGTCTATGGACAGAGACAGTACATTATAGAAAAATACTGATGAATTTGGAATGATTTCTACATTTCATGTAATGAATCATAATAATCTTAATTGGTAGTTGCAATATACCTACATAAAGTAATAACATTTGTAGCAGCCAAGCATATAAGCAAACTTCCCATCTTGTTTTTGTTCTTTTTCTGTAAGTGTAAAATTAATTCAAAATAAACTACTTTATTAAAATCGTGTATGTTCAAATGAATGCATGCTTGGAGGTCATCTCCCTACTTTCTTGTAGATTTTAGACTTAGCTGAAAGCTATTGCAGAGGGCTCTGTGTCTATTTTTGAACTATAGCTACCACCACTGACATTATATTATGTCTAGTGACATAAACAATCTAAGGACATCAACAATCTAGCAATTAAGTAAAAATCTCATGAGCCATAAATAGTGAGATATTCTTTCCATTTTATTCATGATTGAAATAATTAATAAAGTCCTTACTGAGTAAAGCTTCTTTATATGCACATATTCATCTTCATTCCTACAACATTCCCACGACCATGAAAGGGCCCTAAATGTATCTAGAATAGCTTGCCAGGAAGGGTTCTGAACCAATGATTTTTAAATTAACTCATGTGTTTTCTTACTTGAAAAGTGTACACATTTCTATTACTTAAATTATGCGTCTAGTTTTGTGATTATTTTTATTAAAGTGTAAATCAACCAACATCAATGGAATGAAGAGTCAAACACTAATTTAACTGGGCTAACCATCTGCTTGCCTGCATTAGTCATTCAATCAAACCACAAGAATTACATTGGTGTACTTTTCCAAAAACACATTTAAACCACTTTAACATATAAGATATGTACATGTCTCCACGTTGGATCTGTAACCATTAGCAGTTATTGCCTTTTAACTCGATTAGACACACTGTAACTCAGCATCAAGGATGAGGTGACACTGTGAGCTACAACAGATGGAAAGAAGCAAACACTGGTAACTGGCACATGTCAGGGATGGGTAGCTCTGAAGACCCCTTGATGCCTTGCAACTGCTTTGCCCCTGACCTTTTCTCTTGCTCACCCTTGCCTCGTACTGGTCAGTCAGGGTTGCTCAGAAACCAGTACGACTTAGGTAGAGACAGGAAGCGACTCATGGGAATTGGTTCATTGATGGAGGCAAGAATTCCAAGGATGCGTAAGCTGGGAAACCAGCAAAGCCAGTGGTATAATTAAGCCTGAGTTTGAAGGCTCTAGATGGAGCTTTATATGTAAAAGGCGAATGGAGATAAATGTCCTGGGTCCAGAAAAGAGAGGATATGGATACTTCACCCACTTTTCTGTTCTCTTGAGTCTCTCAGTGGCTTGAATGATACCCACTCACACTGGTATGGAAGACGTTTTAATCAATTCATTTATTCCAATTCATATTTCTTCCAGAAATCCCAGCGTGGTCACAACTAGCATACTTTACCTATTATCTGGGGATTATTTAACACAGTCAAACTAATCATAGATTTCCACAAAAACATTTTTCTCTTTTCTTTCATATTCTGTGCCCTTCTTGAAAATGCTTTTTATGCATGTTCTCAGTTCCATTCTCGCTAAGCTCTCCTCCTCTCTCTGGCTACTTCTAGACCCTCATTAACAGTTTTGTTTCCAGAGAAACGTTTCCCACCAAGACACACCACATTATGTCCAAATGGTCTTGCGAAATGTGGGCTTCTCCAAAGACAGAGACAGGGCTCACCTTTTTGTGAGTTTCTCCCCACTATAAACAGTGAAAGACCGAATTTGGGTGGTGACTGTTCTCATGCATATCTTCAGCTACACTTGGCACCTGTCTACCAGTCTGTGGATGAACAATTCAGCACCATCTATCATATTCTATGGCCTGGCTCAAGGAGCAATAACTATCTGGAGAATGTCCTCCTTGGGGTTAAGGATAGAGCCATGAGCAGAAACAGAGACAAGTATCTATCAAATCTTGAAAATGGCACAGTGCCATTTCAATCATACTGGACTGGGCAAAAGAAATCATCTGACCAAAATGAACATCAATAGAAGAAACCAACAACCTTCAATGGAGCCAGGGAGGGAAAGAAGAGGTATGGAAATGAGCCTTTGTTTGCAAAGAAAAACATCTATTACAATCAAAGCAATGTCTAGACAGAGTCTCTAGCACACAGTAGGCATTTAATCCAGCTTAATTTGCTTATGCACTCTTAGCCAAAGATCTTGGAGTCCTGTGGGTTTTTAATCCTCAAAAGTAAGCAGTGTGAAGTCAGGAATTTGAAATTTCAAGTTGTCTTGTGAGCTCTTGGCTTATTTATCGGTCTCCTTTATGCTCCCTACTCCAGGATGCCTTATTTTATTCGTTTCTTCACCCATTGGTAGATAGCTTGACATCTGGGAAGTGAGCACTAAATGCCTGTTGAATAAAGAATAATGAAACATCAGTGAGAAAAGAAAAGAAGACAGAGACAGATCAAAGCAAAGCTGAGACCAAACAAAGCAAGTTGCTTATATGCCAAGAGCTCCTCCTCCCAGGTGGAGCCCATAATTGGTGTTCCTGCATTGAAGAGAATTTTCTTCTTTGCTTTGAAGTCATAGGCAAAACTTTCATGTTAGCCACTTATAATTCACTGGAAGATAAGTCTCCAAATTTTCTTTCACTTTCTCATTTCTAGGTCACAATGGATAAATGATGAAAATTACAAGGTATACAAGATTAACTCAGGCTTGAGACTCCCAGAAGAATAAAGAACAATACACTTTCGATGGCTCCACAAGCTCTTAGCTAAAGTAGGATGTGTAAACAAAGTGAAAATAATAACTAAGACTCCACAATATAATTGTCCATAGCCTTGTACTATTGAAGGTGCACAGTCAGAAACATAGCCTGTCTTTCTTTCCCCTCTTGGTTTCAGCATCCTTTGCAATTCTCTATATCTATCTGGTATTTGTGATTACTTCAGCTCTAAAATTTATTATTTGTCATTACCTTCACATATCTGAGAAACATCATTGTTTTGTAATATAATTCGTGATCATATCCTTGGAGTCATAAAAATAATCTATGCAAAATTATGGATAAGCCTCAAAAACTTAATGCTGGCCAAAATATGATCAATAAAAATTAGTGTCTGATAGCATGTACATACTACAGGTGGTCCGGACAAACTCCTCACTGACTGGAAAGAGAGTGAGGCAAAGTCCTTCAATGCACCTGACCTGCTTGGCACCTGATCAGAGCTTGGCAAGGCTGCGCACTGTGCAGTACCAGCTGTGAACACTGGTCACGACGCTGATTAGAATCCGCAGCTCACTTCCCCTGCCACCACGGGCAGGAGGGTCACCGCACACCTCACTGGCGGGGGAAGAGCTCATCAAGATGCAGTTTGTGGTGACTTTGTCATGCTTGCAGCTTTGTCCAATCAAAGCACCACAGAACTTTCCCAAGTCAGCACCACCGTCGTGGATGCGGTGAGAGGCTGAGGAAGGTCTGTCTCACAGAAGAGGAAAGTGAAGGAGAAGCCCAAAAAGCTGGAGGAGGCGGCCACGGAATTGGAAATGATGGGTTTCCCCCTATTTTCTCTTCTGGGTAGTACTCACATGGACAGATTTCCACCATGACAAGTTTCTTCTTTATTCCTGGACAGTAAGTGTCTGGTAAGTAACTTTTAAGTTGCAAACATGAACTTCACGTTATGAAAAGAGGAAGACTCAGGGGGGACGAGATGGAGAAATCAGAGTGAAGTAGACACCATCCAGCTCACAGAGTGGACGAGAACCAGATAAGACTCTGCAAACTTTGACCCCCACCCAAGAGAAATCCAGCCTTGTCCTCTTGGTTTGTACATTAATTTGGACTGGTAATGCATCACTTTGATTTTCCTGAATCATCTGGAATACTGTACCTGTCTCACTCTCGTATACTGGGAGCACAGGAAGAAAACAAGTTTTCTACTTAGTTTCATAGATCTACAGAAGAACTGCTCTCAGGCAATCTGTTTATACCTGATTTAGTTTATTGAGATGGTGTGATTTTGAAGAGCAAGATGGGATGGAATTGGGGGATAAAATGAGTGCATTTAGCACCTAGAAAACATAGGAATCCCTGACTACCAGAAAAGACGAGAGCAGACAGAATTCAAAATTAGCCTCCAAGATCTCTACCATCTAGCTTACCTATGGTATGTGCTAGGCTATGAGTCGAATTATGACTCATGCCAATCCAATAATTAAATGAAAATGTCCTGTAAAAGTTGTAGGAATTTTACACACTAATTAAGCATCCAAATAAACTGATCAAAGGAATATTCTGAATTTGACTCTCCTAGATAACGTGGGGTCCCAGTCTCCCTTGTTTTGGGAAGAGCTATAGTTCCTAGAATAACAACTGCGCCTGTGTGCAGGAGCTCCACCCCTCATTACTACAAACTCGAGGAAACCAATTCTTCCAATAGCCATTTCAGGACAGTATTTGGGGCCACAGAGTAGATCACAACCCAACAACCACTTTTGTTTCAGCCCAGGGAGCTCCTAAGCAAAGAACACAAGCAGGCCATGACCAGATTTCTTATCCAGAGAATGTGACAAAATAAATGAGTGCCTGTGAATATGTTATAATTTTAGAATTTGTGATATTATAACTACTACATGCATTTATTGAGTAAAATTATGTACACATGGAAGTACATGTCTAATAATTGATGTATATATGTAGATAAATAAAATGTGATGCATATATGTATGTGTATATGTGTGTATTTATATATATACATATACATATATATGCAATAGAGTATTTTTAGGAACAATGGGAATGAAATACTGATACATGCAACAGTATGGATGGACCTTAAAACTGTGTTAAGTACAAAATAAAGAATCTCATCACAAAAGACCACATATTGCAAGATTACACCTATGTAAAACATTCCCCAGGCTGGGCTTAGAGTCACATGTGCCTTAGCATTGTCCTAGGTTCCATGGAGGGACTGGGGGAGGGCATCGCTGCTAAGAGGTGTAAGGTTCATTTCTGAAGCGATGACATGCCCTAAAAATGTGATGATGGTTGCAAACCTCTGATAAAGTTCTATAAGCCACTTGATTCTATAATTTGGGTAAGGTAAAAACATATTGAGCCCCCTAAATTTGTAAAATTTGTGGGCAGGGATTCTTTGAATGGAGGTGTTTCGAACTGTCTTGGCATTTGCCTTCCGTTCATTTTAACTCTAGAATTGACTCTAATGCAGTCTCAGTTCTGAACATTCCAAAACCCAAATGATGTCTTCCTTTCCTTCAGCCAGAGTTAAAACGCCCGCCTTATCACCAATTCTGCTCGTTTCTAACTGAAATCAATCACTGTATCTAGTAAAGGAATATTCTTCTTGCTGATTGATTTAACTCTGACACGAATGGAAATTTTGTTGTAGGAGAAAGTAACTTCAGCCTGAAGAAGGAAAGGGCAAAGCAAACGGAAGACAAGTCCTGCCCTTGGGAACAGAATTTAAGAAACAGAGGGAGAGGGGCAGGATGGCTTCTCTTGCCCCTAAACGATGATTCTTGTTTGCGTCAGGTGAAGACAGAGGTGTAAGAAGCCAAGGACCAGGAGGGTGAGGCTGTCGATCCAGTCCTGGATTCGATGGGATGGGGATTGGCTATAGACACAGACTGTGGCTTTCCCAGCGTCTCTCTCTCCACTGTAGCTTCTGCAGCCCCTGCAGTATGAAGCTATTCTACCGGGTCCCTGTTTCTAGGTGCCCAGAGACTCAAAGAGCCAGGACTACCTATCTTCCAGTACACAAGGAATGTGAGAGATAAGTTCCGTTCTTCCTGTACTCCCCTCATGGTCTCCACTAGTTAGTGGCTGTAATTTCAGGACCATCCATTTTCTGGCTTCCTTCAACTACAGAACTCCTCCCCTTTAGGTAGCTTTCAAAGAATCTGCATCTTAAATTCCCCTTCCCCTGACATTTCACCTCTGCAGCATCCTGAAATCTCTGTGTCATCTTCTACCTAATGTGCTAACTCCAACTCCAGACACAAATCCTCCTGCCGTCTCCATGTCATGATAGACAGCAGACTAAAATATCCGATGCATGTTGGGTCTTTAATGAGAAGACAAAGCTGAGGGTTAGATACCAGGCTGCTTGGTTCCTGAGATCGATAGTCCGAGAGCATCCAGGGGACTGCACTCCTCCGCTGCCCACAGATTCCCACAGCTGAGACTCAGTGAAAACTGGACTCAAAGGCACTCAGAATGACAGAGATGAGCAGCTGGTGGGAAACGCTCCGGAAAACTCCCTGAGGTTCTGAGAAACAGCCAGGGTGTATCTGAGAAAAGATGCAGAGCTGAGTTGTTAGCTGATGCCGAAGACAGGGTCTCTCTACCATCAATTGTCAGTGAAAATACCAGTAACAACAATCACACAATCACACACACACACAAATACACACACACACGCACACACACACTCCTCAGGGCATAAAGTCAAATGACCATGTATTCTATCTCATTCGTCTGTGGCCAGGTTTGGGACTGAGTTGAACTAATGAAACCAGGCAATGCTGCTTTTAAAGTAATGTCTACAAGATACAAGACGTGGTGCTTTCCTATAGCTGCACTCCAGCAGCTCCTGTGTACCCACTCCCAGGCCTGAGGTGCTTCAGAGAAGCTCCTTTCTTCACTTGAAGAATCACAGAAGGGAAAGATCCCCATGCAAGTAGCTTTCAAGCCTCTGATTTCTTATATCTATCTGCTAATGTTCTCCTGGCCACAGCAAAACACATGGTCTAAATGCAGTCTCAACAGGCAAGGTGGAACACTCTTACGATGATAGGGAAGAAGAGGTGAAACAGGATGAATGAAAAGTTGATCTCCTGTACAAGTCATTATGTCGAAAATGAACTTTTGGTGTGGGGAGTGGGAGGGGGGAAGATTGGGTGGAGGGGTGGATGGGAAGGGATGGGAAGGGGAAACAAAAGAGGAGGCTACAATGCTTGATAAGAAATGTACTCATTATCTTGCCCATGTAATTGTAACCCCTCTGTACAGTATTTTCACAATAAGAAAAAAAAAAAGAAAAGTTGATCTCCTTAAAAGAGAACTAGGAATTCGTTCCCAGTTATTTTCAGGGACTATCATTTTTACACGCCAATCTGAAAAACTAAATCTGAATGAAAACTAGAGAGTCAAAAGCAATAAAGATAGCTATCGATCATTTATCTCTAAAAAGAATTCTGATTTTTAAAAGTCTGATTCAGACAAAATATGGTATATAAGATATATAATCCTAGCTTCCATGTATTTACAAAACATGCAGAGCATATGAACTATGATACAAGGCCCCCAACAGAATGAAAGAGTTTACTTTAAAAGATGACAAATATTCACCGTGTATGGGTGATTTGATTTGTGTGAAGCAGAATATCCAATTACCTAAAAAGCATAAACATTTTATATATAGTCACAAATAATTACTTCTGCAAGTTGATAAAATTTGCTACTCTGACAAGATCCTATCTTACATATACATTTTCAAAAAAAATATTGGAATAAATTTTTGAAAAGAGAGAGATGTAGGAGATGAAGACCTCTACAAAAGAGCTTATGTCACACATAACTGTTGCTCAACCGGTGATTGTAGTATGTGGACAATGGAGTCAATAATTAAATTTGTTGAAAATAAGAGAATTTCAATAAGATGTCATTACAAAGATGTCTCTATTTGCAAAAAGATCATATTGGTATTGTTTCCTACAACCCGTGAATAAAAACATTATAAACATTGTCACACTGCTTACATTTTCCTATGTGTAACATGTTTTCTATCCAGAGAATGTTTAATTAATTTACTGGTTAATAATTTAATGCTATCACTATGAGGCAGCTGTTCTGACACAACTGCCTTCTTTATTATAGAAATTCTGCTTGTGAAACGAAGTCAACCACAGCAAATGGACTTATTGAATTATCCAGTTCACCAATTATATAGTATAAAATTATTCATCCTCATATAATTTGATCAGGAAAAGAATCATTTATCTTTAGCAACTGTGTAAAATTTCATATTAAGGTACAGGATAGCTGCAATTTTTAAATTGATTGTAGTTAAACTTTAAAAATGCATTTGAGTGCTGAATTATTGCTGATTTTCTCAAACCACTTTGTTACTTAAAAAAAAAAGTTGGAATCTAAGTAATTGTTCCTCTGAGTCTATTTCTCTCACCATTTAAAAAGGACCACTTAAGTCATTCAAATGCAAAATGTCTCTCAGTTATTATTATGGGCCATGTAATTTGATGGAGAATACATTCATATTATTGTTCAATGTTTATAAATTAATGAGTTCAGAATCAATTCATTTCCTAATAAAATCAACATGATTTAACTGGAAACTCTGCAGCATTACCATTTCCATAGGCACCTAGTACAGGCACTGTAGCAGAGAATTTGTAAAGGTTGAGCTGACACTTAGCATTTTTTATTCATAGCGCTGTGCTCAGCATTAATATTTCTTTCCAGTCTGTTTATGGCTCTTTGTGTCTGATCATACTTAAAGACCCTGTTGATGTAGCTGAAGATTGTTTTTCTGTCACAGTTAACCAAGTGGATCCAAATAGGCTTATCAGCTAAAATGAATACTCCAAGGAGCCAAGAGTGAACATCTCAGCTCTCATTTGAGGCTAAACAGATTCATTTTTGCTATTTAGTCAACCTTTCCAGACATTTTTCAAGTAATGTTACTCAGCAAGAGTCAAGAAGAATCTGGACATTCCCTAAAATATTTCTGTCTATACTTTTATAACAATCAGTACGTGTATGTCTACAAAAATCACATTCACATGTCACTTATTGGTGAAAAAGAAAAAAAATGACATCTATTCATCTACCACCTATGCTGTTGGAAAGAAACAAAGTTAGCGGTGAGTGCCCCAGAGCACAGGGTGCTGAGATCTCGCCACCCGATGAGTGCATCACTCAGGAAGTGTGCATTTATCAGGGCGGTCTCTGAAGGTCCTACATAGGACGTGTGCAGGGACCATGTTCTGAGGATGGAATCGGCCTGGAAAGGAAGGAGCCACTGCCCCTGTCTGCCCAGAGCAGAAAGTTTGCCTCCTGTGATGAGGGAAACAAACCACCAAGCTGCTGTAATCAGGTTATGGCCATCTGTAGCCCAGTTCAGAGAGGACCTGGACCCCTTGGGACCCTCCATGCCCCGGTGGCAGGTCCACTCCCCTCCTCACATGACTCATTTGGGAATTCAGTTCTCTTGAGAGTATGATGGCTGAGACCTGCTTCACCCCTGTCCATGATAGCAACAGGGAAGACAGGACAGGGAAGGTTTCCTTCCGTGATGCTCTAGCCTGGGGGAATGAGTTTGTGAATAGGAGGAAGAATGAAGTGTGGAGATGCTATTGCTTGGTTTGGAACATTCTAGAAGAAAGATGTAGTCCCCTGCTGTGAGGATTAGAGGTTAGGTTAGAAAAATAGGAGTGCTGAAGAGGAGCGAGTCGAACTAATTTCAGTGATTCATAGTCTATAATGGGGACAGCAAAATGTTTAATCTTTTAGAGGAATGTCAGTGTAGGGAAGGAATTCTCTGGCAAATATAGGCTAGAAAATTGTACCCAAAGTGGACAAATGTGCTTTGTGTGTGTGTGTGTGTGTGTGTGTGTGTGTGTGCAGCCTGGAAAAGTATAAATACAGAGCAAAGACAAGACTCAGATTGCAAGAAGATATTAATAGCACTTCCAGGTGACAAAGAGTCATGGGCAGAACATATTTTGGTGTTGACACATGTCTGCAAAAGAAGATGCCCCATGACAGACCTGCACACATACAAATCTATGCACACACACATACATATAACCTAAAACACAAATACAGATGTGTATATGCATGTACTCATACACAGTCATAAGTACAGAGATGTAAAGACACATAGACACACACATACACACACAAATACATACAGGAAGAGGCAATTCCAGAATAGGAAATCTATCAGCAATATGAATATCTGTTCCACCTCATTAATAATTCCAGAAAACAAAATTAAACAAGTTTTTCAATTGGTTCTATTAGAAAATAGTTCATTACCAGACTACAAGCAGTACTAACATGATAGATGGAAGAGAAACATTTAAATACTACAGTGAATGAGCATATCGCTATACTCATTCCAACTCATTTGCTAAAACCTAGTAATATCATAGGCAAATACACACAAATGGCATAATTTTCCACATGTATGTAGATATGAAAAAGCCTACATATACCAACATATGTACATATAAGGAAGAACATTTGTTGCACTCTAGTTTAAAATAGTGAACATTAAGAATTGATAAAATGCCCATACACCAATAAATAAATGGTATTTGAATACCATGTGTCATTGTATAAGAGTTCTCATAAAACATGAATAAAAATGTTTAGTAAAATATGCCAGGCTCACAAATCCAAATATCACAATTCCTAGTTTGTTTAAGGACCTAAGATGATGATGATGATGATGATGATAGTAATAAATTTTGCTTGTTTCCCCTGATAGATTCTTAGTCTCTCCCCCTCATCCCTTTCTTGGTTCTCTTTCCTGATCTATCTGTCCAAATGGATGTGCCTGGCATTACTCACACCCAAAAGGACTTCCTTTACCCTTCAGAATCACACTGATTTACTGTGTGCCACCCATCTCTCACTCACCAGTGGGATTACCCTAACCTCTCATTTCGCTCTGGAGCCCAATTTCAAGCCAGGAGATGGAATACAATGGTTGTCCATTGAAGTGATGTCTGTGACTCATGGCTCTGAGTCGGTCTGTCCGGTCTGGCACCCCAGACGTGGAGCACAGAAGCCGAGCGAAGCCTCCCCTTCCGGCCAGTAGCATTGCCATTTTACAACTCTCGTTGCAAAGCACAGGCCACTCCTAAGCTCAGATCTCACAGGAGACGGGTGAGAACATATAAAGAAAGAATAGAACCTAGCATTTTGTCATCACAAGATAAGTTTTGCTGTGGTCATCTCATAACTGGAAGAGTTTATGATGACGTACCAGCCAACCAGAGCCTTCTTTCCAACTGTGGGGTCCAGGTATTATTGAAAACCGAAGGCCTTTCATTGCAGAAGGGAATAGGGGAAGAATCCTCATATCTAGGACTGAGCCAGAGCCTCGTCTGCTGATAAAAGCCACCTTCCCTCTCCCAGAAGTAAAATTCACAGGCCCCTGTCCTGAAGGTTCTCTGCTTGGATCTCACTGACCTCGATGAATATGGGCTGAATTTGTCAAACGAATGCCCTTTAAGTGCAACCTGGGTGTTCAGTACGTGACCCTCTTCTTAGGAAGTTTCTTCTCAGTGAAAAGGTTTGTTTCATCTCATGAATTGCCCGAGGGCACCATCTAGCATTTTTTTAGTCTATTACTTTAGCCAAGAATTCTTATTTGGCCCTGGTGAGATATTTCCATTTTCATTGCTGTTTTGTTTTTATAGCTTGAATGTTTTTGCATTTTTAAACTTCATTTTGACAAACATGAAGGAGTTCATTAATGATTCAGAACACAAATGGATAGGCATTAATATTTTTGATAGGCTTAGTTCTAAAACTAAGTTATCTTTCTCAAATTGACCTCTCAGACTCCTGTAGAGGTTGTGTCTGGTGTAAATAAAAATACTTTTCAAAGGTACATCATTACTGTCTTCACACCTCTGTAACCATTCCACACGTCAGCAAATGACAACATCAGAAAACCTAGATGCTTCCTCAGCTCTGCTGATTTCTTCAAGCTGACCTCTCCAATTCATTCTGTTAGCAAAGCCTAAAAGCACACCTCCAAAGACATCATAGCCATCTTCAAGCATACATACCCACAAATACTAGAATGCTCAAATCCAATACGTCATAATCCCTCACATATCTGCTTCAGTGACAAGCATGTGAAGATGTATTTTTTCTACAAAATTCCTCAACTTTCAAAGCCAAAAGTCAGGACAAATCCCACATCTCTTCCAACTTTTCGATGCTATCACAGTACATTTGAAGAAAAATGTCATCCATCTCAATTCTTTCAGTGGATGGTCACAAGCTCACCTCCGAATTCATTGCTATCATAACTCTGTTGTTTTAAGGCTTGGGAGGATGTATGATCTGTCTTATTATTATAATGATTTGCAAGGTCTGCCCAGCCTTAGGCTCTTACAACTCTTTTCTTCAGCTCTGACTGTGGTTGAGCCAAGAAGGGACCAGCTCCAGTGTTGCGTTCTTAGAAGGACACTTGTTTCTTGTTAGCTGTTGTCATTGAGTTTTTATTTACTCGTTATAGATTATGTCTCTCTGGAAAAGTGGAAGCTTCTGTTGGATGTTTTTGCTTATCAGTCTTTTCCCAACAGTCTATAGAATTATTTCCTTTTGGTATATACTAGATGTTGAACTCCTTAGAGATGCATATAAGCCAACTTAAAAGAACACAAGAGAATTTCTATTCAAATTCATATAGTAAGAAATCAAGTGCTTAAATATGAAATGTCAAACAAAAAATTCCAGATACTCTGTGTGTGTGTGTGTGTGTGTGTGTGTGTGTGTGTGTGTGTGTGTGTGTGTGTGTGTGTGTGTGTGTGTGTGTAGAGCCAAAACATGAATTGGAAAATACAAAAGTAGGATATCACATAGGAAGAATACTGGTAGCTCACAGCTATAATCCTAGCTTCTTAGGAGGCTGAGATCTAAGGATGGCGGTTCAAAGCCAGCCCCAGCAGGAAAGTCCTTGAGACACTTGCGACACTTATCTCCAATTAAATAACAGAAAACTGGAAGTAGAGCTGTGGCTAAAAGTGGGAGAGTACTAGACTTGAAAAAAGAGCTGAAGGACAGTGCCCAATCCATGAGTTCAAGCCCCATGACCAACAAAAAAAAGAGAATGTATTGTTGGCATGCATCTTCAAAGTAAATAGCTCCTAAAGCTGTTTGGAGAAATATAAAGGGTCAAATTAAGAAAACTGGTTTCAGAAAAGCCTATTAGGATAAGCATTTTTCATTTCATAATGTCAAGAAACAATGCTAGAAGCATGTAAGACTTCAGATTCTGCTATGAAAGATCACACAAGTTTCTTAGGACTGCCATAATAAATGCCCACAGGAGAAGTCTGAAAGAGTACAAATTTCTTCTTGGACAGTTACAAAGAGCAGACATCTAAATGGCCAGGGACACATCCCTTCAGAGAACTTAGGAGAAAGCCTGTTTGCCTCTTCCAGCTTTAACTTGATCACACTCCACAAAAGACCTCACTCAATAGGAATTTAGACCCTGAGTATATCTTTCTGGAGGATGATATTCTGTCTGCTGCAGATAATGTCTGTCTGCTAGAAATAGTGTCATTTGCAGGTGACATTGAGGAAAATAAAGTAGGAACCAGGCAATGTGATGCAGATACACAGCCCACTTATCTGAGTTCTTCTTAGGGGTATGCCAAGATATTACTCACATTATTACTTTATGATTTGTTTACACCTGCAGAAATATTTTATAATATTCTGTATGAAAAGAGAGAATTTGTCATACAAACTTCAGCATCTTCAATCCCATATTTGTTCTAATTAAATAAATAGCTTACTTTAACTTTCCTTCCAGGTCCAGAGATGGAGAAGGAATAGTGGAGATAAGTGTTCTAGTTTTAAGGACAGTTGTGTTTTATTCTACAGTAACCCATTGATAGGTTGGTTTTATGTATTTGTGCTCGATACAGCTAAGAAGATAATGTTCCTGAATTCAACTGCATTTTAAACATAATAGGATTCAGGCAGGCTGGGAAGTTGGCTCAGTGGTAGAGTGCTTGCCTTGCATGCATGAGGCCCTGGGTTCAATTCTTCAGCACTACATAAGCAGAAAACGCTTGAAGTGGCACTGCGGCTCAAGTGGTAGAGTGCTAGCCTTGAGCTGAAGAGATGAGGGACAGCACCCAGGCCCAGAGTTCAGGCCCCACGATCAACAATAAATAAATAAATAAATAAATATAAAATTCCTAATTTGGTAAATTTACCAAGTAGGTTAATTCTGTCCCATTTGTTACAGTACCTAGGCTTGGCTTCTACAGTACCTCTAAAGCTTTGGTACACACATCTATGCCTCAGTAAAACTTTTTTGGTAGTCATTTTTAAATTTGTATTGTAAAAGTGATATACAGAGGCGTTGCAGTTACATAAGTCAGATAATAAGTATATTTCTTTTTGAATAATGTTATCTTCTCCCTCATTTTTCTCCCACCCCAACCCCTCCCCACTCATTGTACAGTTCATTTCCAATGCAGTGTCTAGTGAGTGTCGCTGCTGAATTGGTTCACCCTTTGTCCCACCACACCTGTCATTCCCCTTCCCCTCAGTAACCAGATAACCTTGTAAACAAGACAAAAACCGTGATAAAAGGGAATAAACCAAAGCAGGGACAAAGAAAGACAAAAGAAATGACTGCAAACAGTTCAATGACAAAACCCTCTAGTTTCCACTTCTTGGAGTTCCTTTTTGACGTAGTAATCCTGGCGGAAACCTGAGGCGAAGGAATCCCACTATTATTATCCTCAGGGAAATCCTACCCCTGTGAAATGACTTAGATAGATTAGTGCTTCCTCAATAAAACTGTAATGTAGTGTGTTTTAAAATCAGCTATCAGATTCCTATGACTTTATTTTAGACATTGTGAACAGCACCAAAAAAAAAAAAAACTTTTCAAAAAGGCAAGGAGAGCGGTTATGAAACAGTACCATAGACAGGGTGAAACTGACCAAAGTCCACCACATGCATTTTGTAAATGTCATAATGGAAGACCACTGTGTGATGAATTTATGCTAATGATTGTTTTAAGAACAAGGAGATGAATAAATTCCATACCAATACAGAACATTGTGTGTGGTAATACTGTTTTAAATTTGGGTCCTTTCTCTTGCTAGCCAAGTACTCCTATTCCTGAACCATGCTTCTAGTCCTAATTTGGGGTAATTCGTTTTCTTTTAAAGTTTCTCTCTCCAGGCCAAGTCACATGACTGGGCCTGATTCTTCTGCATTGGGCTAGGTGAATAGGCAAACACTACCACATCCAAACCGGCCTAAAGCCTGAGCCTCCTGGGTAGCAACGGTTACCATAGTGAGCTACCAGCTCCTGTTCTCTTCCTGAATTTTACCTTCCAAGCTCCATTTAAAGGTCTTGCTGACAAAACGGCAAAACCTTCCTGCAGTGAAGTGGGCTTGGCTATGAGTCCAAGGATGCAAATACCATGGGAAAGAAACACCCAAGGAAGCCAGGTGTAGCTGCGAATTATGCGTTGCTCTAGAAAATGGTGAGCTCCACCACTGCTGGTATATAGTTACTGCTTTATTCATCCTTGGGGAGATGTGTTTTCTGGAGGGGACTAAAATCACAAGCCCAGAGCACCAGAGAGAGGGGAGGGGAGGATCTTCACCACAGGGAAGCAAGGTGGAGAACTGGAGACACCAGAAGAAGCACACCCAAGCCCCTGTGGCGTGCTCACTGGGTTTATCCCAATGGTCTCCTACTACAGGCTCCCTTCTTGCACAACTTCTGGTTTCTTGCCCTCACCTGCCATCTTTCTATTCTCCCTTCTCTGAACACTTCCAACACAGTAGAGAACCCATGCCAGCAATAATTCTATGCTCGTTTACACAGCAGACACACACACACATGTTTTTTCAGACCTTATTAAAAAGTGCTCCCACATGCACAGTTGCTGACTCTGCTGTACCCTATTACTGGAACACAGGAGAATTCCCCTCAGCAGCCACCAAGGTTCTGGTTCATTCCTGTGACACTCTCTGTCATTCATGCAGACCACGTGGAAGTCTCTCCTGCCTGCATTTGCAGTTGCACATCCTGTAGTATCGCGTATCCCTGGGCAGCAGCCATGCTAAAACATTCCAGGGAAATTTCAAACAGAAACAATTGATAACTTTCAGTAGCTTGGAATTGTCTGCTGGTCCAGTTGTTCTAGTTTGTTATTAACGCCAGCCATGACTTGCTTACAAATTAACCTCTGATGTAGCAAAGTTCCTATTGTGTTTAGGCTTGGGAGCCCCCTGTGGTTTCCCACGTGTGCTGAGGCTCTTGGAGATGCTGAATGGTGTGTCTGATTTAAAGACTCCTGTGGACCCGCTCTGGGACCAGTGTTGCCTTCTGGGGTCTGATGTTAGAAGGATAGGAGAATAAAGGAGGAAAAATAGCAACTGGAAAAAACTGGGTTATGGTAGCTTTTGACTCCTTTCACTTTTTGAAATGTACCATCATATCTACAATGTTCTATTTGGTTCAAGATACTCTGGTAAGAAAAGAAAGAAATTGAATAAACGATCAGTGAACTATGTAATCTACCACAGACACAATTCCACAATAATATCTTATGATGAACTCCCACGGCATATTCAAATCTGTCTTTAATGAGAATTTGGATATAATCTCTTGTGAATCTCATTAGCCAGAATGACCATGAGTTCATCACAATCTATCTGCAAAAGCCAAAGGATTTCTTTTCAACAATTGGTGCCATAGACTGCGTTCCTCTGCTTGCCTGCTGAATATGTTCCTCTTGATATCTCAGTCTTCTCATGTTTGAACATCAGACACTTGGAACATTTTTAAAGGCAAAGTGGAAATTCATAGGGAAACGGGAAAGGATGCGTTTGTGTGTGTGCAAGTACACGGAAGCTTAAGGAATGTGTTGATCACTGAAAACCTGTGATTGGCCAAATGGACGACTGAATTTCCTAATACCCATTGTATAAGCACCTACGTGAACAATTCCAAGGAAATTCTTATCTCACACATTCCACCTGCACCTATCTTGTCTGTGGAGTTTTCAGTGGAACGTAGAATGTAGACACCTGCTTTTCAGTAAAGGAAACACATAATACAAATCATTCTCCTTAGTAATTCATCTTAATTATTTTTCTAAACAATCAGAACATAAGTTATTTTTTCTCAGATCAACTGCAGAACTCACTTTAATTCATAGAATTAAATGCTGATAGAGATACATAAAATATATACACATGTATCCATATGTTATTCGTCGCCGTAAGGAGTCATCAGACATTTTTGCTTTTCACAGGGTAGACATCACAAATAAATATGTAGTCGATTTTAAGTTGACAGAGGTTTTGAACCTGGGGTGTGGACAGGGGTTGGGATTGTCTGTCTGAGGTGCTGAGTCCACTTCTCCAGATCTCGGGGAAATGACCCTTTCATAATACCTAATTTCCATAGAGAATTCATGCTCCATTCATCATCCAATTGAAATGTGCCAATCCGTTTGCCATCCGTTGAAATGCGCCAGCCCTCACTCCATCCTGTAAATTGTGAATTCCCTTAGCCATCTAAATTTACTTCCTTAAATTGCTCTAAAGTAACTCTGAATGGCACCCCTAATCAAGCTCCATTATTGTACTGTCTTGGTCATTTTACAGCCCCTGGAGCAGTTCTACTTGCTACACCCCCTGAGGAACTTTCTCCACCTTCAGAGCATTCCTTCAGGACACCGTCTATCAAGGTCCCAGCTGGGGATGGCTGCTCACTATACCAAGCTGCATTACAGGAGAAAACTCTACCACAGAGGTCAGATACTGTGCTTCTTTAAAGCACATTCTCCTTCAAATGATGTTGCTGTTGTTTTTCTTCTAGAACATCCAAATTCCAGTTTTGATTTCATTATGAACCTGTCATCTGTTTGTCAATCTCAAATATAATCTTGGTTCCTCCTTTTCTGAATGTATTTATTCCTCTAGCCATGCCTCCCAGAAAAACTTCAGTATTTCCTGTATTTTTTTCAATCCCAAGTACCAGTGAAAAGTACCAATGCTAGAGTAATTCAGATATCATCTTGGCAACACAACCAATATTTTGAGCACATTAAAGGAAATTCCACAGCTTTGTTGAAAGAGGACGCTCTCTCTCATCAATTAGATCCATTTCTTCCTAGAGGTTCTTACTAAACATAATAAGTAAAGTGACCAATGCAGTTGGCAAACAGAGCCAACCAAGGGGTACTGAGAGTATGCAGGCCTAGGAGGGCCGTCAGTAGATCTCACAGACAGGATCTGATGGAGGAAAGGGATGTGAGCTTCTTGCGGCCTGGCAGGGGGTTATGGATGGTGTAAGAGCCTCAGGAAGGTGCTGGGGAAGTCTTCAGTGGATGTTGCAGAAGGTGGAGAGGATCAATGGAATGAGCAGAATGGAAATGGGAATTGAATCCTCATATACAACAATAGAAAGTTGTGGCAGTGAGAAACAGGTATTGAGCATGGCCATGTGGGATGACTGCTTGAGCCTCAACGTTCATCTGAGAGGAACGGGAAAGCCGCCAAGTTCACATAGAAGAGTAGAGAGGATGGCTGCTATACCATGCAGAAGAGTAGAGAGGACACTGCTATACCATGCGAAAGATCACTCTGCCCACAGTGCTGCAAACAGATGGGCCTGAGTGTGGGGGACAGGCTGGGGGCAGGGACACAGAGAGAAGCTATTTTCATCATCTTGTGATCTAAGTTCTTAGCAGAGTGGCAGATTAGTCAGAAATACAGAGCTCTTGATATTTGGAATGAAAACAAAAAGTCTATAAAGTTGGGAGACAGATGAAGGACAGGAGACTCTAGGAAAGATTCCTTTGGGGCTTTCTCAAGCATTACTGGTTCCTTGCGTTGTCACTAATGTCCATGTGTTCTTGCTTCTTCGATACTCTTTTGTTGGTCTGTAATGAGGCTTGCACTCAGGGCCCAGGTGCTTGCTGTTCCTGAGCTTTACTTCTCAAGGCTAGTACTCTGCCACTCTGAGCCACAGTTCCTGCCGGGGCTGGCTTCAAAACATAATCCTCAGATCTCAGCCTCCTGAGGAACTACAATTACCAGTCACTAGCACCCAGCTGTTTTTAGAGGGTTTTTTTTAATTCTTTGATTTTCCGTGATGAAGTTGTTGTGCAAATTTTCCTATATTCTTTATGCAACTCTCCATTTGAAGGTCTAATAGATCAATTTATATTTAAGAGTACCTAATATCCAGTTAAAGATAGAACAGGGAAAATGCAAATTTAATATTACTCATTAACTCATTATTAGTTATCTTTGCATATAGTATCTTTGCATTAGTATCTTTGCATATAGTTATCTTTGCATATGCATGGTTACATGTAGGTATTTATATAGAGAGACACAAATATACCCGTATCAACTTATTCACATGGATATACATACATTTATAAATAGCTACCTAAACAAGAGCTGCTTAGAAAAATCCCATTGTATTCATGCTATTTTAATGACATTCCGTGTGGCATTTCCAGTCACTTTCTCAAAAGACTGGTGATGTAAACAAAGCAATGAAAAGTCCCAAGAGAATTTTAAGTACAGAAGTAATCAGGGCGAGAATAAAAAGCAAAATTAAATTAGTCTCAGAATTTATAATAATACTGTAAGCATATGCTTGTAGAAATAAGCAGATTGAATTGTTACTGCTTCAAGTTTGAACAGGAAGGGCTGAGACCCGTCTGACTAGATGTCCTGTTCTCTCTCAGATCGAGGACTCGTTGATCTATTTTGGCAATGAGAAATATAATGAAGTAGAGAAAAGCTCAGCACTTCGAAGCCTCTGCAGCTGCATATTAATGGCTGCATCTGTTATATTTTGCTTAGAGTTCCATCCGTAGAAAGTTGCATAACTACTGTCAAGCGATTCAAAACACTTCCATTAATTTGCAATGGTAGCAATTAGCAAGAATGGTGCTAAGCCTGACTAGACCTCAAGCTGTCAGTGGCTGTCCATTTCTATTTAAAGGTTTTGTAAACTTGCACTAAGCATTTCCTCAGAAGCATTAGTTAATATATATGTATATACATACTTAATGAATTAGTTTATATATGTATATGTCTATATGGACAAGTAGAGCGGAGAGAAACTTGTATAAATATTGAGAAAAAATCTTAAATATTCGATGTCTCCAAACTGAATCCACCCAGATTATAAATGACCTTGCAAGGACAGAAAGAAACATCAAGTCACATTAAAAATATTTAAGAGATAAGAAACACATTGGAGGCTTAATAGTTATGTGCATATGATTGTATAAAATGAAATTGTTGAAATGAACTCCAAGAAATGGAAACAAGAGGAGTTTTGTTATTTTACTTTTTTCCCCCTTTGTTGCTGTTTTTGATTTCTGTAGCTTTTGTCTTGTTGGTAAGTTTATCTGTTTTGTGGAGGATAAGGAAGATTACAGAAATAGTGGGACAAAGGGTGAACAAATACAACAGTGACACTTACTAGACACTATGTTGAAATGAAGTAAACAACTTGTGGGGGAGATGGTTGGGAGGGAAAAACTGGGAGAAAATGAAGGAAGAGGTGACACTGTTAGAAAAAAATATACTCATTTCCTGACTTATGTAACTGTAACCTCTCTGTAAATAACCTCTCCAATAAAAAGAGAGAGTGTGAAGGAAGGAAGAAAGAGAGAGAGGTTGGAGGTCAAATCATTGAAATCATCGGATGAGAAATCCACTGTGATAGAAAAACTATTGCGATGGAGTGTGTACGTGAGGAAAAGCAGAGGTGAGCTGTCGGGAGAGCAGGGCTAGCGCTCTGGCCCTGTTACTAAATGCCAGGTGACAAGCAAGTCTCTCTCCTTAGGGTCATCAGGTTTTCATTTCACAGATTATGACGTTGAATTATAAAATGCATTCACATATCTTATCCTTCTTTCTTCTCCCTGATAAGGTAATAGGTAACCCACCCACCCAAAATTACTGCATGTCTTTGATTCCTTTCATGCGTGAAAGATCTAACTTTCAATCTACCCAATATTCCTACACTGATAACTAATGGATACAAAAATGCCACCCAGCCTGAACACTTTTCCCCTTTCCTGTCGCTTTTAATGCCGAGAAGGGACACAGAGTCCAGTGAGTCGCAGAGTCTGGCAACAGAAACAGCCGCAATAACAGAAATCCTGACTTTAAATGGCTGTACCTGGCACCATCTGCATCTCTTCTGTACTGGACGCCTGGAGGTAGGTTTTACTTCACATGGGGTCATGGCTGAGAAACACCAGCATCCAGGTCAGATGGCAAGGTCTTTGTCATTCTCCGCTGTGGCTCTAACCAAGGAAAAATGGGGAGGAAAAATCTAGCCAGGAAACCAGAGGATGTTTGACCTCCTGACCCGCGTCTCTCTCTCATTTGCACTTAGAAGGAACGTATGTTTTTTCAACTCTCTATAATAGAATGTGTGAATGTGAAGGAGATGCAACTGCTGAATAAACTTTACAACTGCCACCAGGAAGGAACCGTGTGCACCTGCGTCGAGGGAGAAAAGGAATTTATTAGGTGCATTGTGTTCCCTGTCTAAACGTATCCTTTGGGGGCTGGGAAGGTGGCTCCGTGGTAGAGCGCTTGCCTTGCATGCCTGAGGCCCTGGGTTCAATTCCTCAGCACCACATAAGCAAAAAGAAAAAGCTGGAAGTAGTGCTGTGGCTCAAGTGGTAGAGCGCTAGCCTTGAGCTGAAGAGCTGAGGGACAGCGCCCAAGCCCAGAGTTCAGGCCCCACGACTGGACCCAAAAATAAATAAATAAATAAACGTATCTTTTGCTCCATTAGAGTAGATCTTTCCCATGATCTTATAATAAACCCAGATTAATTGAGGTAATAGACTCCTACTAGAGACCACACAAATTTTATAGATCAAAGAACAGTGTGCAGCTCCAAGCTGTAAACAGAGCAGAATCAAAATCTAAATACAGTATCAACTTCATTGGCTACAGTAACAACTTTGATAGTTGCTCCCAATGGTGCAAGTTACATTCATTATCTGTCATTGCAAAATAGAAGGATAATCTATGAGGTGGAGAGCTCCCTGGTCCAGGAAAGCCCAGAATGTTCACTGACTGGAAAGTCAAGTCTTTGATGCTAGTGCAATAATTGTTGAAAAAGGGAACTGTGACAAAGGTTAGCTTATGTGGTCTTATAAGAAAAGAAACATTCCAAATGACTAGCCATCTAAATGGCTCCTTTTACAATCTCAAGATCAGTTTTCTTTGTTTTTAATCCCAGCGATTCTGCCTGGCTGTCCACATTTGTGAAGCCATTTTCTTTGGGCAGAACAATTCTTTCCTAATGACCTGTACTTTTCTTTAGAAGTAGACACCCGTTGAATACTCTCTGGATAGCCATGTCAAAAGCAAGTCTGCAAACTGGAGGCATTCACACGTTGATTTCTGCAGAACATAGTGCACATGGAGGTGGAGGAAGGAAAAGCTGCCCTGTGAAATCAGAGCATCCTGGGTCCTCTTGCTGAAGGACCTGCTCAGAGCCACAATATTAAGGGCTTCTTTGCCACAATGCGGACGAGTGTCCGCACTGAGATGACTTGGCCAGCTTCCGTTTCACAGTTCTGTGTAATCTGAGTCTTTGAGAAAACATCGAAAACCCTCATCCAAATTGAACAAGTTTATATCCATCATAATTAGTTTTTAATACTTTTTGTAATAATATCTGTGTGTTTATCTATCTGTATTACAAATTCTTGGTACTTTTTACAGCTCCATGAATCAACTTATTTTCATTGTAGATCAAGTCATGGTAGATATACAAACCTCCAATTTCATGATACTGCACTAAATTTACACTGACACATACTCTTGTTACATATCAAGCTAATTTTTACTATATAAAGTCTGTCCATACTTTAATAGAAAATTATTATGGCCAAAAATCTTTTTTTCCAGTTTCTCTCCCATATGGATCATCTTAATTGCAAAGCTGTTGGAAATAGAAGTGTGTCTTCACAGAAATAATAATAAAAAGTAGATTTTTATCTACTAGGACTGCATCTAGCATCTGGTGTTCAGTAGTCAAAGGAGCACTTCCAGTGGGCACAGATGGAGAAACATAACCCTTTTAAGAAATTGCATCATTTTAGTAAAGTACATTTAATATAGTGTGGCACTTTTCAAAATTTATCAAAAGAATTCATACTAGCTGAGGATTTTAGCAACTTTTCTAAATTTTTTGTTCATATACCCTAGCCTTTTTAACGGATGTGAAAAATATTAAATTTAGTAGATTGTAGTTTATTGCTAACATAAGGCTCTCTAGATTCCAATAACCCCACTTCGTATTGCTTTAAGTAGCAGGATTTAGAAGTAATATGTACCTAAAGATAGAAAGTATGAGATTTGTATACTATGCAAACAAAATAACCTATTCATTTATAAGACACTTATTTAGAGGAGAGTATTACTCTAGGTTAACAATTTTCATTCTTTTCATTATTAATTGCTTTGATTATTTTCTACCTTCTATATAACTGTAAATGTCATTAATTCATCTGAAACCTGCTTAACTCTAAGTGGAAAGGTAACACATCTTAATATTTGTTGAGTATGTTCATTTCTTTTAAATTCCAAGATTCAATGTCTACTTATTTTCCATTTAATTCATGTTGTGATACTTTGCTATCTTGATAGATATTTGTGAACTTTCATTTCTCAAATATGTATGAAATGAAAGAGAAAATAAAATTTAGGTCATTAATGAAACAGTTTTCAAAGTTGAAAGGCAGTTCATGAATTCCTGCCCATTTCTTCATCACTGTCATCACAACCTCAAAGACTGCTATGCATTAAAATGTTTATAAACATACCGGCATTAAATTGAAAATAAAATACAAATCAAATATTATTACACAAAGGTTTTACATGTAAATGGTGAGAATGCATACTTCTCCTAAGAATATAGAAGATAAAAATAAGATGTTACGAGGTTTTTGCCTATAACCAATCGAGAACATTCAGTCATGCCCTGTCATGAGCCAGTACGTTATCAGGAAGAGTTAGTCCTGTCTGTGGACAGGCAAATGATGGATTGATAGGTAAATGATAGACAACAGGAAGGAAGAAAGGAAGAGGGAGGGAGGAATGGAGGGAAGGAAGGAATGATGAAAAGAAGGAAGGAAGGAATGATGAAAAGAAGGAAGGAAGGAAGGAAGGAAGGAAGGAAGGAACAAAAGAAGGAAGGAAATAGTTTAAAGAAGGAAATGTCACAATTTCAAGCATAGTATATATTCTATCCCAGTGGCTCACACCTGCATTCTAGGTACTCAAGAGGTTGAGGTCTAATGATTAGAGTTTGAAGACAGCAGAGGAAGACAAATCTGAGAGACTTTTAACTACAATGAGCCAGCAAAATGCAGGAAGTGAAGATGTGGCTCAAGTATAAGAGGGCTAGCCTTGAGCAAAAAGCTAAATAGTATACAGGTTCTGAGTTCAAGTCCCAGTACTGACACACACATATATGCACACATTCAAAACATACTACCTTCTCTATTTGACTAAATATAGAAAGTGTATTTAACTTTACTGAGACTAAATATATTGAGGTACACAATAAAATTTTACAACCATGAGTAGATCTGAAACAAAAGTTAATATCCTTCAAAAAGTATCCTACACACAATATTTATGGTGTCCAAATATCTTCAGATGCTAGATTGTACTTTAGTTGCTAGTTTTACTTCCTAAGGCTTTAGAAATAGTAGAAATTATTGGAAACTAGAAGATAATGACCAAATAAAATCAGTGTATCATCAAAACAATTCTTTATGGGGTATATTTTGATAGTTAGCATTAAACCTTAAAGGCAAAAGGTAGATTGTGAGATAGCATAAGTTCCCATGAGTTACTAGGCACATAGTAAAAAGAATGCACTATGATTTATCTTTATAAGTAAGATGTAAGAAATGAAACTTTAAGTGGGCTATGGTTTATATTTTATTGCTTTTAATTTTAACGGAAAAATGCAACTAATCAGATATACATTTCCTACAAAGTCTGCAAGATTAATAAAAATAAATGTGGTGTCAGCACGGTGTATTCCCCTATAGAAACTTTTCCTAAAAATCTAGATTAACTTTCCTCTAGGGCTAGCAGCTTTGAAGCAAAATATTATAGTTCTCCCTTGCTGCCACTACTGAAAATATTTCTAAAGTTAACTAACACTTTTTCTTTGTAGCACCATATAGGAATACTGAAGAGCCAAAACCTTGAGATGTGTCAAATTACTTTTGGAAATAATGACTCGTTGCCATGGTAACCTTGAACCTAAGAAATCTATCTTACTATCTCAGTCCAGGTTAAAAAAAATGAGCACCAGAGATTCTTAAAACAGTGACTTAGTTGCCTAGATAGAAGTGTCATGCCCTCTCTTTCTTTTAAATATTATGTGATTAAACTGCCATCTAGCAAATGAATGTTTAACTCAGAGACAGTTTTGTTATTCCCAAATTGTGGAGAACTGTCATGTATAGAACTCATTTAGAAACGGTGTGTGTGTGTGTTTGTGTGTGTGTGTGTGTGTGTGTGTGTGTGTGTGTGTGTGTGTGTGTGTGGCACCTCCTAGGACAGTTTTAAATCTGACTTTTTAATTTTTTCTTTCTCGACAACTAAGAGGTTTAGGTAATGTATTGCTTTTCTAGACGTGTGACCTGAACCCACTTTGGAGTGCTAGTGACATTTCATACTTTCTTAGATCAAGCTATAAACATGAATTAGGAGACAGACAATAAAGTGGAAAATTGGCAGTATACAATTCTCTTATGCTTAGAGATTGGCACCGGTGTCTGGGGAAAGATTGACTGTCATAATGCCTGCCTGTGGGTAGAGCACATCTCCGGCACTGGCAGCTCTGCCCGAGAGGGCGGCACAGGCCGGGAAAGTGGTGCTTGCCAGATGACGCTGGGTGACACATGAGCTTCCTGCAGTGCTGTCGGACGGACTTCAGTATGATCATTCTTCTACCATTCAAGTCAGCTGTAACTGACAGAACTGGAGAAGCATCATGCCAGGGAACTATTTAATGATAGGAAATCCCTCCTAAAGTAGAATTCTAAACAAGGAATTTAAATTTCCCTTCAGGACACTGTGCGAAGCTAAGTGGAAGATTAAATAAATGTGAAATATCTGAAGAATAAATAACAACCCTTTGTCCCAGGGAATCCTAGAGAAGGTCTGTATTGTAGAACCAACAGGAAATGAACCTGACCGAGCCACTTCCAGGAGAATCTTCTAGATGCACCTGCCTCCACCGAATTCAGCATCATTATTTTGAAGAGCTGCAGCCAACAGTCCTGGGTCAGGAAGGAGCAAGCAGAGAAGCCACAGGGTCTTGTCCACTCATGTTCCCACTCAGGCTGTCTGCCACCCACTGAGTTTTGGAAATGTGGAGGCAAGAAACAGTTAACTTTCTTTGCCCTGATACATCATTGTCCCTGGGTTAGACAATGTAAGCATTGAAAAAGTTCAAACTAAAGGAGCCCTACATTGCCTCCTCTAAACCCACTGACCACACTTCAGTGAAATCTAGTGGAAAGTCCTGCCGTGCACCTCGGGGCCAGGACTGGAAATCAGTGCGTACAACTTTCTCCACCTCTGTCAGATTCATTGTTTTGTTATTAATACATAAAGACATGAAATTTTACTTGCTAATAAGGTAATGGGACATGATATATATATATATATATATATATGCTACTTAATAAATGAATTAGTATATTACAGTGTATCACTATGACACTCACTAGTAAATTAATGCATACATATATATTTAGTAACAAATAAGCTTATGAGGTATTAAACACATTTCTCACCACAAATGTTTTTATGATGAAATCCTTCCTATTGTATTTTTCCATGTATAGTCTATTATTGTATACTATAATGCCCACTATAATGTGTAGATGTATATAGAGTATGTCATGGTTACTATTGTACCCTAATGTGCAGTAGACCCAGCTGTGGGGGAAATACAAGAAGAGTAAAAATAAACATCCCCCAGGGTGATTCTTTTTGAGGAACCTCCATAATACTGGTTTCCACCATGCCTAGACTAATTTACGTTCCCACCACTGATTTATATCCCAACCTTGTGTTTAGAAAATTAACTCAAGTGCTGGAGGACACACACAGATGCAAAGCATCTTTGATCAGATAGAACATGTTGGGAGCACAACTCATTACCGTGTGGCAGCATGGTCAGATATGGGAGGGTTCCAGTCAAGGAGATTATGATGCACCATGCAGCCAGAGGACCTGAGATGAGAATACAGCTGTAGAAGGCTTTGGAGTCGGTGAGGACTTGTCAGGAGGTTTTTGTTTGTTTTGTTTTGTTCTTTGTTGTAAAAAGGGTCTGTGCTTTAGGCAAGGAAAGCAGCAGCAGAAAACCCCAGCATTTTACACAAGTGGCACAAGATCTGTGTTTCTAGAAGACAACAACAAAAAATGGTGCGGAGACCTGGGGGTCCTGACAGGGAGAAAGGAAGCTTCCTCTGTGGTCGGTATGGATGTGTACTAGTGAGCTGCTCTGTGGAGTTCAGTATTAATGGTTATGATGTTTGGCTTTTCTTAAAGGAAATATTTTGGAAAGGAAGAAGAATTTTACAGCATGGAAGAATTGCAATGTGGAGTGAATGACCTCCCATCTCAGAGCAGATGTTGGGGCGTGTTACTCTCAAACGAACTTTGGCCTAGGATAGAAAGCTCTGCAGCATCTCAGCCCAGACATAGGGTAAGCTCAGGTGCCGGAGACTCTGTCTGCCTGACTTAAAGGCATTGCCTATTTGGGGGATGAAAAGTAAAACCATGACATCCTGGGTTTCTTAACCCCTCAAAACGCATTGAGGACAGCCATTAGATGGTGAATCCAGCTGCTAAGCAAGGAGTGTGCAAACCACTGTCAGGCAGAAAGTACTTGGAGAATAAATATGTCAGTTCCCGTTTATCCTGGCTTCTCATTTAGACCATTAAAAATAGGTCTATGCTCTAGTGACATTTTGAAAAACATCCTCCCCAGAGTAGTAGCAGTCTGCCAGAAGTGTTTTATGGGGACATCACAGTAAGTGCAAAATGCACCTAATTGCAATGAATCCAGTGTACCTCCTAAACTCCGAATCTCACCATCTGCAGGTCTACCATGTCACCGTCACTTTCTCCATCAGACAACCTGATCATCGCCCCCATGGCTTGCATTCATCAATAAAGCGCCTCCCCTTTGAACAGCATCATCCTATCATTTCATATTCACCGTGATCCTCAGCCACTCAAGGCAGGAATATCTCCATCCGTGGCAAGAGAACATGGTGGAAAAAGAATTCAAATGGTTCAGGAAGCAAGTTAACTAAGCTGCAAGAACAGCGAGTTCAGTCTTTGGGCAGATGCCTGGCGAATGTGTCCGCCATGCACTGGGGTATGGAGTGCAGATGATGATGTCATTTTATAAAGTGCATGAAGTCGGTACTGCATACACGAACGATGAGTGTCATGATGCTAACGAGCTCTTCCCAAAGCTCCCTGGGTGAGTGACATTGGAGGAATCGGCTCGACTCAGGAGTTGGGAGAGACGGCGGCAGTCACTCGGCGAGCATTATTTTAATATTCTTGTTAAAGTGTCAGCCATCTGGCAGAGAGCAATTTCAATGGAAAGGAAAGCTCTTATTTCCCGTTTTCTGTTTATTTTAGCTGGAGCACATTTGTTCTCTTTTCTTTGACAGTGAAATAGTTATATTTAGTAAGAAAACATTATGTCAGGGTTTTATGAAAAGGGAAAAACAATGCCAAGCGAGGTGAAAAATATTTTCATTAATTTTAATGATTCCTCCGAATGCTTCAAGCCTTGAATTTTATACTTTGTGTTTATGATTCTCACTTTCAAACGTTTTATTCCACTGAAGAAAAAAACCTTTGGCTACAATCTCTATTTCTTTTCTTTAATATGCTTGTTTTTGCTATTTATTTTCCCTGTACTTATTCTTTTGTTCTCTCTCCTCTCTGTTTTGGTCTCTGTCTCTGTCTCTCTGTCTCTGTCTCTCTGTCTCTGTCTGTCTCTTTTTCTCTCTCCCCCCTCCCTTCCTCTCTCCCTCTCTCTCCTCTTCCTGTCCCCCCATCTATCTACATACAAACTAGTCTGCTCTCCTGTGTCAGATATTTTTCTAATTCTCTCTTTGCTTCTGGACCTTTAGATTGAATTGTATCATTTGGGATCATTTCAAATAGCCTGACAATGCTTTAAAATCAGACTAGTCTGTTCTTTGGTTGGCAGTATTCATGGGAGAATTAATGAACTGATCTATGGCCCCTGGGCAGGCAACTTTCAATGCATCTTCCCATCCGTTTTATTAAGGGATCCATTTCCAAGGATAACTTTTGTTTTTTCTCTCTGAAACCTATGACAACCTGTTGGCTTTGTCAGAAGAAGATACATTCTTATCGTTGGTCAAAATATACAATAAATAAGCATAAGGAATCTATCGGATTTGAAACATTACCCCAGTGTAGTACATCTTGGGTACACATTTCCATCCTGTTTTCCACCTTACTACTTCTGACTTTTAATTTTCTCAACTACCTCAATCCAACTACTGATCTTTTCAATTATTCTAGTTTGGTGCATTTGTGCATGTATAAATATAAGTAAATGTATACCCAATCTCATTTTGAGCCTGTTTACTTTATATTCTTGTGTGTTTATTGTTTTCCCTTTAATGGATGTTTTCTGAGCATCTGTGCACTATTCTCATGTCGATCCTAAGCCGACCCTTCAGCCTCCTGGGCCCATTAGGACATAATCCCACCTCAGGTATGTCCTGAACAAAGCAGGGTCAGATTGGTGGGTCATCTCTCATAGCTGGCCACCTCCCGCAGGACTGGCATTAACCTAAGTAGCAAACCAAGAATTCAGCTTTGATCAATGGGGCAGAAAGGAGTTACAAGGTCATGGCTTTAAAGCCCTTCCCTGTTCCTACTTTCAGGGAATTCTTTTTGGATCAGTGCTTGATTGCACACCTTTCCCAGTTGTGTGCTTTCTTACTAGAGTTGCTTTTTAACAATGGATATCCTACAAAATTAAGATGAGTATGGGGAGGGGTGGGAAGGGGAGGGATGAGAGAGAAGGATGAAAGGGCTGACATCGATCAAGGTAAATTGTATTCATTTATAAATCCTTTTTTAAAATGAAGTATATTAAAGCTATAATGCTCTCTCATTAATTCTTGCTGCATTCGTATTTTAAAAAAAATGATCATACCTTTGCTCTACTGTCTATTTTTGTAAGGAAAAATCACTATGTTGTTGCTTCTACCTGCTGGTTTCATTTGATACATTTCTTTTGGAGGGAGGGGCATGGGGCTTGAACTCTGGGCCTGGGCGCTGTCCCTTCAGCTCTTCAGCTCAAGGCTAGTGCTCTACCACTGGAGCCACAGCACCATTTCTGGTTTTCTGGTGGTTTATTGGAGATAAAAGTCTCACAGACTTTCCTGCCCAGGCTGGCTTTGAACCAAGATCCTCAAATCTCAGCCTCCTGAGTAGCTAGGATTACAGGCATGAGCTACTGGTGCCTGGCATATTTCTTTTTCTTATGAGCAAGTTTACTTATTGGAAAGTTTTCTTGGATGGGGCTTAATTTTTATAATGGGAAAACTGTGGGGAGAATGTGAGATTTTCGAGGGTTTCTGCATTTACCTCTGCGGGGAGGTGTGGAGTACACAGGGTCAGCCAGCTTCCATTACACCCTCCCTGGTGGCTGTGTGAGGTCTGCCTTCAGGGCTTGGGTGACATTTGAAATGGGCACTAACCAAGGTTCTCTCATCTTATGATGTGCTCTGTGTCTGTTTCTCCAGAGTCTAAAAGACTTTCCTGCCCAGGCTGGCTTTGAACTGTGATCCTCAGATCTCATCAGGCTCTTGAGTAGTTAGGATTACAGGTATGAGCCACCATGCCTCGCTTACAAGTGTTTTAAAGAAGCTCTCCATTTGTTTTAAGAGTTGCCTAAATTATTGAGTGCAATTTCAGAACTTATGAAGTTAGGTATTTTATACTTTAAGGACTATTTGCTAACAGAAAAAAAGAATTGTAAAGTTGTTCTCTATTTCAAGAAAAATGTGATTATCTTTTTTATAACAATACTCTGATTTTATTTTGTAGTAACTCAAGATAAAAAAAGGGAAGAGACAAAGAAATGTAAGTTTCTTCTCTGACTCTAATATATAATACTTGCGTAAAGCTGGCCATTCAGACTCTGACTTATTAACATTTGGAAATGATCAAAATATATCAGATGGACTGGACATATCCTATGAATTCATTTTTAATTTATTGTAATGTGACTGGACACAATGTTAGTGACAGATGTATATTTTGTAAGTGAATATGCTAATTCCAAACTGGCATTAAGTTCAACAAAATGAAAGCATTGCTTTTAAGAGTAAATACATTTTTTCCTGATTATTCTTAAGTACTTACAGAAAGCAGTTTCCACTCCATCTGTCAGGTTTTGAGTACCATTCTTCCTGATCAGTGTCACCCCTCTCCCATCTCCCCCTCCCCCTCCCACTCCCACCCCTGACTGAAGTCATACTGGTCAGTTTTTATATAACGTACATTTGCTCTAACACATTTGCTCACCCTTCTTCATTCCTGTGCCCTTTCTCATTGCCCTTCCCCCAGAATAAACATGTTTCTACTTCCTGGGAGTCATTTTGATAAACAGTATATTAGTTGTTCACAGGAGTTATACTTTTGGTCTCCACCCCTAAGTGCACCTACGAATCCATCCTTTAGTTACTGCATTTACATGATGCCCTGCTATCATGCAAGTTTGTGCTTTTGATCTAGCTTCCATATCTGAGAGAAAGCATGTGTAATTTGTCTCTCTGAGTCTCGCTTACTCCATTTAACATAATTTTTAAATACATTATTAACACAAAAGGAATGCTAGTGGTAAGTGGTTAAAAACTATATTATATTGAATTGTAATTTTAAAAAATTGCTTTCATTATCAAAAAAAAGTCCTAGACAATATGATGGAAGAAATTAAGGAGGATGGGTCAACCTTAAACTGCAAACCAAACCAAAGCACACCCCTGGGAATCTCTGATTTTATTTTATTTTTGTTTTTGTATTTTCTTCCCATATTTTTGTCATTTATCTCTTGCTTCACTGTCTTATTTTTGTTTTATTTATCTCCTTATGATTTGAAATAGATATGTTCAAATCCCTTGATTGCTAATTTCAAGGAATTAAACAACGTATTTGAACATAAATTACTCTAATTATAAACAGCAGGAATGAACTATTATTGGTGATTTCCCACCCATGTGAGATGAATAATTCATCCTCTGGAATCTTTATTTTATAAAATCTATTTTGGATAATAAAAGCAAAACATTTTGATTTGTATTGCAATAATCATTCAGTTCTTTCAAAATTTATTTAATTGTTTAATGTCACTGTATTTTCCTTTGACATAACTCTTATTTTTGATTATCTTTTTAAAATAGTATATTACTTTTTAAGTCATAATCTCCTTGTTTGGAACCCTCTCATATCTGATATATTTTACATATTATTTATTTTTATAGTGATATTTATATTCATATTTGTAGGTTGCTTATCTTCAAATCCTCTGACATCAAATTAAAAATGTATATTCTTAGACTATTTTTATTTTATTCTATTTTTATTCTATTTCTTTTAGGGGAATCAGTTTCATTTTTCTGAGAAATTTGATTTTTAAAACCAGCCCAGGTACTTCTCAGAATTTTGTTACATGGTTGACTTAAAGCCAGTTGAATTCAAAGAAAAAGAATGTATGATTATTAGCTGTCAGAGTTCAAATAAATACAAACATAAATACCTATTTGGTACAGATGGGGTGGATAAAAACACATTTCTCTTCCTTAACAGACTAAACATAGTGCTCCAGAAAGCCCACTACTGGGCATTTAACCAAATGACCACAAACAAAGCTACACTAAAGATACCAGCACAACCATGTTCATTGAAGCATTATTTTCCATAGCTAAGATAGGGAACCAACCCAGATTCCTCTCAATAGATGAATGGATCAAGAAGATGTGGAATATATACACAATGGAATTCTATGCCTCCATCAGAAAGAATGACATTGCCCCATTCATAAGCAAATGGAAAGAGTTGGAAAAATTATGTTAAGTGAAGTAAGCCAGGCCCAAAGAAATGCAGGTTGCATGGTTTCCCTCATTTTAATAACTAGATTATGTCTATGATATTCTTAGTAGAGAATCACAATAACCCAATTAGTAAGTGTATAGGACCATATATAATGAAAGGTATCATAATGAACTCCAAAAACTGGAAACAAGAGGTTCTTTTTATGTCCTGTATGCAGTTATTTCTATTTTTATTTCTGTTTTTGTTTGCTGTACCCTTTGTCTTGTATATAATCTTTTCTGATCTATAGGAGGGCAAGTGAATCACAGAAACAGCAGGACCAAGGATGACTAATTCAACAATGATACTCACTAGACACTGTTGCAAATGAGATTTACAGCTTGAGGTGAGGGGAGTGGGGAATGGTAAGTGGGAGAAAATACAGGAAAGGGTAACAGTGTTTAAAAAGAAACGTACTCATTACCTTATTTTTGTAACTGTAACCCCATGTTCAGTACCATATGAGTATGTGTGAATAAGGTACTGTTGACAACTGGCTGAAACAAAATATAATAAGCTTACTCATAGATACAGTTTTGTCCTTATAGTATGTAATAAATACTTTTCCTAAGTATGGTTTTGTTCTTGAGTTCATGCTATAGCTTGACTGTCATAGCCGTGAGTGCACAGGAAACACTAACCTGATTATGTAGAGTTTTAGTTTAACCCTTGAATCTTTCAGGCAGTAAACTTCTGATGCATTGTGTGCCACCCAGGCAACAAGCCTTGTGTCTGAGAACAGTCAGGTCTTAGCTTTGTGTCAAGGTAGAAGCTCTGTGTTCTGTTGAAACCCAGTTGCTGTTGCTCCAGCCTAGGCCAGAGTTAGCAAATGAGCTCTGGAGCCATCCATTTCCCAGGGGCTTTAAATGTATGCTTTAAAATCTATTTCCCCATATTTCATTAAGAACACCCCTGTTGCAAACTAGTTTATTTTGCTCAGAAGCAAATAAACCATTTATGTGTGTTCTAATTAGGTCAGCATTTAAAGTTTCAATCTACAAAATACCAAAGAATAAATGTAACAAAAGTTACACAAGGCCTATAATGGAAAATAATAAAATTTTACTCAAAAACCTTAAAACTGAATAATCTAGAGCATTTATTACCTGCTCAAAGATAAGAAGCTCAACACTAAAAAGGCATCAGTTCTGAAATTCAAGATTCATAGATCGATGAGGTGTTACTGGCCCCAAAGGAATTTGGGCTGTTAAAAATTTGATACTGTTCAAGTGATGGGAGACCATTGATCTAGTACTACACCCAACAGCTTGAATCGAAGTAGAGTCAATCACACTGACATCGGTGAGCAACCAGAGAAGATTTTTGCAGAAATATGAGGTGTTTTCCATTCACCGACACCAGGAGGGATCAGGAGTGAGATGGTGAATAGTCATGTGTATATAAAGCCCGCCTGAGCCATGATGCTCAAGAACTCCTCATCTCAATTTGACAATGAAGGTAGACAGGGGCAACTTGCTCCTAACCAACTCACTTTTTTCTGTTCTGATGTCCCCTTTTCTTGATAGAACAGTTACCTTCTACTTTCTCCCCCAGCATCTGTCAGGTCCAGTGAGTCCATTCCTAAGTGTTTAGATGCGATGAATTGTTACCAACACCCTAATATCATCTTTAAATCAAATTTGGTTAAAATTAGTTTTAAAGAGATAAAACTTCCAATGAAATTTTTAAAATATTGTCTGAAAAATATGTATTTCAATCCAATATGAATCATGACAAAACTGGAACTGAAATGTGATCTCTTCTAATTTATTGTCCTCTAAATGTTCTCATTAATTGGCAAAAGGAAAGACTAATGTAAAAATGGAAAACAATTTATTGAAACATATGTTATGCCCTTTCAACTCCTCAGGGAATGTGTTTGTGCCATGTATTTCCATTTCATTTTCTTCTGTTTTGATTCACTTATTTATGTTTTTAAGTCATGAAAATTGGAACTATAAATGCAACTTGAAAACAAAAGGCTCATGTTGCCTGTTGGAAATCACAGAACAGTCTGGTCAACCTCCCTTTTCTTACATTTACTTTGCAGACCTTGCTAATTAGAAGCTCTTTATCTGTCTCTTTGAAATGAATGTAAATGTTTTTAAAATTAAGGAAGGGCTTTTATCAGCTTTAAGCCAAGAGACCTCTTTCTCTACTTCCAGGAGCCCCTGTGGGAAAGCCTCACCTGCCCTGGGAAGGAGGGTGTCTGGCTTCCTCCAGCTTTCTCTCCAAGGAGCGAAATCCTTCCTGTTGCAGGGATGGGTGGGGTGTGTTGTTCCTTGGGAAGAAGGCGGTCAGCCCACACAGGGGCACAGTGCCCTGGTGTGTGCTGGGCCAACTGTGCCTTCCCTGAGGGATGAGCTGACCCAGGGGTGCCCGGCTGTATCTGCTGACCATGGGAAATGGTGGCACGCCCACCCATCTTCGTAAACTCCTGTCTTTAAGGTTTATTCAAGCATACGTTGTTTTCCTGCTTTCCTACTTTTCATTAAGAGCTTTCTGACTTGGGAAGAGATTTTTTTCTTTTATTATATTATATATTGTTTTTAATTTGGGAATAAGTATGAGCTTGCTAAAAATGGTAATTATTTTAATCGATATAATTGTGTCCTTCCTCCACCAACAAAAGGTTGAATTTCCTAACATCCTCTACCTGTGAGTTGGAACTTATTTAGAAATAAATCTATGCAGCTATGATTACTTAACGTCATTTGCATCTCTGTGTGCCCCAAGTCCAGCATACTGCTTTGTGATATCGTGAGGGTGGCAAACACAAGGCGAGGAGCTGGCGATGAAGGGTATGGAAAGCCAGGGCTGGCGTCAGGACACCACAGAAAAACTGGAACAGGAGAGGGCCTGGGATTGCAACCCAGATTTCCAGAAAAAAAAAGGGCACAAATCGTTCAGTATTTCTGTAGGTTTGATTTGACCAAAAAAAAGAAGAATACATTTTGTCAAGAATAACAATGACTAAAGACAAAAATTCTGGTCTATAAGTCTGTATGTATAGGATACAGGTGTGTGCTTGTGTGTATTTGTATGTGAATGTGCCATCATTTACTTTGAATTATAATATTTTTATATAAAGCCTTTTCTTTACTCCATGTCAAGAGACCATTTGTTCAGCTTATCAAAGAAATCTACCCACTCCATGTCAAGAGACCATTTGTTCAGCTTATCAAAGAAATCTACAATTTAGTTTTTTTTCAAAGTTAGTCTCTCTAGAGGCTACTATATCTCTTGTATCAGGATCTAGCTCTAATACTAAGCTCTTCAATGAGTATCTATATATTCCTACATGTGTACTTTAAGAGAGATATAATTTAAAAAGTGAAAGTGCTACAGTAAATACATATGTAAATGCAGACAAAATGATGCTGAGGAGTCTACATGCATTCAAAATAAACAACAAAACATGGCTTAACCATCTGTCCATACTGCAGCCTCTCAGATTAGACCACCCAGTAGACTAAACCCACTGAAGACATGGGAGTAGTGTGAGCCACTTGGTCAACTTTGTTTCTCAGATTACCAACATTACAAAGAAATGCCTGAGGCAGTCAAGTTAAGGAGAGGAAGGGTGTGGGCCTAAAGTTCTGGAGATTCCACTCTGTAATGGAGTTCCCTTTACTTTTGGACCTCTGCTAGAGACAGAAAATCACAGAGTATGAAAATGACAGTGCAAACTGGTTTCATGGTGAGCCAAGCAGAAAAAGAAAGGATCCGCTGGGGCCCCATGATCCCGTGATGCTCCTGGAGGATACATCCTCAGTGATGAACCCCTCGGGAGCAAGACACACCTTCTACTCTCACCAGTTCAGTTGCTCCACTCTGCAGACCAAG
Organism: Dipodomys ordii; assembly: GCF_000151885.1. NCBI lineage: Eukaryota > Metazoa > Chordata > Mammalia > Rodentia > Heteromyidae > Dipodomys > Dipodomys ordii. The sequence goes on along the minus strand of NW_012267259.1, from coordinate 16,388,184 downwards.
CCTTCAAAATACACGGACCTCTGGTGACATGCAGCATCTGATGAAACACAGTCCTTCCTGCAAGGAGCTATGCTGTGTGTTAGCACTGCAAGGTAATAATTCATCAGAGATATGTGTCGTGTCCGTGTGTGTGTGTGTGTGTGTGTGTGTGTGTGTGTGTGTGTGTGTAGAAGTCATGGACCAGAATTTCAAAATCTATGTGTGTGTGTGTGTGTGTGTGTGTAGAAATCATGGACCAGAATTTCAAAATCTAACTTCCTGCGCATTCTGAGAAGAAAATAATTCAGTATGTATTTATTTCCTATGGAGAACAAGATTCTCCAGTGCGAGATATTGTAGGTACACTATGGATACTGGAGTTCTCAATGAACTGGGCTTCATAATTTTCAGTGTGACTGTTAGTGGATGAAGCAGGAATGGTGACGTTTCCATAAATATATATAATTAATGTATATGCATATATATAATTAAGCTATGTTTCCAGATATATCCTAAATAAATATATATCTGCCACATGGAGTGAAGGAAAGAGAAATAAGTTTCATTATTCAGAATGTATGCATTTGAAGGGCCTGGTTGAAAAGATCCTTTCAGAACTCATATCTTGTGTTCTGAATGACATTATCTACTACAACAAAACTTGGGAAATGACTGATCTCAGGCAGAAACTGGAAAAACATACAGTTATTCTAGCACACTTCTGCCAAGCAGTAGAGTACACAGAGGTTAAGAAGACATGTTAAGCATTTATAAGATTATCTCTTTGTTGCTTTGTATGTCCCTCCCCCACAGTATAACCCCTGCTTTCACTATATTTGATGTCGGTATAACTTGTGGAGGAGATGGGGAAAAACCAGTTGTTTAAGGATACAGGTGGATCTGATGCAACAATGAGAAGTACAAGTTGTCATGTCCAAAACGAGCTTTACAACATCGGTGTGGGGGGGGGGGGGGGGAGGGGGGAAGGAGAAGGATTGGGATGGGGGAGGGGGGAGGCTGGGAAGGGATGGGAAGGGTAAACAAAGGAGGAGGCTTCAATGCTTGGTAAGAAATGTACGCATTATCCTGCCCATGCAATTGTAACCCCTCTGTACAGTATGTTCACAAATAAAATAAAATAAAATTTAAAAAAAATAAATAAAAAGAAGACATGTTAAGCACCTCAAGACACAGAGCAGATTGTAGGCATTTCCACTGGCCAACTATGAGAGGGTTTGGGTACTGAAAATGTGAGAAAAGAAGAGTGTCACTCAATGATGAACAAAAGCTGCACACATTGTGTAATTAATTCATCGGTGAACAGCTGCCTCTCCCTGTGAAGATAACCGAAGATCGCCACAGAAATCAATGGGGGAAGGAATAATTATAAAATCATTATTCAGCTTTTATCCTAATAAAAATTAAAGAGGCATCAATAAGTGGTGAAATGGACTGAATTTTGAGGGGATAAAGGACATTTTCATTTGTACAAAATATTACCATCAATTTATTGTTTATAAAGAAACAGTGATTAGCCTTTCAACAGACAGAGCTGGACTTGGCAGCAGCACAGGAAATGGAGCAAATCCATGTCACACCTCAGGAAGTGGTTACTCAAAAACACAATTGCTCTTGTATTTAGTCTCACACAAAATGTCCCAGTACTGAAAGGCTTTCTGTACACATATGGGTATTTATTTTTTTTGCTCTTTTAAGTGGCAGAGGGACTTGATCTGATTGAAGAAGAATGGGACAAGAAGAGTGAATGACAGGAATGGTGTGAGGTTTCCTACCAAGGACAGTGTGAGACAATCTGTGGAAGTTTTACAGAGGAGCAAACTGTGTTTCTACACCATGTTTCTGATTTCATGAGCCAGCAATGTTTATAGAGGAGAGAGAGTCAGAGACAGAAGACAGACAGACAGAGAGAAAACTGACATTTGGAAAATCTGATTGAAGGGAAGCTAGTATTGTCTGTACATTTCTTGAATTTTTTCTTTCAGCCTAAGATAACGTGGCTGGATAAAAAATGTAAAGTTTAAAAGAAAATAGTATTGGCAAGTGTATGATATTATAAAGGAATATTGTACTATCAGAGCACCAACAATCAATTTATTTTTAAGTATATCTCTTCATTTTCTCATTTGGTTATTAATTTTTACCCACAAAAATGGAATGCTACAGTTATTATACTTCACTGGTATCATCTATAGTCTATCTACATTGGTTCTCATATAATACAAGCAATAATATTATTAAAGTGAGAAACTTATTTTAAATAGCAATGTATTATACTATTATCCTGCTGTTGTATCACTATAAAAATTATCTACTATGCTTTAGACCAAATACTAATGTGTGATATTAATATTTTCCTTTGAATTTACTCTTTTAAAGTGTGCATATAGAAATTTTATTATCATAAAGTAGTATAATTTTTACTAAAAATGCCATCCCCCTTTACCTTAATCTCGTTTCCAAGTTATATTACCCACAGAATTAAGACAACATGTGCCCCCTCCACCAGCACCGTGAGCACAGAGAGCATCCATCCTCCCTGCGTTCACTCTGTGAGCCTGTCTCAATCTTCCCGAGTAACCAAGTTGCTTTAATGTAGGCATTTTAACTCCATCTTGAAAAACATATGGCCAGTCATTTGAGCTTCGCATAGGAGAATTTTGCTATGTGCATAATGTAAGGTAAGAAACCATTTTAACTGAAGCAAAGAAAGTGGGTAAAATAATTTGTGAAACCAACAAGTCACACAGTCTTTAATAGAAGTTACGTTGTATGGCAGGACAATTACAAAGTAACCATACATTCCCTATGAAATGCCACTAGTGGTACTGTGTGGAGCACTATTTTATATCCTCTGCAGAATTAAGGTAAAAGTGATTCTCTTGCCACTATTATTGAAATATAAATATTAACATCCAAAGTCTTAATATGGAAGGATTCTCCGTAGCTCAGGAAAGGCCCTATTCTTTGCATGCATTATAAAACCTACTGCACCTGATCCTCTGTGGTGCATGAAAATGAGCTTTCTGGGCCTCAATTATTGGTTATCAATACAATTTCCCTAAAGTTGAATGAGTGTTAAAACGGAAAGAACTGAACCTCTAAACAAACAATAGTCCACCCATAAACAATACAGGAAAGTCTAACAGAAAGTTCAAGCATAGAATTTTGTGGGCTTTTCTTTTGCTTTTTTCTTTTCTCTTTTGTTTTTCCTGGCTCAAGGCTAATAAAACAATAATCTTCTCACAAATGTTTTTCTTCTTCTTCTTCTTCTTCTTCTTCTTCTTCTTCTTCTTCTTCTTCTTCTTCTTCTTCTTCTTCTTCTTCTTCTTCTTCTTCTTCTTC
>NW_012267259.1:16335410-16384792 GCF_000151885.1 Dipodomys ordii | reverse complement strand
TTCTTCTTCTTCTTCTTCTTCTTCTTCTTCTTCTTCTTCTTCTTCTTCTTCTTCTTCTTCTTCTTCTTCTTCTTCTTCTTCTTCTTCTTCTTCTTCTTTTCCCTGTCCATCCAGCATAAGCCAGTGCTTAATGGAAAGTCAAGAACCTCGTTATGAACATCGATGGGAATGGACATTATCAGCCTGTGGTTGAGGATGCTGGCTGTCTCCGGCACCTTGTCCCTGGCCTGGGCCTTATTGGAAACATGTCTTGTGAGGCACACTGTGCTGGAGAACTCATGCAGATGCCTGGTGCTTGAGACTAAATTTAATCAGCGCCTGCTTGTGACCATTTGGCAGCTTGGGGAAAGTTCTCCCCTGAACCAGCTCTCTGAAGCCAGGCTATTAGAGTACTAATTAAAGAAAGTACACAGAAGGCATGAACGCTGGAGTCTGGGGTAATTGGCTACAAAAAAGACAAGGCTGAAACACGTCACTTTGTCTGTTCTTCCTGATTAGACTCTAATTCGAATACCAATATTTCACTGCACGCCACGGTGCTCTGGGAGAGCTGTCGGCCTCGGTCTCCATTCAGTGGATGGCTCTTGTGTGCAAAGGGAAAAATAGCAATTTTGTTTGGTAGTTAATCCTCCGACACCCTCAGGAGTTAAGAGGGAAGACCAAAAATCATTTTTCAGTACATCCTAGTACAACTTACTAAAATGAGGGGAAACGAGACAGAAAAATATAATCCTCCCAGGAAACAAATCAGTAATTGTGTGCGGTGCAAAGTGCCCAGCAAGGCCACCATGAAGAGAAGGTAATTGCACGTGAAGTTCCTGCAAGGAGGGATAGACCAGTTCAGAACACACCATGTCTGTGCACGCCTGCTTCTAGCTCTCTTCGTAAATGAGGCACTCACACAAGCGAGGCTCTGGAGTGCCAAGGGGGAGGGAAGAAGCAGGCCGGATGCAAGTGTTCGCGGAACTCTCGAAGCATCTTCTACACTGCGAACCCTGCATGTAGCTCAACACCACCACTGGATCTAGTCCAATGTAGCATTTCCAGCTTCATTGGTGGATAACTGGTGACAAATTGGGTTAAGATTAGATGTCCATGTGTGGTGAGACACTCAGTGAATGTTTATTTAGAACCGTGAGGAAAATATGAAACAGAATGTTTTGCAAATATATATATATATATACTCTACATATATAACATATGTATATAAAATAGATTTGTATATTTTATATATTTATTATCTACTTACCTATGATTTTATTTATCTATTATAAATACATACTTATTTAAACACATTTACTCTATCTAAATTCATTCATAGAGCAGCACGATTCTACACACTGGTACATAGAACAGATAGAGTATCCAGAAGCAGCAAGTTGTAGTTCCCGAGGAACCGACTGCAGGTAACCGCCTCATGGTGCTGGCTGAGGTGCTCAGGTCACCATCGCTTGCCTGTGGCTAGGCGGTCCCCTGCTGGACTCCACCTGACCAAGGCTGCCAGAGGGGGAGGACCACACAGCGAGGTGGGAGTGAGCCATTGGGAGGAATGGCATAGACCAGCCACTACAGATGGCCCTGGACATGACTGTGTGAAACTGTCCACGAAAGGACGTAGGTCCCATGGGACAGAGAAGAGCAGACCGCAGCAGATGACAGAGAGGCCCTGAGCGGGGACTCTAGCAATCACCCTCGTGGTCGGCAGAGGATTGGTGACTAGGCCAGAACAGCCCCAGGACTGACCTGATCCCAGACAGCTTCTCCAGCCTACTACCTATGGGACCTAAGTACTACCAAAGGCATGACTCAATGATACCTTGTGTTTAGGATCGTGTCATACTTACTTGGAGAGCTGTGATTTTCAAATATGCTGATGTCTATGATGACAAACAATGACGTGAGCAAGAGGGAAGAGGGAGAGGGGGAGGCAGATGGGATGTGCTGATATTCCCAAAGGACACCGGCGAGGAGTCCCCAGTTAGGGGCCGACAGGGAGGGAACTTCAGGAGGCCTGAACCGAAGCCCCAGCTTCAACCAGGGCTATTCGGGCCGCGATACGTTATTTTGCTAACAATCACAGATGTCCACTGACTTTAAATTAACGTGAATAAATACATTCAATGTCTGATTTACAGATTAAGATGGATTTCAGAAGAGATTATGATCAAAGGAATATGATGAAAATAACTCACAAGAGAGGCAAGATGAATAAACGATTGTTCGGAAGTCACCCACGTTAGCCGTGGATTTGAATTACATTGGGTCATGCCATGTGTTTGAAGTCGATCTTTCTATCTTCTGAAATGGAAAGATTCACCTGTGAGTTTTCTTGTGCTACATGACAACTTACTACAGCATTGCTGATCCAAACAGTGGCTACCTGTCACTTCACAACCTCTGGGAATTGAGCGGCTCATCCAAAATATATTTGCTGGATTCTCTCCTGAGACCACATGGGGGACAATCAAAGTGAAGCTGGGCTGGGTCCTCACCTGGAGGCTCATCTGGGGAGGACTCTCCAGGTCTCCATTTCCCGCAGAAAGGAGACACAGGCATCATTAGTGAGAATTAGCCTGTGCTACATGTGCTCAGATACAATGGAATGCTCCCTTACTGGAATAGCAGAGCTGCCAAGCTATTTGCATTTGAAACATTCTCTGACTGTCTATGGTTGTCTGGTGGCTACTGCTTGTGATACAACTGACAACTGTACATACCTTTTATCTGCTCAGGTGCACCATTAGGTAGCCCAGACCCCAGGAGATCATTCAGCTTCCCGTACACATGCTGAGATTTGTAAATATACAGATGTGGAAACTGCTCTTCTTTTCAAAGGAAGAATGAAATGACTGTTTTCAGAATTGATGGTTCCAATGCATGGGAAGAGTTCCATACACATCTCCTTTAAGAGCTGAAGGAAACCAGTTGGTAAAGAAGCAACTCCAGTTGTTTATGAGGAAATACACAAACAAATAAATGAATGAAGCTCTCAGAAGAGCCCTTGCAGAGACGTGGTTACAGTTCCTGTTCACATGCCTGACCGTCCCCTGCTCCCTGTGCTCCACGTCAGATCCATGGACATACATCATCCCTTACACAAACAGCTTGACCTAATTTCAGTAAGAATGAATTCTAGAGGGCTGGGAAGTTGGCTCAGTGGTAGAGCGCTTGCCTTGCATGCCTGAGGCCCTGGGTTCAATTCCTCAGCACCACATAAGCAAAAAGAAAAAAGCCGGAAGTGGCGCTGTGGCTCAAGTGGTAGAGTGCTAGCGAAGAACTGAGGGACAGCGCCCAGGCCCAGAGTTCAGGCCCCACGACTGGACCCAAAAAAAAAAAAAGAATGAATTCTGGAAAACAAATGAATGACAGAAATAAATCCTATTGAATCTCCATCACTTATAACTAGCACGGATCTTTACTGTGATCTCCCGTAGGTGTGACCTAAGGACCACCATGTCCCGGTGCTATGGCATCCTAATGAACAAGCCGTCCTTATATAAGTGTGAAGACATGAATGACAAGCCTCTGAGTTTTAGATCTTTGAAGAAATCTCCCCATCTGTCCAGGGCCCTTCAAGCAGACAGAGACCCCACGGCAACTCAGCCCGAGGGTGTCGGGCTGTCAGCAGAGAAGGTGTCAGGGATCTACGCAGCACACAGCAAGCTTCCCTCCCCTCCACTGAAAACAGACACTGCCAACAGCTCTAGACTTGAATCTTGGCTTCCAGTGATCTTAGCTGATCACTGTCCCCTCTCTGTGGGCAGGAACCGTGCTCTTCATCACTGAGCACACTTCCCAGCATCCTTCCTGCTCCTGAGGCCAATATGGCCCCACCTCTGATCATGGCCTACACTTTCCTGACCTTCCCTTCCAAGAATGTGACTGGAACAAGGTCATTCCGAAGGACAGTTCAGAATGAAGCAGCCAATCCTTTTGCCTGTGTATGCATGTCAGTTCAGTGGCCCCAGGGAGATGGAGAAGCTGGAGACAAAGACAAAGGCATTTCCATCAATTTGGTCCACATACTGCTATTCACAGCAACTGAGCAGAGACTGAGAGAGAACTTTTCTTATCTATCATCATACAATTACATGCCATTAAAATGACCACTTTCCAGGAAACAGCCAGGGGTTAATAAGGAACAAGCACACTGACCGGCTCCCTCATACGCTCCATTCTGTTTTCGTATGCACTACCTTAAACAACAAATGCCATTACCTCTGCCATTGGGTCTGTAGAGATAAGAGAATATTTATTACTCAGATAAACTGTATTGGTGTATGTAAGTGTTCAACATCAAATATCAAGCTGATTTGAAATGTTTCCTCGGCTAGGCACAGTGTTTGTGCCTATAATCCCAGCTATTTGAGAGGTAATAATCAGGATGAGAAGTCTGAAGGCAGCCTTGGCAAAATAAGTATCAAGAGCTCATCTCATTAAATAAGCCAGTCATGGTAGTTTGTACCTGTAATCCCTGCTTATGAGAAGCTGTAACCCTTCATAAGCCAAGACCAGCCGAGGGCAAAATCACAACCCTCAAATTTAAAAGTAACTAAAAGCACAAATGGATTAGAGGCCTGGCTCAGGAGGCAAACACCTGTCTAGCAATCATGAGCCCTGAGTCCAAATTCATTACCACAACAACAAAAAGGATAAAAGAAAATGCAAAAACTCTCTTTTCTGAAAAGGATCCTTGGTCAGGTATTGTGAAAAAAAATCTTAGTCCATCCTCAAAGCTTTTTAAAAGGTAGTGTTAAAAAATCACTTCTATTTTATAAGAAGTCATTTTGGAGAATCCTAAAACAAAATTAATCAAACGAAGAAGAATTTTCTAATATTATTTTAAATTCAGTGAGATTACCAATGCTTTCCTAACAACCTCGATATCTGTCTATATGTATACATCCCATAAGTTAGAATTTTTGGCGTTTCTAACCATAAGGTTTATAGCTACTTATGTATTCCTGTTTAATATAATTACTAACAGATTGCCCCAGATAACTAGTGAAATTTTACCAGGTAAATGTACCCTTTCACCAGGTAAATGGTGTATTTTGCTTCAATATCAAAAATCTGGCATGTGGCATGGTATCACGCCAGCTGTACTCAAGGTCATGATTAGAACATGAAAGTCAATGAGAAAGCAACAACATTTACATTTCATCTGAAGTGTGACAAAGGACAGGGGGTTCGTTACATGGCTCATAAGATTAGCAAGTAGTGCTAAAGAAATGCAGTGGGATGCACAATGATTCTCTCATGTCGCTGAGCCAGGAGAACAAGGGCCACTCAACATAGGAATGACAATGTATTAACACAGTTAATAGGGCGATTCCATTCCACGGACACCTGAATCTAGGTTATAGGTCAAGGAAACACGTGGAAATGTTTCTTAAACTCTCTAGTAATAACAAAACTTCTGTCTAGGATTATAAATCAAATTTCTCTAAGTGACCCAGAAAGCTTAAAACGCATGCCGAAAAATAAATAAATGAAATAAAGATCATCCTTAGATTTCAAATACACTGTTCTTTCCACATTGTTAATATAGCTTAGAAATTTCATTTTTAAGGATAAGATTTAAAACCAAAACAAGAAAAAAAACTTCCCTCTTGGGGGCTTTGAGGTTAGGTCCTTAGTGGAACCCAAAGGAGAGATCATTAGCTTGAGTTGGAAAAGCAGTGCCCCCCTCTCCCTGCTAACCTTTCCTCGAATTTCGCTTTTGATCATTGCTAACAGAGCTCATTTGTACTGTTGTCTTTAATGTTCCTCTGCCTCGTCTCATCTCTTCCCTTAACTAAGGAAGATTTCAGTCTTCAAAATCAAGCCTTGAGACACCGAAGACCAAATAGATTGGTAGCAAAGCAGGATATCTTATTAGCAGAAGCTGGAAACATTGCAGAAGCATTCAACATTCTAGGGAGGAGTTCAATATTCTTTTTATTTTCTTCAAGTTATGAAGTTACTTCTATTTTGTGGCCTAAATTGCTCTTGTGCTAGCTGAAGAATCTCCTCATTAGCATGAAGCTATAAAATATTAACCAAGGAATTATTCTTTCTTTGGAACAAGACACCTTGAGCAATTTGCTCAAAATATTCTCCAATGGATGTTGTTTGATGCATTGAAGAAATTTGATCTCGACAATACCAGAAGGAATGTGGAGAAGCAGCCAGGAAACATAAACACAACAGCCAATACACCATCAAGATCAGGCTGCATTTCCTGTGTCCTTGATCATGAACTTATAAATCCATGATTCCCAACTTGTCATCCCACAAAAAGTCAAAATTCTTGATAAATCATTTACAAGAGTCACACAACATTGATGCTCCTGACAGAGCTTCATTTTTATATATGGTTGAGTTCTCAAAGTATGTATTTAATGATCTCAATCATTAAGGAAAATAATGTACTATATCATTCTGCTTGAAAGGGTAATATTTTATCTACCAAACAGGAAGCCGCCGTCATGAGGAAATACCTGAAATTTAACTAGAGTGATATACTTTTTTATGCCAAATGTTGACAACCACAGCCTTACTCATAGTAGAGATGTAATGATGATCTCAATGGATGTAAAAATCTACAAAACAGCATTTGAAGATGAGAAACAAAGTTTAGTTAAACTCCTTAGAGAGGGAATCTGCTATGGGAAATAGACAACCCAGCTTCTCAGTTTTAGAGTTGAGCTCTCCTTTGTTCCTTACTGTCTGGAAAAGTATATGTATACACACACACACACACACACAAGCATACACGCACATATACCAGATTCAGATTTACACACATACCACACACACTGTGTGTGTAAATATATATGTGTATGTGTGTGTATATATGTGTGTATGTGTGTATACATGTGTATGTGTGTGTATATATATATGTGTGTATGTGTGTATATGTGTGTGTGTATGTGTAAATCAGAATCTGGTAGACTGTATATTTCTTTTTGCAATGGTTTGTCTTATGGTCTTCAATATAATAAAATTTTGGTATGATCAGATATTTATAGTCATTAATATTCTGTTTACAATGTTTATTGCATTGCTCATGAACAATACTTGTCCCATTTGTCAATAGTTTCCTGAATTTATACTTCTTAGAGCCAAGAATCTGCTTTCCATGAAGCCTGAAGTCAGGCACATCACACAGGGCTTCTTCCACATTCTCACCACATAAGCAGTCAGTCATGCCTAGGATGGACCCAGAATTTCATGGAGAGGCTAAACTCTCCCATGTCAAAAACACAAAGAAAGAATCAAGAAAATGTGGTATATATACACAAAGGAATCTTACTCATCCATTAGAAAGAATGATATTGCATCATTTGTAAAGAAATGAAAAGACCTGGGAAAATTACATTAATTGAAGCAAGTTAGGCCCAGAGAAACAAGGATCCATGGTTTCCCTTCTTTATGGAAGGCTGATTTCACTTATAAACTTTTAAGTAAGTATGTGGGGTGGTACAGAAGTGTATACAAATGTATGAACTGAAATATGGTAGATTCGAGGGAGAACTCTGGCCCTCCTCTTTACCTGTTTGGCTCAATAACAGAAGCACGGAGGATGGAGGCAGGAGAGAGGCAGTGTGTCTGTCTCTGCAGTTTCCCTATCCCAATTTTGTGGCAGAAAAGTGCCCCAATCAGCAAAGAAAAGTTTTTATATTCAGAATATTCAGTACTTTTGTTTTCTAAAACAAAAAAGAACACTTATTTCATAGATATGTAGTAAGGTGTAGGCCTAACGTGTCATTCCTGTCATTCCTGAAATAGTGATAGAACATGATTTTAGAACAAAGTTCCATAACATGTAAAAACTCCACAAGAAGATACAAATGTAAAAAAGTGTGTGTGTGTGTGTGTGTGTGTGTGTGTGTGTGAGCAGTTATTTGCCCAGAGAAATATCTCCAGAAGTCTAATGATGACCTTGAAGTGTGACCTTTCTGTCTTCACATGTCAATTCTTTAATCTAGTTCTTCCTAGTTTCAAGAGGGCACAGACAGAGCCAGGGAGGACACACGAATTTTCATTTTATAAATGAAGAAAGCAGCCTAAGATATTTTTGAAAAGGTTTCCAGATCATTTGAAACTGACTCATTTTCCCCATTTGGTGAATAAAATATGTACTGTCTTTTTAAATAAATGTCTTTTGTTCCGAGATAGTTTTAAAATCTGAGGGAGAAGCTCCAAGATAAATATTACAGTAGTATATATGTGCTGTATATCAAGAAAGATTATCTCCCTCTGCGCCAGTGCAGATGAATGTGATTATAGTTCCTCCAGACAGTCTTTTTTTGTATTTATTAATGCTTAATAAAATATTAATCACAAGAAAAATAGAGGCTTGGGTCTGAAGATTGTGTGTGTGTGTGTGTGTGTGTGTGTGTGTGTGTGTGTGTGTGTGCACCACACTGGGCAGTCTGAGTGGAAGAATGCAAACCATTTGACACCACATTAATGAAGGCTCTGTTGTTCTTGAATCCTTGCTGTAGGGAACCAAGAGAAGGCTGTGTTCCAAAGGCATTCTGACTCCGGCCTGAGCGCCATGAGATATGTCCCCATGAGGACTCGCAGCTCATCCCAGAGGACAGAGGCTGCCAGTCCGCTTACCATTCATTTCAAGGGGAGTGTTTTAAAGACAATCCAATAGCAATCCTTCTGCCTCATTGCGAAGCCCGCTCGGATACTTGGCTGGAACTCACACTGCACGAGGCTATGTGGGCGTGATTGAAAGAATGCACTTGGTGGTTTCATTTAATTCTCAGTGTAGCACAATAGGCCACACTGAAGCCTCCAGAACCAGCTTTCCTACTCCGAAGCCTGACTTTCCATCGTATTAATTAGGTGACATAATTCACATGCTTAACCTTTTAGGCGTCAATTTCCTTATTTGTGAGGATCAGTAATCAATGGGAACATAACTCTGGCATATGATTCTATTGGGGGGGGGGACTTGCATGTTCTAGCCTTAGCATGTTGTAACTATCCTAAAGGGGCTATTTCTTATTAAGATTAATACTTAGAAACATGAGTTGAGGACCTCCTTGTGACAGGAGTTCATTTTCGATTCAATAATGCCTTAGATGAAATATTCACAGATGCCTTTCGCTGTAACCTTTGCATCTTCATAGGGATAGATAGAAGGGAAATGCATCGTATTTAAGTGAGAAGCATGAAAGCAAAAACTAAAGCCAGGGGGAGACAGGGAGCATTGGGAAGTGTTGATGGCACAGCTATGACCACATTAAAAGCAACTGTCTTCAGTGTCACGTCGTTATTCAACAGAAGGAGGAGCTGTTCATAGACAGAAGAGGCCTGTAGGCTGAGTGACCTAACAGTGCAAAGGCCCTGGCCAGGCCCTATGTGGGAGGGGAGGAACAGAGGCTGGGTTTCAGAAGGAGCAAGAGTGGAGAACTTGATGCTGAGGTCTGAGAAGCTGCACATTAGGGAAGGCTCCATAGATACAGTGACGACCACTTATAGTTTGAGAAGGGCTCGGAGGAGACTCAGTGGTACCGTGGTCATTCTTCATGTTTGGGTAACAGCCACTAATTGGCAGTGTTCTGGGAAAACTGATTTGCATGCTGTCCCTTTGTGTAAGTTATTTTCAGAAATTTACCTTTCACTTGAAGCAAGCAGAGGCTACAGCACAGAGAGGTGATTTACCCAACTTACATTTAAACTAGTCCGTGAGGATAAAAACGTATGTTCCAGGAATTACACTGTTTCTTACGTCATTATGAATTATTTAGCTACAATCTATAATAAGTATGGCAAAACATACATGGATTTATAGGGTGAATTAGTAGAACTACAAATAAATAAGCAGGTGCATCAATATGTTTAGCACAAATCCCACCTACTATCAGTAATTATTAAAGTAAAATTTCTTAGCCACTTTAAGGAAAATAATTCAAATTTTGAACTCCAATATATTAAAGTCCTTAGGCTTTGACAATACAAGAATCATGTTCTAGATTTTTTCCCTCTGTTCTTATAATAAAGGAGGAATTAGCCTAGTTTATTTCAAGCTACTCTACACTGCAGAAAACAAACAAACAGCAAGGAAATAATAGCCAAGAATAAACATCTGATATCCAATCTCTTGTCTATCTTCAGAGCCATTACCATGATGCATGTAACAAAATTATTTCTATGAAATTTATGACTCATTAGTTTTATTTTAAATTTGAAACATAAAACAGAGAAAAGTATGTGCAATATTAATTTCTTGTTGCTTTGTGGGCAATTACAACATTTTAAATGAAGAAAAGTATTGCCTTTGGAAGTAAAAATAACATTGGAATATAAGACTTGTTGTCAGTTACTAATTTCCATTTGTTCTTATTTTGTTTTGATTAGAAAACTGGAAGTAGGGTAACATTTTCCTTCATAAAAAACTGGCAAAGAAATCAAGATTTACATACGTGTCCATACCCAAAACTACTCAGAGCTGCTCATTCTCCAGCATCTCCTAAGCTTGACAGAAGAATGGCTGGAATCTGGTGTTTGTGGACTTCACTTCTTGTCAGGAACCCTATGAATGAATCTTGTTATGCATAAAGTTATGTTACTTAAAAATGAATGGGTTGTATCTACAGAGGAAAAGATTTTCTAAATCTCAACAAGGGGAAACCATATCATAAAGAGAAACCGTATTGTTGAACAAAACACATGAATTCTGAGGAAAATGTTTCCCTTCATTTCCAAGCACTCTTGCCTGTAGTCGGTTTGAAATATAAGAAACAGGTCCCGTGGTTTCCCTTATTTGCAATAACTAGTATATGTCTGAGACAAGCAGAAACGGTCAGATAAGTAGATGTTAGGTGAAATGAACCCCAAGATAAGGACTCAAATGGTTTTTCTTTCTTGCTATTGTTTCTAACATATTTATAAGATGATTTCTTTGTTTTTGTTGTTTTGTATATCCCTCCCCCACGGTGTAACCCCTGCTTTCACTGTATTTGATGTTGGTATAATTTGTGGAGGGGAAGGGAAAAAACAAATTGTTTAAATATGGATACAGGTGGACCCATTGCAACAATGAGATGTACAAGATGTTATGTTGAAAGACAAACTTTACAACTTTGGCTGGGGGGTGGGAACATGGGTGGGATTGGGAGGGGAGGAAGGGGGGGTGGAGATAGGAAGGGATGGGAAGGGGAAACAGGAGGAGGCAACAATGCTTGATAAGAAATGTACTCATTACCTTGCCCATGTAATTGTAACCTCTCTGTATGGTATTTTCACAATAAAAAAATTAAATTAAAAAAGAAGTTGCTGACTTTCAGTATGATCTAGCAAGTGGATCAATAAATTCTCTCCCAATGGAAAAAAAAAGCTTAATATTTTGGGGGGAGAGGGAGTGGATAAACTGCTTGCCGGTCCTCTTTGTCTTCATGAGAAAACTTGGAACTTCGTTCATATAAATAAACTGCAAAAGATGGTTAGTTTATGCAGCATCTGTTAATATGATGTGTTTTTTCTGTATTACCTCAATGGGAACAGACAGATTGCTGTGTGTGCTGGCCATCTTTGATACCTGGGGACAGGCAGACAGGAGGTTGGCTACAACTGTGGGCGTGGCCCTCTCCGGTCTGCTGGAATTGAGAAGCCATGCTTGTAATCAAAGCGCCCTTCGAGTGCTGGGATTGCTCAATCATACAGAGTGTATACAGAGCCAGCACCTATCAAATCTTCTGTTCAAATAAATAGATTGACTCTGGTCTGGATTTTAAAATCTGAGAGTAGACCACCACAAATAATTGATGGACTCTTGAGTAGAAGAACGGAGCCATTTATCATTTGTCGCTGGAATGTGGAATTTGTTCTTATTTCATAATTCTGTAGGCAAACATGTCAGTTAAAATAGTATCTATATATTTTAACATAATGTATGTGCAATTACATATTATACATATAATGCACATATATTGTGCATATTATATCTATATCTAATTTAGAAGTTTTATATATATAATTTAGAAGTTTATTTTCTAACTTTGCTATCATAAAGTGAAGTGGTACATTTTGTAATTTGAGTGTTGGAGGTATTAAATTCACTTGCAGTAATCAGGGATGAGTCCCTCAGAAATAAAACTTTTTAATCTGTTTTAAAAGAGATCAGATATTTTATCTCTGGAAGTCATTGTCACTTAGGTTCCCAACGAGGACTAAAATTCTTTTTATCTTTGACTTAGAATGGCTAACGCTTTGAAGAGTTTATTAGAAAATGAGGTGTTGAATGCTAGCTTTTACATAGTTTTGAGACCTGTTAATAATCTGAAAGGTATTTCAGAAGATCAGTGTAAAGCTAATATTCTAAACTCAATGTGAACATTTTTTACTCAGAACACAAAACCCGATTTTAAATATGAGATAATAAAATGAGATAATCGTATCTATCTTTATCTGCCCAGGATTGTCTGTTGGCATTCAGTGTCTCCATTGCTTCTTCATGCTCCCAATGCAGTGGTAAGAGCAGGGAGGAGGGCCGCCACCTTAACCAACTTCAATGTTATTGAGGTTCCCACTGACGGCCGCCAAATGAGAGGCACTGACAGAAATGGTTCATCGTGTATAATGTCATTTCTGTGCATTGCACAAAATTTATTTGGGAACTGTGTTTTCAGGTGCCAAAGAATCTCAATTCTGAACTATTCTCTGTATCATGTGGACTAAGCAAAGGAGAGTTTTATGGTAATCAAATCAGAGGTTGATTCCAAATCTGGTCTTACTGTTAGGGACAGTAAGAAAGCAACAAAAAGAAAAATTCACATATTTCCATGTAGTGCCCAATGGTCTTGAGTACCAAAGAAACATAATATCAAACAAAAGGAAATAATGGAGTACAAACAAAATGGAAATATTTAACAGTTGCATTTAGAGAGAAGAGCTTCTCATTTACTAGCAAATTTTTAACAGTAAAATTATTTTTCCCTAAAGTCAGTTGATATGGGATTGAACATAGCTGTCTCTACGAAAGAATTAGTATACATATGGAGAGTAGACTTAATTAGTACAGAAGTATGAAATTCAAATCATCTCCTAAAGGCTGAAAATATTTGCCAACTTCCCTCTGTCTACTGAGGTAAGTTCTAACATCTTCTTTAAGCATTAACGATCAGCGATTATCCAAACTTAATCATGTCTCATTATTCGCTACATAAATATATACCTATTTTTCTTGAACCAAGAGAGGGTTCTAGCTAGTCTCTGGAGAAGTGTGAAGAACTTCTCACACTCTGAGTGCAGGTGAGCAAAGTAGATCTCCACACAGGATATTCCTCTATTCCAACCTTGACGTCCCTCCCTATCTTTAATACTATCTTTCTTCCGTAGCTATTTCTTTTCTTTTACTAAATCCTCTACATCAAGAAATTTCTTTTTTCTTTTCTTTTCTTACTTTCTTTCTTTTTTTTTTTGTCAGTCGTGGGGCTTGAACTCTGGGCTTGGACGCTGTCCCTGCACTCTTCAGCTCAAGGCGAGCACACTACAGCTTGAGCTACAATGCCACTTCTGGTTTTCTGGTGGTTTATTAGAGATCAGAGTCTCAGGGACTTTGCTACCCCAGCTGGCTTTGAACAGGGATCCTCAGCTCTCAGCTTCCTGGGTAGCTGGGATTACAGGTGTGAGCCACCAGCGCCCAGCCCCAAGAGATATGTTTTGCCCTTCATGACCCCCAGACTTGAGTTTCTTTGCATCAAATAGGACTAGTTGTTTTAATATAAATTCATAACAGTTTTGTGGTAATAATTATTCTATAATTAAGCTAACAATTGAATTTACAAAAATAAGAATGGTATTAATTAGAGGAAAGATTTCAAAAAGAATAGTAGTGGCAGAATGACAAAGTTATAAAGAGAGAGAGAAGGAGAGAGAGAGTATGTTTGAAAGAAACTGATAAAATTTAGGTGATATTAATGGGAGCAATTTTGAGCCAGAATGGAGTTGATCAAGTTCCTTCCAATTCTCCCTTCTTTCTCCTGCACATATCTCCAGAGCAGTTTGTAAGTGAGAATCCCAGGGCACTGTGAGTTACCTCTGTGTCTCCTCCATCCACCGGCAGGGCCCCACAGGGCAGGGAGTTTGAGATCCATGCATGGAGAATGTGGAGGTGAGGCAGTTGATCTTTCCCCTGACCCAGAGAACTGTCAATAAGGGCAGGAAGGGAGCTGAGCAGACGACTCTGACTTGAAGCTGCACTGCACATGCGCAGAGACTGAGTGGTGAAGATGAAGACTGAGCACCACACCCACCTCCCAGCATTCCAACCAAAGAACATAGACGACCCAGTAACAGAAGTGCTTCCCTCTACCAATGATTAACCACTATTGAATAAGAAAACAAAATGGAAGGATGCCAACGGTAAGATAGCTAAGAGGATGGGTTTACGGGATACTCTTTAAATGACAATCGTGACATTTTAATGCCCAATTAAGTGTACATTTCCATATAGGAAGTCTCAGAAAAGGAATCAAATTATATAAAAAGTAGGCAAAAGAAAAATTAAAGAAATGGAATAAAGAAACCAAAACGAAAATGGAGCTTGAAAGTATCTCATTAGAGATGACAGAAGAAAAACAAACTCAAGTACAGATTGATAGAAATAATTGTGAATGAACAAGAGTATGAGACAATAAAACAGAAAATAAATGAACATAATCTCAAGAGCATGTGGAGAAAATAAAAGAGCATTTGTTTCACTGGAGTGCAGAAGATAAAGATGTGCTAAAAGACCACCTGAGGGAAACATGGTTAATTTGGCAAATTTAGCAAAAGGCATTAACCTACAAATTCAAGAAGCTAAGAGAACTCCAGCAGAATGTACTCAAAGATCCACCACAATCAATCTTTTAAAAATAAAGAGAAGGAAAACTCTTGAAAGTTTGGAAAGATGGCCAATTATCTTCAGTAGAACAACAATATGAGAGACAGCAGGATTTCATTTGGAATCACAGAACCCTCTCCAGACGCTGAAAGGGAGAATTGTCAGTCTTGAGTTTTATATGCAGGAAATATCCTTCCACGAGGAGACAAATGAAAGTCATTGTCTCATGTTGGGGCCTGGAGGAATATGATCATTTTCAGTCAGGAACCCCTATCCTCTAAAAAGGAAACTGGCAGAAAATCTCTGAATGGAATGGAGGTGGTAACAGAAAGAGGTAAAGACCTGAGAGAGGAGAAATAAACAAAAAGGGCTGAAGTTAGAGAGAAAAGTTCTTTCTCTCCTTCATATGGTTTTAATATAAAGTGGCTATTATAGAATTCAATGTATGTAGAAAAAGTTTAAAAGCTAAATCTTAAAAATTGAAACAAATGGAAATAAAATTTCTAAACTTCATTTGGAGCAATAAAATATCATTGTATTTGGTTGTAATAATTTGTATACATATATTGTCATGGCTCAAGTAATTAGTATGAAAATATACAAAAAATTGTAATAAATAACAAATGGTATTGTGAAAGAATATTTATCAGGAAGGAAGTAAAAAAGGAGGGAGGAAGGAAGGAAGGAAAGAAAGAAGGGAGGAAAGAAGGAAGGAAAGAAAGAAGGAAGGAAGGAAGGAAGGAAACAAGGGAGAGGAAGAAGAAAGAAAGGAAGGAAGATAGAAAGGAAGAAGGAAGGAGAGGGCTGAAGTGAAAGGAAACAGAAAGAAAAGGAAGGGAAGAAGGAAGGAAGGAAAGAAGGAAGGAAGTAGAGAGAGAAAGAGAGAGAAAAGGGAGGGGAGGGAAGGGAATTTAAAACTCAATGCATAATATTTAAAATATCCACAACAGTGAGCATTCAAAATGGGTCACAAATTTTAAAATTATATACAATCAGTATAGTACATAACACATTGTACCCACAGAAATAACATATTGTCTTTTCTTTAAAATATTTCAGGAATACAAAAGGATTCATGGAAAAATAAGGTTGCCTCAATATTGGTACTTGAAGTCGGTGGGAGGAAGTGTTAAGCAAGGACTTCATTCAGTTTCTTTATGGCCATCTGGGGTTGTGGCGAACTCTGAGTGGCAGTTGTTGGAGTGAGGATCACTGGCAGGGATGGTTGATGGTGCTCACTACCACTGGTCCGCACAAGGCCCTCCCCTGGCAGGGTGAGGGGCGCTGACATGATTACTTCCTTGTTTTTTATTTGCTGTCTTCCTGTTTCCAACTCCTCCAGGGCTTGATCACGACTCACATGATAGAACCCCTGAGCAGAAAACAACAGCTATAAAGTGGTAACATCTACATCTATCATTTACTAATGAGTGCTCACCTTCTTCATTAATCGTTTTGGACATTATCATGCTCATTTGGGTTGTTGAGTATTCTTTTTTCTTTTTTTTAAATACTGTGAAAGAACAATGTAATATTTTACTTTTGTTCCCTATTATATTTATCTCTGACTGTGGTAGTTCTTTGGCCAGAGAGAAAAGAACAGACATATTGTATGACACTTATGAGGAGAAATTTCAAGAGACAGCACACATTGCACATTTTGACATGAGTTCTTTTTATCCAGTTGTTTTGGTAACAGAGCAGGGATCCTGAGCTAGGCTGTGTCCTGGGTGGTGGGAACAAAGACACATGATCATCTCTGACTGACACAGTGATAGCCAAAAATACATCACTGTGACTTTAAGCCATCAGACTTTCAAAGTTGCCTATTTCTGCTGCAGAGCTTACATTGTTCTTGACCAATATATTATTTTTTTCCTATTTTTTAATTAGGCTTGGTGTCTTCTTCTTGTTTTTTTATAGTGATTTCTCATTTAGCTTCCTCTATTATCTTTTTGGGGGGGTCCAGTCTTGGGGTCTGAACTCTGGGCCTGGGTGCTGTCCCTCAGCTCTTCAGCTCAAGGCTAGCACTCTGCCACTTGAGCCACAGTGCCACTTCTGGCTTTTTTCTTTTTTGCTTATGTGGTGCTGAGGAATGGAACCCAGGGCCTTATGCATGCAAGGCAAGCGCTCTACCACTGAGCCACCTTCCTAGCCCCCTCCCTATTATTCTTTTGGCAGTTTAGACAGCAAATATTTTCTTTCTTCTCATCTTTTTGTTTAACTTAGTTCATATGTTTTTTGTTGATATAAAATAATATATTTTATATATATATTAAAATAATATATTTTATATATATGAAGTCTAGATTTATTTTCTTCTTTAATCATATTATTAGTCCTTTTGAAGTTCAGTGTAGAGGCTTCCTTCTTACCTTGGGTTTAATTTAAGTTTCAGATAGTCTTGTTTTTCCTTAATGTCATGTTAGTACATACTAACCTGAAGAACGTAAAAAAATAATCATATATATATATATATATATATAGATAGATAGATAGATAGATAGAGAGAGAGAGAGAGAGAGAGAGAGACAGCACCTAACAGCCATTTTTGCTTCTGTATGAATTGCTTTGTGCTATATGATTGTATGGTTTTTGTATGATTTTAACTGTGACTGGTTTTAGTTACTCAGTAGTGGAATGTCAGCCTGGGAGCCTAGAGTTGCTTAGTAAAAGACTTCAAAGGGTTTACAGCCCTGACCAAGGGGGCAAAATCCTCAGAATTATCCCCACAGCTGCAATGCCCCTCCCAGAGGCCCAGGCAGTAAGGCCTAGGGAAGAAATATAATGTTTTAAGAAACCTAAGCAACTCCATTTTTGTTTAATACTCCATCTCAGTTCTGCAACTTGACTCCACTTTAGCCCCAATGCTAGGAATTTATGAC
Source organism: Dipodomys ordii (assembly GCF_000151885.1). NCBI lineage: Eukaryota > Metazoa > Chordata > Mammalia > Rodentia > Heteromyidae > Dipodomys > Dipodomys ordii. The sequence continues at coordinate 16,367,077 of NW_012267259.1, read as the reverse complement.
AGAAAGCCATGCACAATTCTTGGAGCCATAGACGGCGTTTGCTTAAGGCAGACATTAGCCCCCAAGTGGTGTTGCCCCCCCAGCCACCTAGTACTAAGAGTTTCTAACCAACTCCTTCTTCAGAGCCCGGGGCGAGACATGCCATGCATTCTGTTGGTCTGGGTATGACTCTTAACCTTTTTCGGTCAAGCAATTGGACCAAGGACATTTTTCTGTAAAGGTCAACCAATCATTATTTGCCCAGTTTAGCTTGCTTTAAATGTAAATGTTAACCAATCATGTAATTTCTTATGTAAAAGTTCCTTAAAGTTGTTTGTTCAATACTATAAAAACTGCACTGATTCTATGCTCAGTGCCTCTTAGCGCCACCAGTTACCATGGGTGTAGAGGACCAAGCTCGAGCTTGCAATAAACTGGCTCTTTGTTGCTTACATTGATCGTGGTCTCCGGTGGTCTTTTGGGGGTCCCCGAATGTCAGTATAACAAACCAATTGATGTTTATCGATTAATTTGTGATACTATTTTTATTACACATTTTAATTTTGTTCATCTTCCCATAGGTATATAGATATAGGTGGGTAGATAGGTATTATGAATCTGAATTATGTTTCTTCTTCTCTCATACTATATAGTCTTACTATTAAAACTGTTGCGCTACTTAAAACTTTATAGAACAATTGATGAAGCACCAAGCACATAGCACATCTTTACATTTTTCTTGTGTATTTGGGGGGGGTATTGGGTATTGAACTCAGAGCTTCTTACTTGCTTGGGTCATGCCTTCTGTCATTGTGTTCCTTTGTAGTTTGTTTTATAAACAAGATTTTATGCCAATTTTTATGTGAACTCTTATCTAACTGCAATCCTCCCACCCCAGTATCCTACTAGCTGAGACGTAAAATATCACCCACCATACTCAACTTTCTTGTTCTTCTGTACTATTATTTTACTAGACTGATTTAGGGTACTTATTGTTTAATTGAAAGCAAATGTGTCAACTTACTTAAAGGTTTATTTGGAATATGTATTTAGATTTTGCTGTATATTCTGGTTAATTTTTAAGAGTTCCTATTTTTATGGTATTTGGTCATCCAACCTAAAAATTCAGAATTTCTCTTTATTTACTCAGATATTTTTTGTTCATTAGTAGAGATGTGTATGTGTATGTAATCTCAGATAGTTTATGGCATAATTAATGGGTATATTAATTCATTATGCAATTTGTATTTTATTCCAGAAATGAATCTAATTCAACTGATTTTAGTGGCAATCTTACAATTCAGTTTATGGCTTCCTATTTGTCCTTTTTATCTTCTTCTTTTTCTCTGTTGTAATATCACCCAAAACAATGCCAGGGTAGCTATGCTGATCTATGTCACATGCCAATTTCAATCGCTTTCTCATAGTTGTGGTGAGAATTTCCACAGAGTTGTGACCACCAGCAGTGATGACAAGGCCAACCTCCTCTAGGCTGTGATCTTAGCACGTTTTCTTTTGTATCAGGATGACCACATGCCTTGTTTTCTCCTTTAGTCTGTTTCTGCGATGAATTGCAAGGGTACACTTTTTAATGTTGAAGCTTATTTTCATTCCTGAACACACTTTATCTTGATCATGGCATTCATTATTTTTAACAGCATGGTTAGAGTCATTTGGGTGATATTTTATTTAAGATTCCTTTTATACAAATAGAAGCCACAGTTGTTAAAGCAAGATTGTGAGCCAGCAGTAAACAAAGAGATATTATGAAGGAAAGGGTCACCACCAAACTCATTTTACAAAAGGCAGCACAACACTCATCCCCAAATCAGGGACTCATTTAAAAAAAGAGAATTATAGACCCATCTCTTTGATAAGCATCAATGTAAAACCTTTCAATAAAATTATGGCCAAATGAATTCAACAAATAAACAAAAAATATCATACACAGATTTAAATGGGATTCATTCCAGGGATGCAAAGCTGGTTCAATATACATCAGTCACTTAATGTAATTTAACACATCAGTAGGAGCAAGGCCAAGAACCCCACTATCAAATCAGATCAAATGCAGAAAAGGCATTTGACAAAATCCAACACCCCTTTATGAGGAAAGCTCTGGAGAAGCTAAGAATTCATGGATCATTCCTCAATATAATAAAGGCTGCATATGACACCCTACAGCCTGCATTATACTTAATGTGGAAAGTTAAAACCATTCCCTCTAAAATCAGGAACCAGACAAAGATGTCCACTCCCTCCACTCCTCTTGACTATAGGACTGACATTCCTAGCAAGACCAATAAGGCAAAAGACAGACAAAAAGGGATTGAAATAGGGAAAGAAGAAGTAAAACTCTCCTGCTTTGCAGATAACATGACCTGTATTGAAAGAACCCTATAGATTCCTCACTCAAATTACTTGAATTTATCCAAAACTTTGGCAAAGTAGCAGGGTATAAAACCAATCCACAAGAATCAGTAGCTCTCCTATATGCCAACAATGAGAATAGTGAGGCTGAAATCAGGAAAGCAACTCTTATTGTAATAACCTCAAAAAATAGCTAGGAATTAACATAACCAAAGATGTGAAGGATCTCTATGATGAAAACTTTCAAAACAAAAAAAGGAAATTGAAGCAGATTTAAAGAAATGGAAAAACCTTCCATGCTCTTGGATGGGAAGAATTAACATCGTTAAAGTGGCAACACTGCCCAAAGCAATTTACAAGTTCAGTGCAATACTCATCAAAATCCCAACAACTTTCTTCAAAGAAATAGGGAAAGCAATCCAAAAATTCGTATGGAATAATAAACGACCTTGAATAGCAAAAACAATCTTTAGCAGGGAGAACAGTGCTGGAGCAATACCAAACTTCAAACTCCATTACAAAGCCATAGTAACAAAAACAGCTTACTACTGGCATATAAAAAGGCCTAACAGAATAGAAGACCCAGAAAGAAACCCACAGAAATGAATTGAATATTAGCCACCTAATATTTGATAAGGGAGCCACAAACACAGGTTCGAAGAAATTCAGCCTCTTCAACAAATGGTGCTGGCAAAATTGCCAAGCCACATGCAAAAAAAGTGAAACCTAGATCTTTATATATCACCCTGCATTGGAATCAATTCAAAATGGATCAAAAGCCTGGAGGTAAGACCAGACACCATGAAAATTTTACCAGAAAGGTTTGGAAAACATGTGAGGTCATAGGCATGGGTTAAAACTTCCTAAGTAAAGATCCAGTACCACGACAAATCAAAGAAAGGCATGATAACTGAGAATGCATCAAACAGAAGAGTTTCTGCATGGCAAAGGACATAGTTAGCAAGATAAATAGAAAGCCCAGAACGAGAGAGGATTTTCACAAGCGATATATCAGACAAGGGTCTCATATTTAATATACTTATAGCTCAAAAAAGTAAACACCTCAAATATAAACCCTCAACGAATCAACAATCTAATTAATAAATGAGCTAAAGACTTAAAGAGAGACTTCTCAGAAGTGGTATACATATATACAACGGTATATACATACAAAGGAATTCTACTCTTCCACAATAATATGATATTGTACCATTTGTGAGAAAATTGAAAGACTTGAAAAATACTTTATTAAGTGAGGTTATCCAGACCCAAGGAAACTTAGATTGTATTCACATTGAATGGTGAAAAACATACACTGGAATATCATAAATTTTACATGTCTCTAGACATCCATACAGCAAGACCACAATAGGCTATTATTCATAGGAGAGGATCACAAAGGGTCAACAGCTATATGCATATTATCATATAAAATAACAGGTTACAAAATGAACTCCAAGAAATGGAAAGAAGAGATTTTTGTTATTGTTGCTGCTGTTTAAGTTGACTTTTCCTTTTGTCTTGTTTGTTAGTTGGACTTTGGGAGGGTAGGGAGGGGAACAGAAATGGGGGGACAAAGGGTGAACAAATACAGGATTGGTACTCATTAGACACACTGTGGAAAATGAATGATACAATTTGTGGGTGGAGATGGGAAGGAAAAACTGGGAGAAAGTAAGGGAAGGGGTAAAATGGCTCAAGAAGAAAATGTAGTTATTATCTGACTTTATAACTGTAACCTTGCTGTACATCACTTCTACAATAACAATAAACTGCATTTATAAAATAAAGAAAGCTGTAATATGAAAGGCAAGATTTCTTTTTCACTTCTGCACATGCCGCGGCAGGTCTGTGAGCTAGCCTAAGGAAAGATCCGCCACTCGACCCAGGTCTGTGGTAATTTCCACAGAGTGAAATTAAGTGGAATCAACTTAATTCCGTTCTTGCATTTAATTATCTCTAACAAACCTTGGGATTAATACTATACTGCCTTGGAAACGTGAAGTGAAATTAACTGTCTCTGTTTTAGAATAGCTTATCAGATTCAAGAATTAATTGGTCTTTTAGAGTCTTTGAGGATCAGTCAGTCTTTCCTTGGTACTTTGATCTCTGTGATGTTTGCTCAACTATCTAATCCTTCTTGTATCAATTTACACATCCTAAATTTTTATTATTTAAATCTGATGTTCAAATTTAGTTATGTAGTTTTGTTCATTTTAATTTTTTAAAAAACTCTGTGGTTATTTACCTGTTTTCAGTTCTGCATTTTGTTTATTTTTCTATTTTTTTCCTAGTAAATCTTGTCAAAATCTATGTCTTTTCTTTTTGGTTTGTTAAAAAAATATTTAGGGTCTATTAGCAGTCACTGATTTTTTTCTCTTACAATTACATCACATTTAATCAGAAATTGTATTTATTATAAACACCACCAGTGTTTTTTGCAACTTAGGAACCCTGGTAAGCTTCACTCCTGTGATACTTCAACTGAACCCTGACTTCAAATGAACCCTCATTTCAGATGAACCCTGACATTTCAGATGAACTCTGAAGGATTAAGAGTTAAGTAGATGTACATTTGAGAATTTGTGATCACTTGCTTTTTTTTTCTAAGTTATTAAATTTAGAAATTGGATTACTTATTTCTGAGTTATACTTGAACTATGAAATATATTTGGTGCTTCTAAAGACAGTTTTACATTTGTCCAATTCAAATTTTACATGGAATATTTTCATGATCATTAGCTGCTGTGTCTTCATAATTATTATTTTTCCCAATCAAATTTCCCAATCAATTCCATTTTGTTCCAATATATAGAACTAATTTTAGTTGCTTTATCATTAATTTTTAAACATATTTTATTAGTCAAAAACTATGACTATGATATCAATGAATCAATTATTTGCACAACAAGGGAATAACTACTGTTCCTATTATGAGTCTTTTGGACTATAAGGACAAGCACCTCATCATTCATGTGTGGGGGAGGACATATATCAAACCCTGCTGAGCCATGCATTTATTAGGAGGTAAGTCCTTGAATGTATGAAAGGATGCTACCCAATTAACATCCTCGTTCTCATCCACCCAGCCTGCTCATTCATGACTCTGCCTCCCACATCAGCCTGATGAAGGCAGTTCTAATCTCCTCGGGGATTTCTAATATTATGGTGACTCACTCCGCAGATTGGGATTCCACTCTAACTTCTCTAGTTTCTCTGGAATTTATAAGAGATCACAGTATTATAAGAATACCACACACCCTAAATGTTGTTTTATCACAATGCTTTTACAGGTTTGCGTTGTCCAACAGCTCATAGTTATCATGCACTTGAAGGCCAAACCATCATTGTAGATTCTGGCAACTGCCAACTTCATATCGATAGAGATTCAATCAGTGATATATAAATTATGGTCCATTGATGTTTTGGTAAACATTCACACTCCATTGTGTATACCAAAGCTGAGATGAGTACTAATCACACACACAGACTCCACCCTTACCAGAGTCTTCCTCAACACTACAGAAGAATGCAATGAAATTGTAAAGGGCCCTTTTCTCTAGCTGGAATTAAACAGCCATCAAAGTACTGTGAGGAACAACTTCTTGCAACTTCACTATTGGAAGGAAAGAAGTATTTTTAAGAAAGCTGTATGAAGATGTGAAATACAATGAAAATGAAATGAAATAAATGAAAGACACTTGCTGTCTGCCAGGATTCCAAGACCAGCCTCTACTGTGCGCCCCGGGGCATCAGGGAGCCACAAAACCCTGGGCTGCGTGAACCTCAGATAAGCCCATCCTCCCTTAAGCTGTTATGTCCAGTAGTTTAAAGGTAACAAAATTAATGAAGAAGTTAATAGGGAAGATGGGTCCCAGAGATGTGACCTAAACTGACCTTTTGGTTCTTTGCCGTTTGGGAGAGGGTTATGGGAAGGATTTGGGAGAGTTTGGAAAAACCAAGCTAAGAAAACCCTGGGCTGCTGTTAGCCGACTCTGGTGGGAGCTGAGAAGGAGAGAAGGCCTGAGGGGAAGTCCTGGCCGCGAGCCCTTGGGTGGCCTCGGGGCTCACCTTGGAAACAGGATCCCAGGCCCTCCTTGGGACATTCTGGCAAAGAATCTGCCTCCACATTTTCAGTCCTGCTGCAACTGAGGGAGGCGGGCTTTAAAGACGATGGCATCAGGCTGGCAGACAGAATTTCCACACGGCATAGCCTTCAGTTTGTGGCCTGGTTATTTCTGAAGCTTGCAGCCAAAATTACCGGGAGAACTGGGAGCAAAACAGCTGGGCACAGAAGGATTTGAAAAGCATTCCTGGCCAGAGGAGGAGTAAGTGAAAACTTGTGCTCTGGGTGGGGTGGGGTTATTAAATAGATTAGCGTCATAGAGAGGAAGCAAAGCACTCTGCACTGGCACAGAGGAAAAGACCTTTAAGGCATCTTGGAATTGGGCTCTGTCTCTATTCTGAAGGCTCAGGTGTAAGGTGATGATAACTCCCTTGGAGGACTTTCCCTGGAGAAGAGAGCACCTCTGGCTATGCTGCTCTGCATGGCCTCAGCAAGGCTTTCTCCCAGGATTCCTTTGGCCATGCTCCGCAGCCCAGGCATGTGGAGGTCACTGCAGCTGCAGTCCAAGGGGACTCGGGTACCACTTGATTTCACAGCAGACCTAGGCTGTGATGCCAGATTTGTAAGCATTTGCAGGGGTAGAGGATGTGGGGCATTCCTAGAGCTAGCTGCCTTTCAGGATTCCTGCGGCCAGCCTCTAAGCAGCTGATGTTCACGAAGCTGTGAGAATGAAGCCAAAGATGCAGTGGAGACCCCAGAAAAAAACAGCAGTCAGGAGTGCTGACCGCATCTTGAGGAAGGCCACAGGCAACTGGAACTGTCATCAGAGTTTTAGACAAAAGGCCCCAGTATCGAGATTCCTACCATTTACCACACTGCCAATAAATAGTTAAATAGTAGTTAAGGGAGGAGAAAGGAGACTTATTACTGTGACTTGGGAATATGGCAGGAAGAATCGAATGGAGTCCGTCGGCTCATCTGCAGGTCTGGAAGGGAGCTTTAGGCTGGGAGGAAGAACTGCAGCAGAGAATGAGAGTCATGAGTGATTGATTACTGATTGGTCCGAGGGGTGGTCAGATGTGCAAGCAATTGCTCATTAGCTCAAGATCGGTTAGTGGGGGCTTGGTCAAATAGGAACACCATTATTTCTGGGAGTAGCCTGGACTCCTGTCCTAAGATGTTTCCCCATCAGGCCTGTCCTTCCTCCATCCAAATGTGGTCCCATGGTGGCTGCAGGAGAGCATGGCACAGAGCAAAGAGCACAGATACAAAATGGAGTCAGAGAAGCCAAGTGTGTGTCCTAGAATTTGTTACCCTTTTGGTATTTTGCAGGCTTCTAGCCGTTTGTAAGCACCTGTTCAGGGGCCAGCATGGCACTCGAGAGAGGCCGTGTGGGCTGTAACGGGCAAGGCCACAGCCGGGGGCTGCCCAGCACATTGGACAGCAGATCATCTCGCCGAGGAGCCTGGATTGCCAGGCACAGCCACATGGCATAGGATTTGCCCTGCCGGGTTTCGGCCTGGCATTGGTCCTATCCTTCATTGTGGCTCTCCTATTCTTCCTCTTTTGGCAGGCGAATGGGTACTCTGAGTTATTATATGAGGGAAATCTGCGACTTTTCATTTTTACCAGGGGTCAAGGGCAAGAGCTGCCTCGAGTCTTAGAGACTTTGAACTTGGGGTTCTGAAAAGTATTAGAACTGTTGCGATTTGGGAAGACTCTTGTGGACGGATGAAATGAATTTTATGTGATGAGAGGCTATGAAAGTTTGGAAGCCAGGGGCAGGATAGGATGGTTTGGATATAAAATGCCTCCTCCCAGGCTTGGTTTGGACGCTTGGTCTCTAGCAGGCGCCTCCAGCTGGGAAGGTTGTGGGAATTATGTTGGGAGCCATGGCCAGAGGAAGCTAGTTGCTATGGACTGCCCCTGAAGGCTGGACTAGATCCTCACTCCCTGTTCTCTGACAAAAAGTGAAGAACAGCATCCCCTGCAGGACCCCGCTGCCCTGATGCTCTCCCAAGAGCTCGGAGACAGCCACGGCTGAAACCAGAGACAGAAACAAATTGTGCCTCCCTTGAGTTGGTAGGTTGGTTGCTTTGGTCACATTGGTGAAGAGCTAATACCCAATCGGCAGGCTGTCTGATTTTGTTATGGCATATGTTATTGTGTGGACTAAAAAAAATATGTAAGTGAGATCTAGGAGGTACTTTGTAGTTTCAGGATTGTCCTTACAGTTTGTTCTCTATCATAATATTCTCCCACATTTTATTATAATAATGTTATTATCATGTATTATAATTCATCATAATATTATGTTATAATTATAACACTGTTGATAATACTATTTTATTATTATTATTTTGTCAGTTGGGGCTTGAACGGAGGGCCTGGGTGCAATGCCTGAGCTCTTTTGCTCAAGGCTAGCACTCTACCACTTTGAGCTATAGCTCCACTTCTGGTTTTCTAATGGTTAACAACAGATAAGAGCCTCACTGATTTTCCTGGCCAAGCTGGCTTTGAACCACTATCCTTGGATCTCAGCCTCCTGAGTTGTTAGGATTAGGATTAGACATGAGCCACCAGCACTCAGCTATAATAATGTTTTTCATGATTAACTTTACTCCATCTGGGGTTAATCACTATATATTATATAGGATATATATTTATGTATATGTGCATATATATAGTTGTATAGTTGTGTAGTTGTATAGTCGTATATATATATATATATATATATATATATATATATGTTGTAGGAGTTGAGTTTTTCCCCTTACAAGTAGATTTATGTCATAGCATCCCTACAGGTTTATATAAACTGGAAATAGTGACTTTATCATATATAATTTTCCATCTATATGGATATATAATGTTAAAACAAGAAATAAAACAGAATGAAAGCAAATCCTTCAAGATGGAATAAGATATGTGTCATAAAGGTGGAAGAAATTCACCTCAGCAGTGCGGCTGCTCTTCCTTAGTCTTAGAAGCATAGTCATGGGTCAGCAAGTTTCGCCAGAAATTTCTTAGCAGAAAATATTTAATCAAAATCTTCTCAGCAGTGGGAAGATGTGCGAATCCATGAAGGCATACAGAGAACATATGTGTTTCAAAATAACCCCCTGTTGGCCATTCTGCCCAAATGCCTTTCAATACAGTCATTCAGAAAGCAAAGACTCTAAAAAAATCAACCTCAGTGCTGATAGATTCTCACAGCGGGGCTATTCTTTTTTTTTTTTATTTTATTTTATTTTATTTGTGAACATACTGTACAGAGGGGTTACAATTGCATGGGCAGGATAATGCGTACATTTCTTACCAAGCATTGCAGCCTCCTCCTTTGTTTACCATTCCCATCCCTTCCCAGCCTCCCCCCTCCCCCCATCCCAATCCTTCTCCTTCCCCCCTCCCCCCACCCCCTCCCCCCCCCCCCCCCCCCCCTTCCCCCCCCCACCCCCTCCCCGCACCGACGTTGTAAAGTTCGTTTTGGACATGACCACTTGTACTTCTCATTGTTGCATCAGATCCACCTGTATCCTTAAACAACTGGTTTTTCCCCATCTCCTCCACAAGTTATACTGACATCAAATATAGTGAAAGCAGGGGTTATACTGTGGGGGAGGGACATAATCTTATAAATGCGTTAGAAACACATGCATGGAAGAAAAAACATTAAAATACATATCTAAGAGTTCATTTTCCTGACATCACATTATCTGACCTTTTACAGCGGGGCTATTCTTAACTCATTGTCACTCACCATCTATAACTGTTAACCTATAGTTTATGTAGAGCATTAGCAATCAAAATATGTCCTGAGCTGTTATAAATAAACAGAACTCTAAAAAGACTTAATGCCTGCAGAAGGCAAACTACTGTTCAAAGATATTACTACTTCCTGAAAAACCAATTGCCATTTACACTCACCTGTTTTCCTGAAAGCCAAAAGACAGAGTGCAGACCATTCAAGAGAGACTCTTGTCACCTGGATTTGAAGGGAGTGCTATACACAAGTAAAGGCGGGAAGAAAGACAGGGAAATCCAGGAAATCTTCCTGGAAAAGTTTTAACTCCCGCTGGCTGTCCTAAAATATGTGATGGTAGGTGATGTTGCCATTTTAATGTTAACCATTCTTAATCCTCCTTGATGATAGTTATGGACAGGGAGACAGTTGGCAGACAGAAGGATACACACCAAGGGCCATCAGTAATTCTTCATGCAGATAGGCATTAAGAAGAGAGGAACCATCGATGATGCAGAAGCAGCAATGCTTGTATTACATCTGATAGAACATCGGTGGCTCAGGCCTGTCCATGTAGATGGGCCCCTCAGGGTTTCTTAAGTGTATCAAGAATGAAACATCCTGCTGATGCTTTCCTTGGGCCACCTCCCTGGGTTAGGCTGGCAATGAGCAGCCTTGAGGAGGAGGTAATGTCGTCCTCTGGGGGCTCCATCCCCTGTCTCTGTGTTCATTGTTTCTTTGGGACTTCAATGCATGCATGCAAAGCAACACCCCCCCCACAACACCTTGCACATCTGGCTTTCCATGTGAGGAATAAAATGGTCTCTGGTGTCTGACCTGTGAGTCTCCAGCTATCTGCTGGCAGTCATTAAATGTTAACAGGACAACTTGCTAGCTTATAGGAAGAGCAAAACCCTGGACTCTGACGCCTCGTTTAAATTTATAGCAGGGAACCGTCAGCCACCATGAAGCATCTGTTTCTGCCATGCCCGGATGAATAAGGACCGCGGCTTCTGCATCATCGATGCTGCACTTCATCTTTTTAATTCTTCCCTGCATGAGGAATTACCGATACTATCAAAGAAAGCCAGAATATGTCATCCCAAATTATGCCTCTTTGATATGGAAACTGTTTTGTGCTGAAGGCAATTAAGAGGCAGGAAATTCAGGAAAAGCTCTCCTTCCCCTCCCGTTTTCTGCCTTAAGGCAGGTTTTAAATTCTCCTTTGCTGGAAGTGATTCCAGACATAAATAAGAGAAGAATCTGTAAGCAAGTCCGGCTCCATTGATTTTCTCCCATGTGTCTACTACCCCGCCATTTCTACCTCAGAATCCTAAAACTGCTCCTCTTCATCCTGGCATCTTTCTACAAATGCATCTTCGCTAAAGATGATATGGATGACCAGAATTCCATTTGTCACTTGGGCTCTAATGCCCAGGATAACTTGAAATGACCTCTGGATGGCAGTATCCTATGAGACTGGGTACGTAACTGAGAACATTCTAGGCCTTCACCTCTAAGGTACTAGTCATCTACGTTTTGCTGCAAGAAGTTTTGCAAAGGTAGTAGAGTTCCCTTTAGCCTAAGCAATTGAAAAGAAATCTCAGAGTCCTTCTTCAAAGCAACTCAAATGTTTTCCAATCAGTACTTTTTGGATCTACTAACTGGTATATATCCAAAGCCCTAATTATGGATCCTGGTTTTCTATTCAAGTCTAATGTCAGTCTCTTTCTTTTCAGCTCCCTAATAATCTAAGCTGATATATAATCAGGTATTGGTATTCCTGCTCTGCCCAAATGTACAGCCATCCAACTTGACAAGGTATCATTGATCACCTTTGGCATCACCAGAAATCCCTAATGTTTGGAATGCATTGACACTATATCTATTGCTAGCACTCAATGCTTGCTTTGTTCTATCTGGAATTCCACCAGCCTCGTTTACCTTAGAAAGCCTAGTGGTAGAGAAACTACTTTTACTAAGAGCATTGAACTAAAAGGAAAAGCAGTACCAAGATTCTCAGAACTCTTGAGTCTTCATCCCCAGTGGAAGAGAAGGTTTTCTGGGCCCTTCTTGTGGAACAGAGTCAGAGTATATTCTACGTCAGTGGTTCACACCTAGAGCTCTAGAGGAGGCTTAGGTAGAAAGATCATAGACTGAGGCTGATCCTAGATAAAAAAAAAATAAAGTGTGAGGCCACATCTGACAAATGACTACAAAGCAGAAAAGATCTGCAGGCAAAAGTGATGCCGTGCCTACCTAGAAATCATGAACTCCAATACTTCCAAAAAGGTATTTTTTAAAAAAAAAAAAAAAGGGAAGTTTTAATGCAGCCTCTATGGTACCCGGGCCACGAGAATAACATGAACTGACCTACATTTTATAGTCTCCCCATCAGCATGGTAGGCACAGTGGCTAGCTGCCTTTCGACTACGTCTTAGATTGAGAATTCCTTCACATAAGCTAATTCATGTTATAATTTTCGTTCCAGTGTTTCTCTTCATGCAATAATCCTTTGCCCCTCTAATTAACTAAGGAATACTTAAAATCATCCAAAGTGGTAACATGCTAAGAACTAAGCCATTTGTTGGAAAAGTTTAATCACGTGTTGTGTTCCTTAAGGTGATACTTCAAGTGATGTCTGTGGCCATAACCAGAAGACATACATTTCCTGGGTTTGTACATTTGCCTGACTTCTACAAGATGAAGAACTCAGACTTGCATAGAACACCCTGGGCAAGAACAATACGTGCAGAATTCTGCAGGCACATCCCAGTGGTCAAAGGTGAAGCATTGCTAGCAGTGTGTGTTCTGTCCCAGGAGTTCTGAGCCAACCTGCTCCTAGAGGCTACTGTTTCAATGGCACAAGGCTGAGTTGATTAATGAGAGGAAGTGATCTGAAAGAGTACAGCGTGGTCAGCTACTGAGATGTCAGAAACACACCCAAGGATCAGTAGAACACTTTGTCCTTCGGATAAAAGAAGATCAGAGGTAGACTCTGGTGGGAGGCTACAAAGTCACTCAAAGGAACTGGGGAACTTTAAAGAGACGCATTGAGATTGGCCCAAACATTCTACGTCTGATCATAAAGAGTATAAGAATTAGTATAAATAAGTATTCTGCAGAAGATTCTTATCTCTTGGACCATGGACTTCTGAATCTTCAATCCAGTAATGTACTTGGGGATTTCATGTAAGCTCACAATGGTGCTTCAATCTCAGTAGTTTTCCATCAGTGCTAAGAGAGCACATTTACTCCCCATTACTCCAATCAGTTTTTATTAGTTTTACATTTAGTCTCACAAAAATATAAATTTAATTATATTTAATTAATTTTATAATTACAAAAAATTCAAGCTTCTTATACTTTTTACTGGGTCTTTGCTATCATTTTAATCTATTATTATTATTAATTATTATCTTTAAGTAGTTGTGCAAAGGAGTCATTTAATAAAGCCCTTTATAACTACAAAGTATCCTGTTCAGTGTAACCCCTTTCAACATTTCAGCCATCTCTCCCCTATCCACCAAAACTCCCTCAAATAGTATAATTCCTTAGAAATGCAAAGCCAAAGTTCAAAATATAAACACCAGGAAGTAGGTACTTCCTGGAGTGGGGTAGGGTCCAGATGAATGAAGAGAAGAAGGATGAAGTCTATACCATCCTATCCTTCACCTAAAATAAACATTTAAAATATCCCCTGAATTGTGCGAAAACTCACTCCAGTATGAGTTTATCAGTTAAGACATCAGTTATTAAAAATCCAGGATGGAAATTGTGAAACAGAAGTATAAACTTTAAAATAAAATACCAAAGAGATAATGAATCACTGAAGCCCAAAGCTACACTACAGCAAAGAAAATTTTGGCTATGGGAAGGTTTATGACATCTAGCTCATATAACACAATAGTCATATGTTAGACTCTATTATATTTTTGTACTCAATAACATTCAGAATTATTGGTTCTTATCTTTATCTATCCCCTGGTACTAAGATCAGATTTAGACTTGAATGAGTAATTAACCAATGTTTTTACTATATCTCTTGTGATTATTGATGCAAAGACCTTAAATAAAATATTAAGAAATGCAGTGTTAATACAGATAGATGGTTTTTAACCAATGCAGACTGAGTCCAAGTGCAGTAACTGAGGGCCGAGGGGCATGCAGAGAGGAGAGAGGCCCCCAGGCCTCTGGGGAGACACTGGTGGAGCTGTGATTTCACATGGTCAGGGAGAGACTGGGGAGGCAGAGTTTCTTTCATTTAACCCCATTTGAAAAAAAGAATTTTTGCAAAAACATTAGGCCAAGTTACCTACTTACCTCCAGTATCCTGGCTTTCTTAACAAGCAAACCCAAAATCTTCTCTGTTTAAACTAGTAAAACAAAATTTAGGGCTGGAAACTACCAACTAATCCTTAACTAGGTAAGAGCTTGCCCTTGGATGATCAAATAAGAGTACTGTCCTGCTTTAGCTAGTCAACTATTTCTTTTGACTTAAGTGTTACAAATCTCTGTGTGTCTCTCTCTGTCTCCTGTCTCTCTGCCCATCCCCACCCCCCACACACAGAAAAATGGTTCAAGGATTAGATTGGGCTAGCAAGTGGGTCCAGTTGCAATTTTACAAGCAAGCAGAGAAAGATTGCACAGCAAAGTGTCAAACAGAAGTCATTAGCTGGGCTGGGAAGGTAGCTCAGTGGTAGAGTGCTTGCCTTGCATGCCTGAGGCCCTGGGTTCAATTCCTCAGCACCACATAAGCAAAAAGAAAAAAGCCAGAAGTGGTGCTGTGGCTCAAGTGGTAGAGTGCTAGCCTTGAGCTGAAGAGCTGAGGGACAGTGCCCAGGCCCAGAGTTCAGGCCCCACAACCGGACCCAAAAAAAAAAAAAAGTCGTTAGCAAACATATTTAAAACCAGGAGACAAGATATGACTTACTGAGAGATGAATCTAGTCTTAAAATATCCAAGAAAAGGTGTCCTACACTTATCGTAGGAGGTTTCTGTTCCTTGAAGTCAAGGTTGAATTAGGTGAGAAACTTAGAGTACCCTCTACTATGAGGTTTCCCAGCCTGGAGAATATAATGCAGCTCATCTTTGCCTGTCTCCTTTTAGGATATACCTTGATTGGGTCTATGCCCCTTTTAACCAACACTCCAAAAGAACATTAATGTAAAACTTGGCTTCAAACCCAGTACTGTATATTTTTTTTTTATTTTCAGTCCCCTCCAAAATTCTTTATATCCCTCGGGCACAAGTGGAATTCAAATGGCGCATTTAGCTCAGCTTCTAAAAGGAGGATCGGTTTAATTTAAATTTAATCTTCTTTCAAATAATCAAGGCAAAAATGACAATGAATCTCTCATTACAAATAAATTGTATCCTAAATAATGAAGTGCATACTAGTGTCTGCTTTCAGTCTGTAAAAAATAAATTTAAAGCAAGGAGGATGTCTGCCATAGTTTTAGAAACCTTCTGTGCTGCCTGACTAAAGGACTATCTCTTGAGACAGTCTGTCAAAGAGATGAAAGAGAGGGTACTTTAGAAATTGTTGCCTGCAGTAGTTGAAGGCTTCTGCTGTATTTTTCTAGTACTTTGTAGAATCCGAGAACTTTTGTGTCAATCCATATGGCTCTTCCCTTCATGTAAAATTTTTATCTCTACTTTGTTTATCTTGAAACAAAGTAATACTTCTTGCTTTGGTGCAACTCTTAATGACTTTTTCCCTGCAATGCTTAAACATAGATGGTGAAGATAACAAGCACAATCTAACAAACAAACTACACTGTTCTCGCCTAAAAGACGTATTTTTAAGCTTCAACTTGAAAATGTTGACTGTTATTTTGACTCTGTAAAAAAAAAAAAATCTGCTGAATTTCAGGTCGGGATTCAGTCTGTAAGTTCTGTTGACTTCTTACCATAAATAGGGGATGCTAGAGAGCTGTAAAGACTCCTCAGAAGGCAAAACAGAACAGAGATGCTGCCCTAGATAAGCATAAAATCTAATACTCATGAAGCTGTTAGATAACATCCAAGTACCAAAGTTGTATAACACTGACAGGGTGTAGGCGGACCATGCAGGCCGGAAAATTCATGGAAAGCTTGTCAGAGAAGAAAGATCTGGTACGAGTGTACTCAGAGGTTATTAGAATAATAACATTGCTCTGATTACCTTTAGCATTCCATTAAACAAACATTTATAGACGACAATACAAAAATATTTCCAAAGTCATGGAGGGTATAAGCTTCATAAACGTAAATAAGACATAATTTCTGTCCTGAGAGGATGGGTAAGCTTCTCAATACAGGAACATTCTGTATATAGAAAGAATAAGAACAAATAAACAAAGGAAGAGTCGCAATGTGTCATGTGATTCATGTGCTTAGTCTCTGGCTTCCTAATTGGAACCTTTTTTTCCTTATAGAAATTCTCTCTTTAAAATTTAGCCCAGAGGTACTGTTGAATAGCAAATCGTATTCGATTTTATTGTAAGGTCAACAGGAAGAGCCATCTTTTAAGTGTATTTAAGTGACTAGAATTTTTTTAATCTTGACCAAATGACCATGCATGTGTATAAAGGACTACCATCCTATCCCTGTCCTGTGTGCATCCTATAACATCACCATGATTATACATAAAAGCATTATCGACATACGTCCATGGGACAGAAATACATAAATGTACTTATATAAATGATACAGCAGGTAGTTAACCAGACAAGGCACCAAGCAGAGAGAATCGCAAAATATTCCAAAGGTTAAAGTAGATCTGTTATCCCCACTCCAAGAGTTCATCTAAAACCTCCGACCTGTACTGGACATGCAGCAAAATCCACAGCAAATCCCGCCATGTGCCACAGGATTTCCGTGTGCTGGTGTGACCATGTGAATACACATCCCAGTCAGCATCTGCTGTGCTTCCAGATGATGGGGCTTTGTCCTACCTAAGTCTAGTACTACGCCCAAGTCTAGAGCTATTGGATAGGAGCAAGATTCACTTAATGAAATACTTCTGGAATTATTTGTCTGGTCATTAGCTCAGTGCTAAGACCCACCTCCAGTCAAAAAGCCGAGACACTAAATAATCTATGTCCCCATGGCTTTCATGTATAACAATATAAACAATGAGGCTAGCAGAAGCTAACCACGCCATTACCAGTGAACAGGTAGACTGGAAATAAAGAAGTAAGTGGCCATGGATGTTGGGAGTTGGATTTCTCATGGATAATGTGAGATTTTACCAGCAAGCTGTGTGGGAGGCTAGAATATTCCATCCATCAGCAGAATTGAAGCTGTAATTACGCACTCATGTTTAGTGTAGTAGAGATACAGCTGGTTTCCTAGAAGATACTTTAGATGTATATGTACACACTATGTATTTACATTAGTTATTGTACACATTGTCATTATATACACACAGATATCACACACTATAGTTGTACTGAATAGCTTATCACACACTATGGTTCTATATACATTAAATATCACACAGTCACTGTGTATACACAGGTTATCACACACACACACATGATTGGATTACTTGGGTTATCACACACACCATGGTTCTATGTACATGTATGCTAAAATTTTCCAAAAACCTTGACTAAACTAAAGGGAAGATATACTAATAGAAGTTGATATGCTTCTATAGTCAACTAAGGGGAAATAAAAACATTTGCTTAAATAAAACATAACATCAGAACCCCAAAGTAAACATCTGTCATTTTTTTCCTCTTTATTTTTGGATCAATCTGATCTTCGGATAAAGTGATTTTTTCTGTTTCAGTTTTTTTTATTTTAATTTTTTTGTGTGTGCCATTGAGAATTGAACTCAGGGCCTTTTGTCTGCTAGGCAGATGTTCTATGAACTCCATCCTCCTAGTCCAGATCTTGTCTATTCTTAGTTATTAGTTGAAAATATCTCTAAATGCAAAAAAAACAAAAACAAAACAACAAAAATAAACAACCTTTGCAAAAGCAAATTTACAATTCAGATGATTAAGTTAAATACTAGAAAACATTTTAAGGTCTCCTAAATAACTAGTCTAGGTAATATGAAATAACAATACGTGAAAAAAAATGTTTTCAAATTGTGATCCTCAGATCTCAGCCTTCTGAGAAGCTGAGATTGCAGAGGTGAGTTCCTGCACTCATCTTGAATATTAATTTTATGTTTAACATAACAATAACAAGAAAACCTTTAGAAAAGAAATGTATCTTCTTCACTTACATTAACATAACTTTCCTAAGAGTTTCTCAGTGGGTTTCTGTACACTGTTATTTTATATTTAATGGATGACAAATAAGATTTAAAAGTTTCAGGTTAGCAAATCAATCATTAACTTTCTTAATACATTTCCTAAGATTTTGTCTGATGAGCAGGTTCTATTATATTTAGCTCCTAATATGAAAAGGAATTGTCTAATTGGAGAGAGTTTATAATGCTTGTTTCAAAGCTGGAAATCAAACTGTAATTGAATCATTCTTTCTCAGATGGGTAAGTTGTTTTTTTGGAACAGTTAACAAAAGATAGTTAATTAGCAAAGATTGAGATAGAAAGGGTGCTATTTACACATAAATAGCGCTTCCAAAACTAGAAATCAGGGAAAATGGAGAGCTGATTGAGAAGAATTGAACAAGACCCTGCCCCACTCAGCACACGAGTTGCACATTGTAATTTAAAGAAAAAGTAAAAGCGAGAGAAGGCTATTAGCTGATCTAGCTGGAGCAGGTGCTGGAGCCCACAGGTAAACATACCTGTCCTTGAAAGCTGGCGCCTGGAGGCAGACGCACGAGTCCTGTGTGCAATTGGCACCCAGCGCTCACAAACCTGGCAAGAGCACCATTGGCTGATGGGCAAATGGTTTCAGCCAACACAGCGTAGTCAAGGGAAATTCAGTCCTCATCTGTCCCTCAGAAGCAGGCTTGTCCCTGGGAAGAAAGCAGACTCTTGCGAAGAGAAAAGCCTGTCCTGGCTTGTCTGGCTGGGGCCAGGGGCAGTCTGTGTGGCCAGCACTCCGCCTGCTTGTCTGGAGCCTCGCGGAGCCCTGCAATCTCTCCAACAGACTGCTATGGTGTCGGGGGCTTTGGCCAAGCCGGCACACCCTTCTGCACAAGAGCAGAACTGCAAATTCGGCTGCGACAGAGAGCAGCCTTGCGGCTTCTCTAGGAACAAGCAGGACAGTGCAGAGCCAGGAGAAACCTGGGCCCTCAGCGTCTTAGCTTGCTTCTCACAGCCCGAGGAGAGCCATGCTTTGAATCACGCTGCAGGCCGAGGAGCTCACTCACTGCGGTCGGAACCCTGGGTTCGGTAGGAATCCCCATGGCATTTCTTCCCTGGCAAGCGCATCACAGTGCACAGGGAAGGTGTAGCTCAGACCTTCCATGGCTCCCCTCCTGGCTTTGCCCTTACCCCTCCTCCCCTGCATGGGGAATTCGGGCTGCTGGCTGTAAGATAAAAAGGGTCCAGCACTCTAGGATGACCCTCTCAAAGTTCATCAAGAGTTTTTCACCAACCATGAAATACGTCTTATCAGCGATGCCCAAGAGAAAAAAAATCTTACATAGATTTTCATCAGAGAAATGTGTAAAGGCTTCGTGTCTGGAGGTCCTTCTTGATGCCCACACAGTACTGACCCACCCAAGTACCCAGGAGGACAAAAATGATTCGGAATAATGTGTCTGAGAGAATATTTTGAGTTAGTACTTCTCAAAATGTACACATTTAGAAATAGTAAACAAGGACTGAATGTTATTTTGTGGTTACAATGAATGGGGAGTAAGGCTTAGCACAGAAATGTTTTCTTAAAAATAGACGCATGTGGCTATGAGTTACTGCACGGGGTAGCAGGGGTCTATAAAACAATAGGCAGGCACTGTTTTATGTTTATATTTAAAAATCCTGATATTGGTTGATACTGTAAGATATCTTCCCTACCAAGACCCCTTGCTACTGAAGAGAGGTTATCTTAGAATTACAGCGTTTACCTTGAGTGATTATGTAACATTTCCCCTCCCTAGAAGTTGCTGTCTGCTTTCTTTGCTCTTCCCCTTTCTCATAAAACAACCAAGGAAGGGGGGAAAAGAATGAATCAAAATGCAGGCAGAAAAGAAAAGCAAAGATCAGCAGTGATGGTAATTATATCAAGAACATCATTAACCCTGGAATAATTGAAAAGACTCTTAAGTCATAACCCTAAGACTCCCCCAAACTACAAACTAAACAAAGTCACTTTAGCCATTTTGAAGCAATTTATTGACTACCCATTAGGGGGAAATACATTTCCTAAATGTAAGAAAAGATAGAGATTAAGATAACAGTGCTACTGTTTTTGTTTTGTTGTTCCTTCACCTTAACTTTAAAAAAAAAAAAAAACACTTCTCAGTGATAACTAGTTGAATGTTTTTTTTAATTTTCTTCAGTATATACCAGTGAAATCAGATATGTGGATACTGTTTATTTTCTGCCATCTCCAGGAGCAATGTTAATTCTCTGTAGCAGCAAAGTTGGCCAGTTTAGAATTATAACTGCATTTTAAATGAATGTTTACCTTATTCTTCACAGAATTCAAAATGGCGCAATGGCTTTAATCATCAAGACCCTTTCAATGGATGTAAACTGTGGCTTAACCGTTCACACCGGTGCCCTGATACACAGCTCCTTAAGAGGTTAGCCGTGCTAACTGGCCTTTATGTATTTGGATAAAAATACTGTGTGTCCTTTCCTGCTGGCATCATACTTTGGTTAGCAGACATTGCCGACCTCCTGTGGCCAGGGATGCAGAGACTTTGTAATACAGCTGAAGAGTTTTTAACCCTCGGTTAATGGAGAATGGATTGCAAGAGAATAAGGCCAGGTTCAAAACCTACTGCTAAGGCTCAACCAGATTTCATTTTCAATCACTCACTATTGAAGCAGTCCTCTCAGCCATACCATCCAAACTGCCTGAGGATTATTGGCAATCCGCATGTAAGGTCTTACAAAGCCTTCTCCCTCTAAATGTGGTAAAGCAATATTTGTTTTTAAAACAATTCAGAATAATCCACATTTACTTATCATTAGGTTCTACATGTCTCCTTTGGCAATGACATTATGAATAATCATGAAACAAATGATAACTGGGCAGGGTCACCTAAGATGCCTCTTTCCATAGACCTGGCATCTAAACCTATTTGTTATGGTTACTCTAAATGAAAACTTAACTATCGTCAGTTTATTTTGTTTATTGTTATTCTGCTGGAATAAAATGAAGAGCTCAGTTTTTGTCAAATATATATAATATAAATGTATAAAACAGTATTTTGTCAAGTAGGCCAAGTATCAAAATGGGATCATAGGAACCCCTAGTACGGCTGGTAGTTTGGTTATGATGCTCATCTCAGGTTTGTTCTTGTTGTTGTTGTTGTTTTGGCTACTGTAACAAAATAACATGGCACTGCAGTAGTAGACTTTTACTTTCTTATAGTGCTGGAAGTTTCTGAGCTTGCAGGATGGCTGCATGTTTGGGTACTGGTTTACCTCTCTATTCGATAACATAACTCATAAACAACAATAATGAATGAGTTCAATTTTCATCTCAGGAACTCCCTTTGCTGGCATCCATGTAGTATTATTTGTTAGTAATGTTAATAGTTTAAATCGGAACATAAATCTCAATGCCACACAGAGAAAACTAAAGGCATACAAAAAGGTGTCTCATGACTGAGGGGAGTTACTTCTAGTTGTGAAGCCATTTGCATTCATACTCCTGCCTTTCCCCTTGCCACCTCGTTAGATAACCTTGAGGAGAAGACTTTCTTGTCAGCATCCTCTTAGGGACCAGATGTGAATGTCTCCTGCCTGTCTAATGCTCCATCTCCCTCCTATATCAGCCCAAGACACCACACCAAAATAATTGACTTCTTCCAACATCAATGTTGTGTTCTTTATTATCCAGTATAGAAGTCCTAATGAGTAGACCAGACAAAATATCAGTGTAAAATAACAAAATCACAGTTTAAAGATCTTACAGTATACACACACACACACACACACATACACACTGTTTAAACATTATCCTATACAATTAGAACCTGTAGTTAAGGTCAACAAGATAAAAGTATTTTATTAAAAACTGTTCTTGTGGTTATAGAACAAAACTAAATTGAGACTGTAATCTAGATCATATATTATCCAGCTTAAAATAGACCAACACAAGGAGAGATACTGGTATAAAGTAAAGGGTAGCTGCACAACACAATTTCTCAAAGCATTTCAGCATTTCCAAGGCCTCAGTCTCCAGTAAATTTAATTAGCCATCTCCTTCCTGGGTTCCTGAGCTCACACTGAGGACAGACATTCATTGTCTGGAAACCCACGATGGCTTTTCTTTTCTTTCTAAAGAATGCTTCTTCCACTTGGGATTTAAAAAACAACAACAAAGTAATTTTCTGTAATAGCAACTGAAAGTTTATAAAACATACACTTTTTCTTTCAAGACTAATCGCTAATTAACAATTGGTACTAGTTAGTTTATTAATAGCAGAGAAGATCTTAATTTAAAAGCAATGCTTGTACTCTATAACTAAGAGCCAAAAAACAAGCATATGCTTGCACTCAAGATCAGCTCTGAGAGAGCCAGATGCAAAACAATTATTTTGGCTTACTGTAAATTTATACATTGATCTTTGTAAAGTTCTATTTATCCTCTTTTGTCACCATATTTGATTTTGGTTTCAATACCCTGTGTATTGTATATATGTTTATCAAATTAGGGAAAGGAAGGGGAACAACAAAATGGTGAGACAAAGGACAAAGGGGGAACAATATGTTGGGAATGAACTTTACAACTGGGGAGGAGGGATTGGAGGGGAAACTAGGAGAAAAATAAGGGAGTAACATGTTTGATAAGAAATGTACTCACTACCTTACATATGTAACTGCAACCCCTCTGTACATCACCTTGACAATAAAATAAAATTAAAAATAAATAAATAAAACAAACTTTTGTTGCTTGTTGGAAAAAAAAGAAAAGGTCACTGTTGACCGACATGTATAGAAAACTCATCTCTCAGAACAGCGTTTTTCTAACAAAGAGTCCATAGAGAGAGTATAGGGACAATTAAGAGCTTAGTACACCAGCAAAATCACTGTTTGATTTTTGACAAAACAATACGTTTAAATTTCAACACCTAATTAACACCCATGATCAATGGTGTTTTAATACATTTGTGCAGCATTCTGTGCATGCTAATAGTTTATTAGATATGCTTGATCAATATTAAAGCCATCACTTGTAATCTATTTCAGCTAATAGTACTGAGTATGAGTTTCATTTCTTTACTACTCTATATCTACTACTTTGTGTAATTTGCTAGATTTCCCCATCTGTCTTTCACAAGCACCACATCAAAGAATCTTAATTAACCTAGAGCAAAGCTGCACATTATGAAATGAAGAAGATAAATTTAAACTGTCTGTACTTTCACCCCTAAAGTCAATACTCAAGAGTCAAATGAAGCAGAGTCCCCAGGGAGGTGGGACCTGCAACTTAAGAAGAATTTTTCTTTTGGGGTGAGGGTGCGCTAGAGGATAAAGTTCATTGAGAAGCAGGCAGCATACTGAAACCGGGGTCCACAGGTCCCAAAGGAACTTTTCTATATATCAAGTCCTGTGAAACCTTTCCGAATGGATCTGGACAGGCCCAGGAGAAGCCACTGGCATGGTTGGGTCTCCACAAAGAGAGAAGCCCGGGGAGCAGAGCTTGCATCCTCTTCAGCAGGAGTGGGTCCTGGGGGGCTGTACATCTCTGCAGTGCTTTGGAACCCTAAGGCGGCTAATGAATGCTGAGTTTGCCTTTTCATCCCTCAGCCCGGGCCTGCTGAACACGAAAGTACACGGATGCCTGGAGATGTCAGCTGTAGGAATTACTGTTATGGTTTTATTGATGATGCATTCGCCAAACTCATGAGAGAGAAAGGCAGGGCTCCATCCTCCAGAATGAGATTCGGAGCCTTCGGTGCCTCCTAAATGACTCTGGTAGCAGGAAGCCCTCCCTCTGCTTCCTACCATGTAAGGACACGCCTTTGCCCATTCAGTTGTGCAGCCAAGGCCCCACACAGAAGAGAGGAGTCCGCGAGAGGCACCTACCCACCTGGCTCCTCAACCTTGGACTCTCCAGGCTCCAGAACTATATAAAAAAATAAAAAGGAGGTATTCTTTATCTGTCAGTAGTGTTTTAGTAGAGTAGCACAAATGGACCAAGCCAATGATCATGTGCCCTGGATTCCAAAACCAGTGTCACTTTGAGACAGTCTCCACCAGCAAGAGCAAAGCCCTAGCTAGGCTAAGGCAGGCCAGCTACATCCCCTCGACCGGGAGCCCAGACACACACCTGAAATCAAGCTGGGGTGGAGAATGAGGAACAAATCACTAGAGAAGCAAAAGTTAAAATTAACCTTTCCAAGGAAGTACGTGTGTGCATTCCTTCCACCACACTTCTTTGTCTTAGATAAGTACTACTGGTCCAGTAATTATTCAACCAGAAAGGAATGCTCAAAGTCACAAGAAGCAGACACCCAGATCATGTGACTTGGCTCTGTCTTTATATTAGGATAGTAACATCAAAACACCAACGCTGTAAAATAACGAAAGGTTGCTAAGCTTCCCTTATCTAGGGAAAGCTTAAGTTGAATCCACGTAGGCTGCCAGGTCTAAAGCAATTCCCAGAGTCCTCAGCTCTGACTGTGGCAGGTCAAAGGGTGGCTCTTTTTCTCCAATGATTTCTGTCTGATTTGTGCTACATTAGTAATAAAGCTTGCTTGCTTCTGTACCTTGTGAATCTTATCTGTGGATCTCTTTCAGTCCATCAGGCATTGAACGTGAGGATGTCAGGGTGGTGGAGAAGAGAGGGGTAACTGAGCAGTTGGAGATCCAGCTCTCATGTAGGACAAACCTTACCCTTCCTAAGTGGCATCAGTTTGCTGAAAGGAGCTAGAAGCATGCAATCTTTTCCAAAATTTCGGGTTTTAGTGAAACTGTAACACGGAGTTGAATAAAGAGTTTTTGACATTTTCACAGGTCTTTTCAACCTACAAAGGCCTTATCAGAGCCTGGGTTCCAGGTACTCTAATAAGCATGTAGGGTAGTAACGAATTCCTAATGGAAATATGGCAGCCTACCTCAAGGCCAGCATGAATATCTGAATGGTTCCTTGAATTACGCTTATCTGTTGATTTGGCAAATATAAATTATAAAGCAATATGCTCCCCTTTAATTTATAAATCTATTGCCTGACCTGAATTTTCAGCCAAGATCATATTAAAAAGAGCCAGAGTGAATCCCATAGGAATCCAGACATAGGCTTCTCCACCCGCCTCCTCCCTGCATAACAGCAACCCAATTTCCCCCTGGTAATTAGGACTTGTCATCCCGGCACTGGGGCGACCTCTTTCTCTGTTATTGGGTCACGCATATGAAGAGCTCAAAGTGGCCAGGGAGCAGTTTCAACTTTCAATTCAGCAGAGCCATGACTGTTCTCTGATTAAAGAAAGAAAGAAAATCTTAGGAGCCAGAGAACCTTAAAGCTACCGAGTCCAGACTTTATAAAACAGGGAACAAACAATTCTCTCTCTTTAGTTAGTAATGAGAAGACAATTACCACCTGTTATCACCCCTCCATCAGAACATTATGACTCGGGAGGGGTGGGGTGGGAAATGAACCTCTATCAGTTCTTGAGTATTTACCATCTTCGCAGCAGTATGCGTGCATCAGTTGCTTAGGAGTTCAAGCAGATGTTTAAAATTGAGTCATCTTCTATCAAGTGAGACACTGTCAGAGTGACTGAGGACTCTTTTGGAAGTAATATTTGCAGGAGACCACGGCAACAGCTATGACCTTCAGTTCACACACCAGCAGTGTTAACAGAAGTCCTGAAGATTTGACAGACAGCTCTCCATGAAGATTACATCTTTATCCCAACAAAGATATAGGTAGAACTCACTCTTTCTAGAAAAGGAGGTATTTATTATCATTGATGCATAATAATTAGCCCAACATTGAGAAGATTAAAGGACAAATATTGATTATCCTATAATTTCAGTGTGCCATACACATAGATGATTCTCACTGGAGCTTTTCACAAAGCCAACAGGGTTAGGGCTCAAACAAGGCACAGGAGAGAAAGGATACATGTTTCCAAGATCTTCAACAATGCTTTTTCCTGGCCCTGGGAGACCTACACCAAGATCAACTCAAATAAGACTCATGTGCTCCAAAACATCCTGTCGCTACTCCCACATGCAGATCGCTTTGAGTTACGATGGTTTAAATTATGAGTTTTCACTTTTATGGTAGCATAAAAACATTAGGCATTCAATTCACAAAACACTTGTGTGGAAGAATTTGCTATGAAAACATGCTTCAAGATCTGTATCCCTCATCCATTGCTATGCATCAAATGATACCAAGACCTAGCCAGGTCTTGACCCTAAACAGAAGTTATGCAGGTGACTTGTGATACAGGGTCTCTCATTTTACAAGTGAAGTGTTAATTGAGGCTGCATCCATTTCTAGTTAATGCTCATATTTGTTTGTAAAGACTTGGGTTCTAGATATTATGGGAGATTCACTTCCATATCATGTGGTTAATGCATGTAGTTACTCACAATGTAGCAGATTCCACATTCTTACCCCAGGGTGGGGGGGGAGTGTGAAGAAGAAATGAGAGAGACAGAGAGAGAAATATATCTCATTTTTATGCATAAAATGCACATTTTTACCTAGCATATCTGTCAGCCAGAAGCAATTCGATCTGCTACATCCAGCCCACTCTTAGATTATACCAGGTTAGGATTCTGAAACCAGATCATTAGGAGTCATTTTTGGAGGATGCCAGTAGCACAGGAATCAGAATAATGAACCTGTCATCTGCCTGACTCTCTCCCAGGTAGGTACAGTGTAAGCTTCTTCTTTGGCAGGTGGAGAATTCAGAAGTAGAAGTTCCCAGGTCAGCTTTGATAGAGAGATTAGACAGGGTTAGGCATCCTGTTTGCATAATCATTGTATGCAAGGGTCCCTTACAAAAACACCCGAGTGACCCAAGAAAGAAGATAATTGATAATTATCCATCTAATAAATGAGATTTGTTTTGGTTTGGATCAACATCTTCTGAGAGGCTTTTTCTTTTGATGGGATGTCAGGGTTTATATATATATATTTTCCTTCAAAAATATTTTAACTTCCATGTCTGGTTCCTTACAATTTTTGGTCTTGCTACTAAACAGTAACTAGTGGGTGTGTCTAGATGCTTGGAAATGCACACCTCAGGCCTTTTTCTTAACAAAGTGGACCAGACTAGCATCCAACTTTCTTCCAATGAAATGCCATCATTTGCAGGAGTAGAGGAAATTCTGTCACAAGAATGTCTGTGTAAGATTTGTTATTCTCTAGCTTCCCAACAAAACTGTTTGAACTTGAAGCCTTGTGTTTGCAAAATAGATACTCCTTACCAATGGGTCAGTCCTTTCTATGCTGGCTAGTTTTGAGGCAGGGTCTTGCTTTACTTATAGTCAGGCATGTGCCGGGGCTACAATGTGCCCAGGTCAGGTTTCCCTTAGAACTCATCATACTCACCCCTCTAGGTTGAGGAGCCATCTTGTGAACTTCTGCCCCACCTCTCTTCAAATTGTGATCCCCACCAATCTTAGCCTATCAAATAGCTGGGCCAGCTTATTTTCATTATTAATGACCAATGTCATTCCAAAGTAATCAGGATACTTCTTCACATTATTATGTGTGGAATCCAAGTGTTTCATCCAGTTCTGAAGCTATTCCATGGAGGTACACCCTTCTGCTTTAGAAGCAAACTGCTTCTTCTTCTTCTTCTTCTTCTTCTTCTTCTTCTTCTTCTTCTTCTTCTTCTTCTTCTTCTTCTTCTTCTTCTTCTTCTGATTATTATTATTATTATTATTACTATTCAAACAATGCTTGACCAAGAGCTGAATACCAGATGCCAGAGGCTATGTTGATAAACTAGAACACAGATGGAACATCCAGAAAACCAGCAACAATGAATAACACCATCTAAAATTAAGTTTGCAATAATCTTTTGTCCTTCTCCCATGTCCATCTGGCTTTTGTTGAGAAAATGCCCCTGTATGCGTGGATGTGTATGGATGTGCAGTGGATGTGTATGTAGGAGCTCATGGGTTTTCTTCTGATGATTCAGTTTACTTTTTATGAAAATCGGCCCCAGTATAAGTAAAAGGAAAAGTTTAAAAAGCAGTAAAAATAAAAATAGAAATTTAAAAATATTTCCTTAAGTAGATTAATAGGTCAATATACTATTGCATTTCTGAGCAAGAAGTCAGGTTTATCGGTGAGAATGTGCAAAGGGGTGGCGAGGGTTAGGAAGCACTATATTCATAGAGAACTTTGTTGAATGGCAACTCCTTTGAACAAAGGCAATACAAATATCTTTTAAATAAATCAATTTTTAGTATTAGGAGAAAGAAATTAATTAAGTTACATGTCCACAAACAGAAGAAAGGATATTGATATTTCATGTTTATATATAATTATAAAATTGCCTACACATCATATATAAAACATAGATACACGATGCCATCTAAATGGGAGGATGACATCAGGAGGACTGAGGTTTGATGCCAGTCGCACAAAGAGTTGGTAAGACCCTATCTCAACAAATAAGGCTGATTATGAGACTAAGCTGGCCATGGGAAAAAAAAAGGAGTATCTATCTGAAAATAAACTACAGCTTTAGTGTGGCCTTGTTTGTAGTCAATTGGATAAATGCCCAGGAGTGGAATTGCTGAGCCAGAGGAAGTTCCAGGTTTAGTTTACTGAGGAAGGTCTGTACTGCTTTCCAGAGTGGTTGAACATTCTGACCAACAGTGGATTCGAGTTTCTTTTTGGCCACATCCCTTCCAGCATCTGTTATTGTTAGTTTTCTTCATAATGACCATTCTAATTGGGTTAAGGACAATCTCAATATTGTTTTGATTTGCATTTTTTTGGTTGGTTGTGGGGCTTGAACTCTGGGCCTGGGTGCAGGCCCTGAGCTCTTCAGCTCAACACGAGCACTCTACCACTTGAGCCACAGCCCCACTTCAAGTTTTCTGGTGGTTAACTGGAGATAAGAGTCTCATAGACTTTCCTGCTGAGCTGGCATTGGACCACAATCCTCAGATCTTAGCCTCCTGAGTAGCTAGGATTACAGGCATGAGCCAGCAGGGCCTGGCTTTGATTTGCATTTCTTTATGGCCAGAGATATTGAACATTTCTTCATGTGTCTATTGTCCATTTTTACTTCTTCTGAGAAGTCTCTCTTTAAGTCTTTAGTCCATTTATTAGTTAAGTTGTTCTTTTGCTGAGGATTTATTTGTGAGGAATTTAATTTTTTGAGCTCTAAGTATATTTTAGATACGAGGCCTTTGTCTGCTGCATAGCTAATAAAAATCTTCTCTTATTTTTTTTATTTTCTGTTTATCTTGTTAGCTATGTTTTTGCCATGCAGAAACTCTTCAGTTTGATGTAATCCTATTTATACAATCTTTCTTTGACTTGTTGTGATTCTGGATCTCTACTTAAGAAGATTTGATTCATGCAAAGAAGCCGTACTCCTTCTTGCAATTTTTTCATGGCATCTGGCTTTAGATTGAGGTCTTTGATCCATTTTGAATTGATTCTGGTACAGGGTGATATATATATATATATATATATATATATATAGAGAGAGAGAGAGAGAGAGAGAGAGAGAGAGAGAGAGAGAGAGGTGTATATATATATATCAATAGATAAATAGATAATATAGAGCCATATATATACATATATGTATTATATGTGTGTATCTATCTATCTATCTATCTATCTGGATCTAGCTTCAGTTTTCTGCATGTGGATATCCAGTTTTTCAAACACCATTTTGAAGAGGTTATCTAAAGCTACCAGCCCAACTATGTTTAAGTGCAGCATTGTTCACCCTAGTCAAGATATGGAATCAACCCAGATGTCCCTCAGTGGACAAATGGATCAAGAAAATATGATATGATATATATATATATATATATATATACATAATACATACATACATACAATGGAATTCTACCCATCCATCAAAAAGAATGATATTGCACCATTTGGAAGGAAATGGAAAGACTTGGGGAAAAAAATGAATTACACAAAGTAAACCAGACACAGAGAAACATAGGTTACATAGTTTCCCTCATCTGTGATAACTAGAATGTGCCTACAAATCTACAAGTAAACACATTGGATGACAAAAGAAAAAAATACATTAGGAAATGATAAATTATATAGATCTCTAGGCATTCACAAACAGTGAAACTGAAGGAGGACATTGTTAAGAGAGGATCACACAGGCTCAATAACTATGTGCATCTGATCATATAAAATAATTTTTTATCAAAATTAACTCCAGGAAATGGAAACAAGACTTTTTTCTTTGTTGCTGTTTTTGTTTCCTTTTTTCTTTTTCTTGTTTGTTCATTTATCAGTCTTTGGGGAATAAGAGGGACACAGAAATGGTAGGACAATGGGTGAACAAATGCAGCAGTGGTACTCACTAGACACTATGTTGAATTGAACTACACAACTTCTGAATGGGAACAGAAGGTTAGAACTAGGAGATAGGGGCTGGGAAGATGGCCCAGTGGTAGAGTGCTTGCCTTGTATGCATAAGGACTTAGATTCAATTCCTCAGCACCACATAAGCAGAAAAAGCCAGAAGTGGCTCTGTGGCTCAAAAAGTAGAGAACTAGCTTTGAGTTGAAGAGCTAAGGGACTGTGCCCACACCCAGAATTCAGGTTCCATAACTGACAAAAAAAATCAAACTAGGAGATAACAGGCAATGGGGTGACATTGTTCAAAAAGAAATGTACTATTTACCTGAGATAGGTAACGGTAGCCCCTCTGTACATTATCTTTGCAATAACAATAAATAAATTTAAAAAATAACTGGGGCATGACTGAAGGTATAAATTTCCTCTGTAGCAAGTTTGAGGCCCAGAGTTACCATTTAAAGATCAGTCATCGCACTACAAGTTATAGATGTGCCAATTAATGCTTTTACTTGTTTATAAAATGAAAAATAATTACCAAATATTGCAATGGAAATAAAAAGAAAGTACATTGACTTCATATGAAATAGTATCCATTGGTAAAAATAGACAACTTGTGTTCTGAAAGCTGTTCACAAACCTATCACTTATTCATAAAACTAAGTGCAAAGGGATTAATACTATTAAACCTTCTTTGGAGCTATGAAAATGACTTGTGCTCACATTTGTAATGCTAGCTACTCTGGAGGCTGAGATCTGAGGATCGTGGTTCAAAGCCAGCCATGCAGAAAAGTCCATGAGAGTCTTTTTTTTTTCACTTTTTTTTATTGGGAAAATACTGTACAGAGGGGTTACAATTACATGGGCAAGATAATGAGTACATTTCTTATCAAGCTTTATAGCCTCCTCCTTTGTTTCCCCTTCCCATCCCTTCCCA
>NW_012267259.1:16304184-16335081 GCF_000151885.1 Dipodomys ordii | reverse complement strand
GGGCAATGTCATTCTTTCTGATGGAGGCATAGAATTCCATTCTGTATATATACCACATTTTCTTGATCCATTCATCTACTGAGGGGCATCTAGGTTGGTTCCATATCTTAGCTACGGTAAATAATGCTGCAATAAACATAGTCATGCTGGTAGCTTTAGTGTGGTCTTGTTTGTGAACATTTGGGTAAATGCCCAAAAGTGGGATTGCTGGGTCATAGGGGAGCTCTATGTGGAGTCTTTTGAGGAACCTCCATACTACTTTCAAAAGTGGTTGAACAAGTTTACACTCCTACCAACAATGAAGTAAGGTTCCCTTCTGTCCACATCCCCTCCAGCATCTGTTGTTATTAGAGTTCTTGATTTTAGCCATTCTAACTGAAGTGAGGTGGTATCTCAATAAACTAAACCATGAGACTCTTATCTCCAATTAACCACCAGAAAACCTGAAGTGGTGTTGTGGCTCAAGTGACAGAGCACTAGCTTTGTGCTAAAGAGCTGAGGGGTAGCTCTTAGGCCCAGAGGTCAAGACCCATGACCAACCACCACCCCCCAAAAATATATATACATACATACACACACACACACACACACACACACACACATATTTGGAAACAATAGATACTGAGTCCAACTCTAAACTGCATCTTCAGTCCAAACCAAGATTTTTACCTTCAGCATACACACAGATGGTTTCATGGCCATGTCAATGCTAAAAATGACAATACTTCATATTGATTATTTGAAAGCATTTTAGATCACTAAAATAAAACACATGAACATTCAGGTGCATATGCACTTTTTCTGCATGTAATTAAATGGTTTATGCCGAATTTAAAATGCAACAATAAAATAATAGAAATCACAGGTTTCCTAGAATTACACAGTACCATTTTTCAGGGGTTTGTTTTGTGTCATGAAATTATATTCACATAAAGAGCATTACAAGAGCCCTTGACAACAGGTACCATTTCTCAGTTGGATGGAGTCGAAAGAAATATTTTCAGATGAGCAAGGATCACACCTGTTTTTGTTGGCAGAAACACTGGTAATAATCTAGCAGCGTCTGGCATTGAGTAACATTCCAGTAAATGTTCATTGATGCAAGACACAACACAAATAGACAAACGCACAAAAAGAAGTGCAGAAATACATAAATCCCACTCTTACACTTAAGTCTAATGATGGTCCATTTATATTTATAGAGCACTTCGTAGTGCTCACAGCTTTGAGAATACATTTGATATGAAATGGTCATAATGTTCCATGTGGACAATTTGCATTACACAACAGAAACCAATAGGCACCCAGAGGAAAAAGTTATGTCCTCAGGTGGGCAGCTAAAGGCTAACCTGAGATTTGCACACAGGATGCATTCTTAATCAAGGATCAAAATCAGTCTCTTGAGTTTGAATCTGAATAGAAGCCATCAACTACCTGAGATGACAGCTTCAGTGACTGAGTGGGTACTGAAGAGTCAGTGCATAGTACCAAGGCAAATTTGTCTTTTGGATTCTCCAGGAACCTTGTTCAGGTTTGTGAGTGTATGTGATCATCACGATCTATTGCAAAGAATGCATGATTTATTACAAAGAATACATAAATACACAGAGATTTATATCTTGTATATTTTAAAATCTTATTATAATGTATATAGATAATGAATATGTAGAATTTAGGATAACTCGAAAATTAATTTTAAAACACTGGCATTTACCCAGGCTCTGAGAGCTCATGCCTATCATTCTAGGTACTCACGAGCCTGAGATTTTATGAGTGAGGTTCAAAGCCAGCTTGAGGCAGAATATCCCATAGGACTTTATCTCTAATTAACCAGTAAAACTCTGAATTGGAGGTGTGGATCCAATCGTAGAGAACCAGGAGTAATAGATCAGTCATGAGTAGAAAAGGAAAAACATCAAGTGAAAACAAAAGTTCATGAGTTCAAGCCCCAGTACCACTGTCTTCTTCCGTAATTACCAGGAACAAAGTAGTCCTGCTTTTATGGAAAGACAAGGCAAAACACGCATGTATGTATGCTTGTGTCATGCGTGCATGCATGTATGTATGGAGTTGATAGATAAATAAGTACATAGATGAGAAGCATAAGATGTGTGTATCCATATGTGGAGTGGTTTCATGAGGGAAAAGATAAAACCGGATATAGGAATGCTAGGTTGAAGATAGACAGCAATCCTTATTTAATTTAAAGTGACAAGTGAAGTCCTTGAGCATAAGGGGATACTTAAGTAGAAAACTGTAGAAAGTAAACTACTCTGGATACTTGTTTAAAAAATGTCTGAAGTGGAGGCATGGTTGGTACAAAGTCTCTGAAGTCAGGCACCAGTGACTCACACCTGTCATCCTAGCTACTCAGGAGGCTGAGATCTGAGGATCATGGTTCAAAGCCAGCCCAGGCAGGAAAGTCTGTGAGACTCTGATCTCCAAAAAATTACTCAGAAAAATCTGGAAGTGGTTCTGTGGCTCAAGTGGTAGAGGCCTAGCCTTGAAAACCAAGAGACTCAGGGACAGCACCCAGCCCCTGAGTTCAAGCCCGAGGACTGACAAAATAAATTAATAATAATAATAATAGAGCTCATTGGGCCTGAGCAGCAGAGCAACTGGAGAGAAGAAAGGAGGACCTATTGCTGGAACAAAGCTGGAGCCCAGGACAAAAATGGACACTTTACATGGAGAAGGACACACGTAACTGCTTTGGAACACCTTCCATTTCAAGGCTGTGGGAGGCGGGAGAACAAGAGAAGAACCCAAGGAAACAGTGTGGACAGTGACAGCTGTACCAGATTGGCAATCAAGGACAGCATGCTTAACCCAACCAAATTTATACCACAGATAGTTCTAAATCTCAACATCCACCTGCTCAGATGATCCTGAAACCTCCATCTACAAGAGAACATTTAAATCTTAAACATGTATTCTCTAAATTTCTTGTTCCTGCTTTGAAGTGGGATGAAAATTTTGTTCATACTGAGAGAGAATATAGTGTTGAACACATGGTGCTGATAAGGTAGTAAGGGAGAAGTAGAAAAGCATCCGATGGATATCTTGCAGACATTTAAAAGAATTAATAAAAGCAAGTATTTAAAATTTATTGGACTTTATATCATAAAATATAATGTTTGTGATCCCATAAGGTCAACCAAATAAACATTAAGTCTATTTCACAAATCAAACCATTTTTATTCAAAGATTTTATTTAAATATAAAATGCACTGACTTGGATTTATCATTTCTTTATTAAGTATAAACTTTAACTAAGCTGCAATTACTTGCTAAAATTCAGTCATGCTTTTAAACCAGTCATAATTAGGAAGCTCTCCATTCATTATATCTTTATTTATAATTGCTATCTTAGTTATTCTAAAGACTGGACTTTGCTAATGAGCTCTTTTTGAATACACTGATCTTCTCTGATTTCCTGCTTCCTTTTCATCCCTCAGCTTGGTGTAGCCTTGCTTTTATTTGTATTGACCTTTGACGCTTCAATTTTCTGTTTGCTTTTTAAATCCTAGCTAATTAGAGGATTTCAAATTCTTCATGATAAAGAAGTTCTTGCATAGAGCATGTAATTAGAATATCTGATGACAGGAATTGGGATTTTCACACCTCAGGGTTGAAAGATCATGCCTCTGCATAGCATTTTCCCCTAGGATGTTTTGCATTTGAGCAATTAACCTCCTGCTCGTGACATGGTCCACCATTCATCTCCTAACATCCCTTAGCTGGATTATTTCAAAGTCTGCTCTTTTATCGCCTTTTATCAGATGGAGTGAACCTTTAGGTCAAAGTAAAAAGGCCCAGAGAGAGAGTCTCATCATCTTGTACAAACGATCATAGTCCCTTTTATTAGAAATGTATCACTGAAAGCTTCCAAATTGCCTTTTGCTCTACATAAAATTGCTACACTGTTTCATTATAATACCACACAGTTGTTTCTTCAGCAACTTAATAGTACTTTATGCACATATAGGCACCTACTGCATGTACACCATGTGCACAGCACACACGTACACTCACTCACACACACAAGTAAAGAGGTTACAGACATTGGCTAAGAATTAAGGTCTGAGTAGACAATGAAGTAGGACAGAAAAGGATATCCAGAAAACATCTTGCCATAAAATCCCATAAGTCTTTTCATTCTCCAATGCTTATCTACTTAGAAAACGTCCATCTGATAGGCACGTGTTCACCTGATTGTATGTGTTGTAGATGCAGGCCGGTGTGCAATGAAGTCATCCTCTATAGTGAACATAAGCTGGCCACTGTGCCACTTGCCTGTGGTCCCAGCTTCTCAGGAAGCTGGGGAGGAATGTCACCTGTACTTGGCATTTTGAGTCCATTGGCCATGTCAAAGAAAGAGCAACAACAAAAATCAAAGACAGCAACTTTAGAGAACAGATCCATCCGTGGGATTTCAGAAGTGGTGGTACATGAGTACTTAGGGAGCAGAGAAGGAAACTAGGAGAGCCTTCAGAGAAGAGAAAACGTTTGCCCTGAGACTTGCTGGGTAATTGAAAGATCACCATGGGCAGAAGGCATGGTGGAGTTAAGGAGAGTGGGAGGAAGGAGACAGGACAGCACAAGAGGGATTTTCAAGGTGGAAATAAAACATCAGGAAAGAGAAGGTGCAGAATCCGGCCTTGCTCTGTTTGATCAGACTCTAGTGTAAGGTCAAGCAGAGATAAATTTGGAGCCATCAGTACATAATGAAGCAAAACTATATATGGTCTCTTTCCTAAGGCAGGATGAACTTGCAAAGCCTTGGCACAAATGCTAAAAACATTACATCAGAAGCTACCCTACATCTGGCTGTGTTGGGGGACGGCATTCTGTTCTTCCATCTACTGATAGGCTCAATCAGTCACCACCAATGACACAGGACCGGCCTCTCATGGATGGGTGGAAGTAAAAGGGTACAATTAGCCACACAGACACATACTGAGAACTATGAATAAATATGAACTAGTAGTGTTTTATAGATACCTTGACATCATCAAGACTTTGAAGCAATCAAATTGAAACTCCTATTTTTTGATAACATTCTTCACAAAGAAACTTTTCTTATTGTATTATTCAGTGTGCAAAAGTGTTACAATTCTATAAGTCAGGTTGTGAGTACAATGCTTCTTGGACCATTCAAAACTTACCATTTTTAACACAGACAAGTCTAGAAATGTTCAGAGAGAAAATGGGACAGATGAGAACGCAATTGGGGAAATGTCAAAATCGACAAGGGGACTATAGAAAGTGGAGCTCACAAAAAAGCCCAGCATCACTGGGAATTCAGGAGCCGTTTGAGTGCAGACATCATCGGGCACTGTGGTTTGGGAGTTGTCTGGCTCTGCAAATCCCGTGTGTTGAAAGCTTAGCCACCTGTCCGGCGTTATTGACAGGTTGAAGGACCTTTAAGAGGCAGAGTCTAATGGGAGGTGGATAGGTTACTGAGGACACACGCTGAGAAGATGCTGATGCTTGCATTGAGGGGTATCTCTGTTCTCATGAGAGAAGTTCATTGTAAGCGCACGGCTTCCCATGGAGTCTCTTGTCTTCCTGTCTCTCTGTGTGACTGCTTGTATCCACTTGCTCACTGGCATTGAACCATGGGGCTACCTTGGACATTTTACTCCCCAAACTGTGTGCTCATAAACACTTTTGTTAGAAAAGATCCCGCCTTAGGTACCTTGCAATAGCAACAGAAAATGATATACCATGTGACTCAACCCAGGGGTGGGAATGCAGCCAGAAACCATGATATGTATGCATCAGGTATTCTTTTTTTTTAATTTTATTTTATTTTATTTATGAACATACTGTACAGAGGGGTTACAATTGCATGGGCAGGATAATGCGTACATTTCTTACCAAGCATTGCAGCCTCCTCCTTTGTTTACCCTTCCAATCCCTTCCCAGCCTCCCCCCTCCCCCCATCCCAATCCTTCTCCTTCCCCCCTCCCCCCCACTCCCTCCCCCCCCTCGTTTTGGACATGACAACTTGTACTTCTCATTGTTGCATCAGATCCACCTGTATCCTTAAACAACTGGTTTTTTCCCCATCTCCTCTACATGTTATACTGACATCAAATATAGTGAAAGCAGGGGTTATACTGTGGGGGAGGGACATAACAAAGCAACAAAGAGATAATCTTATAAATGCGTTAGAAACACATGCATGAAAGAAAAAACATTAAAATACATATCTAAGGGTTCATTTTCCTGACATCACGCATCAGGTATTCTTATAGCAAGTCAACACAAATCTTAATGAGCAGAAAAAAAGTCGATTTGCTTGAACTTATCAGGTATCTCAATGGGGACTGTTCGTTCCTGAGATTATGCTTTCTGCTTCAAGCCCTCCCAGATCAGAAAATAACAAGGTAAACTTTTGGTGAAAGTGGGAGACAGTGTTTAGAGTATTAGAAATAATTGATCATCGATTAACTGAGATAATGATCTTATTAGACCCCAAAATTCTACAGAATGAAGAATTACTTAGCTCAACCTCTGAACTGTCCAGATCAATAATGTAATTAGAAGCTGGTGCAGGGGCTCCGCCCTGTTTGAAGGCAGAGCAAGGTGGATCCCTGTTCAAGGCCAGCCTGAACGATGTTAGTGAGACCGTCTCAAAGGACAAGGAGAGCATGGTGGTACGTCCTATAGTCCCAGCTACACAGAAGGAGGCAAGAGACGAGCCATCGGGCACTGGTCCAGGCAAAAACAGAACGAAAAGCATGAAACCCTTTCTGAAAAGTAAAGGTGAGCAGCTGGTGAGGGCATGTGGAGTGGACGGTGAGTTCAGATTTCCTGGCAAGCACAAGGCCTTGAGTTTTAAACGGATGTCACCAACATAAACACACAAAGGAACACAACCCATACTTGAGCAACAACAGGATCTCTTTCACACAACATGGGTTAATAAGTTCCATCAGACGCATAAGCTAGAAGAATTTGAGCTGGGGTTTTAAATGCAAATCGGTGTCATGGTTATTCACATCAAACATCAGATATGTATGTTTGGAAACAGCGACCTCATGATGAATAATTCTTTCATTAACTGCATACGTGTGTGTGTGTGTATGTGTGTATAAAAGTATGCAACTCCCATGTAACAGCTATCCAGATGCAGGTGTTTGCAACATCTCAGAATCATCAGATGACACGGTCATTTCATCTCCCAAGGACCCATTGTTCGTGCACCTGTTACTGCCAGCCTAGATCCACCCTGTGGCCATGGATGAAGTCACTCTCCACTATTAGCTCCTGCAGAAAGCAGAGATACAAAGCGTGTCCCTCCGTCCTTGTTCCTTGTCATTACCTATGCCGCCAGACTCAGTGGGAGTGCCTGATGCCCCCGAGGAAACTCTGCAGTAATCATTGCTCCTTTCCATGACACCATGACAGGCAGAAACTTGCCCTGCTACTCTAATGTGAAGGTTTTTATCACTTTTCCCATCATCCAAATGTATCTTTCACCTCAGGACTCCGCTGCTCCTCTTCATTAATTAACTTAGCCAAAGCCTTCATGGTTTATTTAGGCTTAATTTGTTATCACTACCAGTTATCATGTTCCTGCTCACTGGGGGTTTATTGGTTGAGCCTGGAGAATGAGCAATGTGGAACACAGAAAGAGAATCATAGGAAGAGGGAGCAGGTGTGTCTGGTTTGGCTGAACTACTGAATTTGTGGCCACCTCTTCTGCGGCACATGGAGAAGCCACGCCACACAGGATGACATCCCTGATCCTTCCCGGGGATCCTAGGATCGACAGCACTCAGTCTGTGTCCTCAGCTTGAACCCTTTCCAATGGGAGGTATAAACCCAGAGTTGTTTTGTTCTTTAATGCCTGGATGTGAGTCATCCACAAGTTATAGAATTATGTTCATGTTAGGGAAAAGAGCCAGGTGAAGGGGATTGCAGCTAAAATGGACATATACAAATGAAGCTTATTTTACGTTTCATAATAGTCTGATGAAGGATGATAGGTTTTCAAGTGAAATCAGAAGCTTCCTGTTTCCTGCTGCTCAGGATGGCTGCTTGGGATGGTGGACCATGCAGCTGCTTCATTATCTCCCCCTGAGACTCTGCCAGATGTTACCCAAGTCAGAGAA
Organism: Dipodomys ordii; assembly: GCF_000151885.1. Lineage (NCBI taxonomy): Eukaryota > Metazoa > Chordata > Mammalia > Rodentia > Heteromyidae > Dipodomys > Dipodomys ordii. Next base: position 16,326,955 of record NW_012267259.1, on the reverse strand, counting down.
GCTCCCGTCTGGATTGCTGCCACTGAATTAATAGGAAGCAATGAAGGATGAACTACCAAGACATGATTTCTTAAACTTCTCAGAAGCATAACGTTTACCTTTCCATTACCAGCTGCTTTTATTTCAACCCTCTGTGAGCCTATAGGAAGCAAACAAAACATGAAAGATACTTATTCCTCATCTGATAATTTCATTAAATACTGTACAGATGGTCTCTCTATTATGTAGAGAAGTAACCCTCTGTATTGCTGTTACCAAACTACTTTTGTATCTGTGAGCTGGGTAGACTCTGCCACAGGTAGAGTTTCATCAGTGTAATGTCAAAGTGGCAACAGAACATATAAATGAGTATCACATCACTACAGCCTTTCTACAAAGATCGGGAAAGACAAAGAAAAGTCCTAGTCTTGATGGAGGAATAGCCAGGCTACAGGTACCTATGTTTACCCATCAAGCTCTGGTTTATTTGGGGTGATGTGAAGAGAACCAAGGGACGCCTACACACACACAGCAGGCGGATGTGTAGTAAAGTAGCCCTGGGTTTAGGAAGCTGAATCTTCTCTAAGAAGCAGGTAAGATGTTTTCTTTGGCCTAACATGAAGGAAACTAGGCCAGACTAGAAGGTACTGAGACTTACCACTGCCAAGAGGGAGACACCAGGCCTATCCTCTATGGATGCTGATTACCCAGAGAGAGCAGAGGTCCCAATCCAACACACAGGCAGTGATTGTACACACAAAATACACCAAGACGAGAGAGGTTAATGGAAGGCAGTCCTTGAACAGACTTCCACTCCCAGGGAAGTCTGAGTTTATGTGGCGTGAATTAGGCTTGTGGAAGGTCATCAGGAGCACCCATGGGGAGGCGAGCGAGCAAGAAAAGGAGCAGAAGAAGGGGATAAAAGTGAGTCATCAAGCAGAGACTACCCAGGTAATGAGAAGTTAACCATTAGGAAAACCAGGGCACCTGAATGAACAGTCAAAACCTTGGAAATAGGACTGGGAAGGTGACTCAGTGGTAGAGTGCTTGTCTTGCATGAGGCCCTGGGTTCGATTCCTCAGCACTACATAAGCAGAAAAAGCTGGAAGTGGTGATGTGGCTCAAGTGGTAGAGCACTAGCCTTGACATGAGGGATTGCTCAGACCTGACGACCAACAATAACAACAAGAACCCTTGGAAATATCTCCACTATGGGAGAAGGTGATTTAGTGATGAACTGATGGCATATGATGTCTCAGATGCTTCCTAATATTGTATTCAGAGACAGAGCAGAAATAAAGGGGAAATAAGGTAAAGAGAAAAAAAACTCTCAGGCTTAAAAATTTAGTCATTATGTATCAGGTACCACAATGGCAGCACTCTGAGTGATAGATGGCAGACATAGTCCGCACAGAGGAGCATAAATCATGACTGTACTTTAAACAGTCATTAAAACCCAGTATCTTGTTTGCACTCAATGATTTTTTTCTTCTCATTGAGAAGAAGAGTGAGAATTTGAAATAGGTTACAAGAAGCAGGCCGGCACTAAGTGAAGTGGTAGGAAAAAATTCAGACTTGACCTCTGAAAATAATGTGACTTCAATAAATAAGTGTCGTATCTAATTTTTGCGTGGAATTAAACATAACTGAAATATTTAATTTTACTAATTCACTTCTGGGTGGCAGACAAGTGGCCTCTGCCACTCAGGAGACTGAGGGTCAGCTTGGCAAAAACTGTGAAAATGACTCTTATTTTAAAACGTACTCCATTTATTATCTACATGCAGAACTGAACTCAAAGAGGCGTGATAAAGGTGGATCCTAATTTGCCAACTCCATATTTAATTCTAAAGGTCTCTGCTGCTTGTTATCATGACTCTGCAAATTAGGCAGTCTGAAGTTTCAAAGAAATAATGCATTGGAAGGAAGTTAGGGATTGCACATAAATAGGAAGGGAATGAAGTTAGGGATTGCAAATAAAATAGGAAGGTTCTCAGCGTGTGCCTTTTTACAGATTAGACTCTGAAGCTTGTGGGGTAGTCACCACCGGTTCTCTCCCTGACAGCATGAAACTGTTTAAGAATGTCCTTCGTCTTCCTGGCATTGGAGTGCCACTGGGCAGATTTTCTCAGAAAGTGCAGGAGCTTCGTGCACTGAAAAATCCTGTCCAGGTTAGACATTGATGAGATTATCAACTATGCTGGGTTTTCTGTGATTCTCTCTTTCTTTTAGATGCTACAGAAATATCCTCAAACCCTGACTCCTGCCAGAGAGCCTCACTCGAGACTGCCTTGTTCCAAGCAGCAGAGAATGGAGCCCATCCCCAAATGTTCTATTAATAGTATTGATAATTCTATTCAGAGACAGCTTGATTTTACTTCTTGGTCACTTTGCCTCACACAAGACACCAGAGAGGTCCTCTCAAACAGCACAGTCCTGTTTGGGCCTTCTGATAGATTAGAAGTGGTACCAGGGCTGTCTAATGCTACTTCCCTAAATGTATCCCCGTATAGTGCTCCTGGACCAGCCTTGCTCACCAGCCTTCGGTCCTCTTCTCTACCTCATAGGGTGGCAAGGGGTGGTAAGTGTTCTATTGTGAGTTAAAATCCTTCCACTTAACTAATGGTCTTCAACTATAATCTGAACCAATGAAACAATCATGAACTTCCCATCTGCTGGAAGACCAAGCTTCTGATTTTTGTTGCTTGGGTTCCTTAGATAACCTACCACACAGTGTTGTTCTAGATTTATCCAGACCTGTTGCCAACCCATTTAGGATCTAAAAAAAAAAGTACTCTCCATGACCAAATATCTACTTGGAAATACTCTGAATTTTGATGGTGTTCTGTATGTGGCGTGATGATTTGCCTCATCAAACAGTTTTAACATATGAAGAGAATAATATCCTTTCATACTGACATACTTTATAGCAGAAGTATATGGTTCTTACTAATTTGGGTTTATTTAACTGAAAAGTCCACATTCAATTGTCTTAAATGCTTCAGATGACAGAATCCAAGCATATTTATATAAAGCATTAATTTTATGTTTCTATTATTTTTTTTTGCCAGTACTGAGGCTTGAACTCTGGGCCTGGGTGCTGTCCCTGAGCTACTTTTTCTCAAAGCTAGGGCTGTACCACTTTAGCCAGAGTGCCACTTCCAGCTTTTTCTGTGATTTAATTGGAAGTAAGAATCTCACAGACTTTCCTGTCCAGGCTGGCTTTGAACTGCAATCTTTAGGTCTCAGCCTCCTCAGTAGCTAGGATTATAGGCATGAGCCAATGGCACATTAAATATTTATAAATATTTATATATAAATATAAATATTTATAAATATTTATTCTGCTTGTCTTCTACTGAAACAGTACAATTACATTAATTATAAGTAAACTAACAGAATGTATCTGACCATTATTAAGGATTCCAATGTATCTGACCATTATTAAGGATTCATCATAGAAAATAAAATAGCCTTATGCATACTTAATACAAAATCCATACTCCAAATGCCAAAATATTTTCAAGATTAGAGGGATACAAAAGAATAGGCTGTAAAGTTATTAATAAAGTTTGTTTTCAGGAAAGGATTATCACAGCCACTTTGTAGAAGGTATCTTTGTGACTACTTTTTTTCTTTTATTGTGCCAGTTCTAGGGCTTGAACTCAGGACCTGGGCATTGCTCCTGGACTACTTTGGCTCAAGGCTAACACTCCACCCTTAGAGCCACGGCTTGTGTCTTCCTTTTATAGACCTAGTAATAGGACCATCAGAACCTAATAGACAACCTATGCAATGTAGCCAAGGCCACATTGAATTCAAGCAGAAAGCTGACTCTGGCTAAGGAACTGTGAGAGAAAGAAGGGAAGAAATTTTTCCCGAGCCTCATATTCTCTCTGCTTTTACACAAAACAAGAAGAGGTGAAGTACTCACAGAGAGGGTTGTCATGAGTGGCCCAAACCTCATCCACTAAATAGGAACTTGCTCATCCTAGTTTACTACCCCTTTGGGCCAGAAACTGCATGGAGCAGGAAAACCAACCTGTGGTTTGCCAGGCACCATTGTGATGGAGGAATCTGACTCCTGCCACAGCTTCATGGCTCAGACACGCCTGTGAGGTTCTGCACCATTCACCCCTGTCTGCGAACCAAACTCCCATTCCGCGCGGCTTCCTTTGGTGTTTCTGCCCCTGTGTATTTGGTGGAGACACAGAAATGCAAGCGCATTTTAAGAAAATCGGTTTGTACTCTTTCTACATCTCACAAAAGCACGCACCGCACTTGATGATGTATGTTCTTTGAGTTTAAATTTATAGCACATTTTTCAAGACATTCACTGTCAATTCAGCTCCACTGCTATTTTGGACTGTTTTATGATGTCCATTTTTCTCAGTCTGACACTCCGGCGGGTCCTAACACACACTCACATTCAGTGGGGAAGTCTAAACACGAAAGAAATACGGAGCTATCGATCAACCAACAAACACTTACACGATGCCTAGTGGGGACCCGTTACTCTGGGAGATGAGAATGATTCAGAGGAAGGGAAGAGGTGAGCCCTTCATATCCAGGAATAGATTGTACAGTCTCGCAAGGGAGTCAGAACACACACACACACACACACACACACACACACACACACACAGAACAAAGAATGAGTAAAAAACACATGGTAACTACCATTCAGTTCAGATAAAAGGTTACACGATAATGGTAAAATAAATGCAAAAATTCAAAGCTGCCCCTCACACTTTTGATGCATTCCAAGGCGACCTTATTCTAGATATCACTATCTAATCCTTAAGTCCATACTTGTGACTCTCGTCTTCACCTTATAGATCATCATATCAAAAGGGCAAATTTTTTTAAAAAGCCATTTGTTTAGATTTCTTTCATAGTTTAATTATTCTGACCCATCCAGACTTGACTAGCATCCAACTATGATTTATACAGAATCACATGTGCAATGAAATGTTTCCAGCAAATGCAAAGTGGGAAGGATGGTGGCCTGTGTCTTCCTAGCCCAGTAATACTGCAGTGCCTTTCTACAGGAGTGCTTCATATGAGGAATTATTAATGTGTGCTCTGTCATTTTTCTATGACAGATGCTTCGTGTTTGCCGATAAGGAAGGGCACCCGCCAAAGAACCAGAATGCGTAGGAGTGGGAGCTGCAGCAAGACACACAGGCCACAGGAGAGCCTCCATGTCCAGCTCCTAGAGATCCTAACCAAGAGCGCTCCAGCGCTGTGACTGAGATCACAGGCTGTGGGTTCCCAGAAAAATCCTTTCCAATCATCTGATTGCCCAGGAAGCACCTAAACTCCACTTGCCTCCAATCTTCTGACCAAGGCCCGAGGGAGAAATTTCCTGAAGTTTCCTGGCAGCTCCCTCCAGTTATCTGCTACATGGAGGAAAACCAGTTCATTTCCCTAAGACCTTGATCCATGGACTACAGACAGAGGCTTTGTGCTCCTGGCTGAACAAAGATGAAACATGTTGGGAAAATCCTTGGTGAGAAGATAATAGAAGGAAAGTGCCCATTCGGTCAGACTTCCTCTCGCTGAAGAAAAACACCCAGAAATGCAAACTTATGCCCAGTCTCAAATGTGAGAATGGCTTAAAGGAAGTACGAAAGGTTGCTGTTTCCAGGATCTACTCCAGAATTCAAGAAGGGGCGATGGGAACAGTACTGATTCACTGATTCAGGGAGGCAAGAAAAATCACCTCCCAGGAAAAAAAAAGTCAGGGAGCACGTAAACTTGAATGTCAAAAAATTAGTAAAGACAGATCTAGGAAAGAGTCAAAAATATGATAACTAAATTGATAAAGTAAGGGGAGACATAGGAAACCCAGCTTATCTAGAAAAAGTGAAGTTTTCGTAGAACTCGGAGTAAATACGCTTTTTGTTTAGAATTAGTATCAATTATCTTGATAGGATTTGGAAAATCAATTTACTATCTCTTTCTTCACTCTTGATGCTACAGAGACTTAGCTCCTGAATAGTTCACACTTATGGTTATCAGTGCCTCAAGTTTCCCTTTTAGCCACCTTTGTTCCTTTCTTGGTCTCTTCCTCACATAAGTCTTTAAAGCACCAGAGCCCATGTTGTACTGTCATGGGCTTTAAGTACTTAAGTGAGCTAGATGTGAAAATTCAAAATGCCTCAATGTAATTTCAGGGAGCTGGGCATACAGTTGTATTATCTAACAAAATGTAGTCTTCCAAAGATATCTGAAGGATTTCTACTTCCCCTAAGAGTACACTCAGGCCACACAGACAGAGTATGTACCTTTTTGTGTGAATTTTATGATTCTTGTTGTGAATGGTATCAAGTTACACAAAAAAGTGTAAAACAAGTGAAAATACCTGCAAAACATATATCTGGTCATGTATTTGTACTCAGAATATATAAAGAACTTCCATAATTTGGAAAATTTCAAATAATCTAATTAAATATAGAATCTACTTGAATAGACCTCTTTCCTGTGATGGCAACCACAAAGCCATGGCCAGCAAGGATAAGAAAAGAAGCCAAAGCTGCCTAACCATCAGAATCAATCAATCAAAACTTGAATGTGACAACCCCTCTTACCATCGGAGTGGCTAAAATTGACACAGCGATTTCTGGCAAGCCTGGAGAGCTTCTGGAAACTTCTGTGCACTGTTCTAGAGGTAGAAAATGGTGAACCTACTATACAGTGTAATGTTTCCTCAACAAATTAAAACTACAAATTCTTAAATGACCTCACAATTTCACTTCTGGGAATATATCCAAAGGAAAGAAGAGCTGGGTCTGAGGAGAGTATTGCTTATAACAGCCATTATTATTATTTTTTATAATAGCCATTGCCAAAAGGTGACAGCAACTAATATTTTCCTTGACAGATGAATGGGCCAAAACAATGTCACATTTACAACAGGTACTACTCAACCTCTAAAACAGGAAGGTTATCTGTGCACATGCTACAAGGTGACATAGAAACCAGCAGCCGAACTGCAGATGCTGTAAGATTCTACTCATAAGAGGTCTGAAGTGGCCACATGTTTAGACACAGCAAGCACCATGGGAAAGGGAGGGCAAGAGTATTGTTTTGAGACTATTCAGTTTTTCAAAAGGAAAGACTTCTGAAGATTTATCTCATAATAATGTGAATATAGTTAATACTACTGAACTGTACAGATAAAATTGCCAATTTTATTGGTGTGCTTTCAGAAGAACTAATAAAATTTGATATAAAATCATTCTTATGCCATTCCCAGAAAGACTTTGTAAAGAAATGAAGCACAGTTCTAAGTAGAAGAGGAGGAAGTACATAGCCGTTCATTTAGTTGTATTTGTCAGTGCTTCAACTTTCTCCAAAGTTGAAATAGTTAACACAGATTTTCTGGAATTTTATAACATTTTTGGTGCTCAATACAGTAAGATGGAAATATCATAGAACTTCCCTTGAAGGCTTTGCAGGTGACTAATTATTTGACTTTGCAGGTGACTAATTATAGATTAATTAAGGAAATAGTATAATACCACAAATGCAAGCCAAACAAATGTAAGATGAGGAGGTCAATGAGTAAAGTGTACTAGCAATGTAGATAGGAAATTATTAATTGTCACTACACACAATGGATTTTGCCAAGCAAATGGGAGAAGGGATAGAGGGATGAAGGATTGGAACAGGAAGAATGGCATCACTGATGAATGAAACTTAGAGTGTGTAAGGAACTCTGAGTCTTTAGGCCTTGTCAGACTGCAGTATAAGGGGGAGGAATGAAAAAAAATAAATTTAGCAAAAAGTTGATGAAGAGAATTGAAACTCATATTAAAAAATTTGGATATTGTTTTATGAATATTCGAAATGTAATTTCTACGTAGGAAAATTACACTATTAAAACAGTAGAGATTGGGAATTGGGAAAGGGGAGCTATGAACGAGAATGGCATTAGTTAGAAAAGTTTTGCAATCGTCTACATTAAAAGCCTTGATTGAAGGCAAATAGGCCTGTAGTACAAGGGAAAACACTTATACAACACAAAGGAAAATATAAGAAACGCAGAATAAAGTTTACAGAGATGACATTTAACTTGGTGTACTACATAAAGAAAAAGAGGAGAACTTAGGATATCTCATTGGTCCCTACATTAGCACCTTCCACAGACAACAGTAGTAGAGGAGATAAGAAAGTGTGAGGATGGGAAAACAGAAAAATGAGAGATGGGGGAACAAGCAATTCATACCATAATTTCAGCATTAATAAAGAGAGAGCCCTCTGAGCAGGCAAACGTGCAGAAAGCTGTCGAGCACATGACTCTCCAGATAAGATTAGGACAAGGGATAAAGATTAAAGCATCATACACTGATAAATAACATTCCCTAGGAAACAGGAGAAATCAGGATAAAATGAACAGGGAATTATATATTCCAGAATGCACAAAAATATAAGTAACTATATATGTAAACAAAAATGTTAATGTTTACAATAGTGTTCATCATTTTACTCAATGAAAACATAACTGTAGCCCTAATCATGTTTCTTCTTTTCATTTAATTAGCAGAGGAGCTACTAATTTTAAATACATTTCTGGAATAAAAGAAGATATACAGAGCCAAAAGAGGATCAATAGTGTTGTTCTCAGTGGTTGGTCAACTTAAGAGCTCAAGAATTAGTGCATCATTTAATATGATCATATGCACATAGCTATTGAGCCCTTGTGAGCCCCTCCTAAGAATATCCTCCAATAGCTATGTGCATATAATTGTATAAAATAATGCTTATCGAAATAAACTCCAGGAAATGGAAGCAAGAGGTTTTTTTCTTTAAAAAAATCATACCATATGCAGTTCTTTTTAAATTCCCTCTGTTGATGTTTTTGATTTCTGTAACCTTTGTCTGGTGTATAAGTTTATTTGATTTGGGGAAGAGGAGGTGAATCACAGAAACAGAAGGACAAAAGGTGAACCAATTCAGCAGTGATACTCACTAGATACTATGTTGGCAATGAACTATACAATGGGGGAAGAGGGTGAGGGAAGAGGGACATAGGGGGGGAAAACTGGTAGAGAATGAGGGAGAGGTTGACACTGTTCAAAAGGAAATGTACTCATTACCTGACTCACATGACTGTAATCCCTCTGTACATCACCTTAACATTTTTTAAAAAATGATTGAATACACCACTGATGTTTGTCCTTCTTGGATGCCAACTGTCTTAAGCTCCTTACATCTGGACTCAGCAACTGCATCTCCCACTTTTTCTCCTATCATCACAGGAGATATGTGATGAATTCTGTTTGCATCTCATGCTATTAATGTATTGCACGTCTACTCACAGAGTGTAAGGATTCCAATTACGTTTGCAATGGATTCATCAATGCTTAGCATAAACAATGAGGGGGAATTAGCAGTTTATTCATCCCACTGGTGGTGTTTGGTTCTTTAAAAATGCCATAATTTTAGATTCTAAATTAAGGCATCAAAAACATATTCATCAGGAAAGACAAAACCAAACATTACAACTGAAGGCAAGAGAGCTCACAGTGTTATCATACCTATAAATCCTTGGAAGAGATGATCTGGTGGAAAAAAGGAAAACTTCTGTTTTCTATGAAATCATATTTCATAGGCAAGTGCTTACTGTTTAAACATAAAATACCCGAAATATATTGACCATCTCAGATATTTTCTTTGCAGACATAATAGCAATACTGAGCACTAGAAAAATATCCACTGGGTAAGGGACAGCAACTGTGGGTTTCTCCAAGGATGCCATCTGAGAATTACTCAATCACGCTTAGCCTCATGCCTATAATCCTAACTACTCAGGAGATGGGGCTCTGAGGATCACAGTTCAAAGTCAGCCTGGGCAGGAAAGTCTATGAGACTTTTATCTCCAATAAACTAAACAGCCAAAAGTGGAGCTGTGGCCCATGGTACAGTGCTAATCTCAAACAAAAGAAGCTCAAAATAAGTACAGAGACAGTACCCAGGCCCTGAGTTCAAACCCCAGGATTGGCACAAAAGAAAAGAATGCTAAATAAAACTGAGATATTCTGAAACTTCCTTGTCTAAAATTTTAATATAGAAGCATGTTCAGTTGCCTTGAGAAAACATGTCTAAGTAATTATTCAACAAAAGTTAAGTTACTAACAGGTTTCTGGAAGTATTTATTCAAAACAAGTTGTGTAACTAGTGGCATTAGCTTGTCTGTGAATAATTGCATTTTTTATAAAATAAAAGCACATTAATTTGGAAACATACGATTCAATCATTTATTAATTTGTTTGGTATAAAACAGGCCAAGTTACAACAATCCAAAATAAATTGTGCTCTTAACCAAAGGATACCACCTTATTAAAGAAAGAAATTTTAAGCAGATCATGTTGCTTCTATTGTCTCTAATACTGTACCTCTTGCTAATTGACAAAAATGTCAAGATACTGAATTTTAGAAAGCATTATAACTAATCTAATATATATTATTTTGCACAATTGGCACATAATTGTTTTTCTTGATATTCTATGGATCCAAAAGTTGAGAAGGAATTTTTGTCTCTTTTTTCCATTAATCATTAAAATAAAAATCAATGAAGATCTTGCACTTGAAATTGTGTAACCTCCTGTAGGTGTAATAAACTATTTTTTTTCTGGTCCTGGGGCTTGAGCTAGGGGCTTGGGCACCATCCCTGGGCTTCTTTTGCTCAAGGCTAGTGCTCTACCACATAAGCCACAGCTCCACTTCTGGCTTTTATAGAGTAGTTTATTGGAGATAAGAGTCTCACAGACTCTTTGAACCACAGTCCTCAGGCGGGCTTGAATCACAGTCCTCAGATCTCAGCCTCCTGAGTAGCTACAATTACAGGTCCAGCTACCAGTGCCCGGCTAACAATAAACTTTTAGAAGAATCATTTTATCAAAAATGTACATCAACTAAAAAATGGCAGCTGGGCACAGAGGTGCATGCCTGCAATCCCAACCACTTGGGAGGCAGAAGTAGGACCTTCATTTTAGGCCAGACTAGGAAAGGTTAGCAGAGATCCTATCTTTAAAACAAATGTAAAAGGAGAGTAGTGGGGCCATGGCTGAAGTGGCAGAAGTCTTTACCTGGGAGCCCCCATTTCAATCGCCCACACCAGAAAAAAAATGACTGGCTTTAAGTAACCATATTCCCTGCCCACACTTTACATGTTGTCAAGAGATTTTTTAAAGAGTTAGAGGTAGGGGCTGAGAAGGTGGCTCAGTAGTAGAGCGCTTCCTTGCATGCCTGAGGCCCTGGGTTCGATTCCTTGGCACCACATAAGCAGAAAGAAAAAAGCCAGAAGGGGTGCTGTGGCTCAAGTGGTAGAGTGCTAGCCTTGAGCTGAAGAGCTGAGGGACAGCGCCCAGGCCCAGAGTTCAGCCCCATGATTGGACCCCCCCCAAAAAAAGAGTTAGAGTTAGTTTACAGTATTTGTCCAAGAAACCGTAAAATTCACATTACATCAACGCATGGCAACTGCCAATCATGGATAGGTCACCAGAAAGCTGAAATGACCAAGGACTGTGGACACTAAATGCAGAGCAATAGACAGTCATGAGACCAGAGACATGTACACAAGTGCGCATGCTCATAAGACTTCGTTCAATCACCTTCAACCCCACACTCTAGCCTTACACCCTGAATCCTAGGAATTGTGGAAAAATCCAGATTTAGATTTGCAAAGCAAATTGTGGGGAACCAGTTCTGTCAGGTCACTTACACCATATCAAAACCCCTAGACAAATAGTAAAGCCATCCACTAGCCTTTCCTGTATGACACACAGTCAGGTATTGGTACTACACATACTTAATAAACACAGTCCTTGGTAGACAGGTGACTAGAATTCACTAAATTCACTATTTAACTTAAAGTCCTCCATGAATCATTCATAAACCCAGTTTACTAGCTCACACTTTATTTTTTATTTATTTTTATTTTTTATTTTGCTGGTCGTGGGGCCTGAATTCTGGGCCTGGGCCTTGTCCCTCAGCTCTTCAGCTCAAGGCTGAAAAATAGCCAAAATAGTGCACACCAAGTGTCTACAGAAATAAATCAACTAGGAGGTTATATATACAGCTGTCTAATAAAGACAAAATTCTGTCTAATCATGGGAATTACTTTAAAACTGAAACAAACAAGCAGAAACACATAAACATAGTTCTAAATTGCTTTCAAAGACTAGAAATCACCCAGGGCAGATGCAAGTTATCAAGGCTTGGCAGAAGGAACAGGGTGGCTTCCTTTAACACAGCATCATCTCATATAAGTTGAATCAATTAATAGCTGAAGTGAGTATTGGAGACTTGGTGGCCAAGAGGGAAATGTGGGGAAATGTCTTATTGATCCAAACCATGTTTCTCATCCAGACCAGATTAATGCAACGCTGCTCCATGGAGAGGAGAATCTTGTGTTCTGTTTTGGTTTGGCTTTTGTTACTTTCCCACTTAACAAGATGGAAATGTAAATGCTTGCTGGCAGACACAGTGACTGTCTGTCCTCTCTCTTTCAGCCTTCTCTCTCTCTCTCTCTCTCTCTCTCTTTGGTTCAGTCATGGGGCTTGAACTCTGGGCCTAGGTGCTATCCCTCAAATCTTCAGCTCAAGGCTAGCACTCCACCACTTGAGCCACAGCGCCACTTCTGGTTTTCTGGTGGTTTATTGGAGAGAGTCACGGACTTTCTTGCAGGGGTGGCTTTGAACCTCAATCCTCAGATCTCAGTCTCCTGAGAAGCTAGGATTATAAGTGTGAGCCACCAGCGCCTGGCCAGCCTTGTCTCTTTTAGAGATTCAAGTTGAAACTCAAAGTGAAGTTTATGAACAGTAAAACATGTGTAACTGAGACAATTACCACACATAAAAGGCAAAACACGTCCATAAACTGTCTTTAATTTCTTCATGATCAATGATAAGAGCATGGAAGTTGATTGAGTTACAGATTTCTGTTTTCAACTTTTTTAGAAAAATAAAGAAGCATAACCTAGACAGACTACATAAACAGTCCTAAAAAAAGAAAAGGAAAGAAGAAAACAGTTGGGCACCCGTGGCTCACACCTGTAATCTCTGCAGCTCAGGAGGCTACCTGAGCAGTGGAGTTCAAAGCCAGCTCAGGCAAGGGAGTCAGGGAGATGCTTATCTCCAATTAAACATCAAAAAAGTTATAAGTGGAGCTATTGCTCAAGTGGTAGAGTGCAAGCCTTGAACAAAAAAGCAGAGGAGCAGCGCCTAGACCTTGAGTTCAAGCCCTAGGACTGGCGCGCACACACACACACACACACACACAATGAAGCCATTTCTAAGGCTTATAAAAACAGACTGCTTCTTTTTTTCATTATTATTTCACTTGGAGGATTTTTTTCTGAAATAATGATGGAGTTGTTAGACCTGACACTTTCATGCTGCAGAATACAAAATTTTCTATCTACCGACCATCAGACTTTCTACCTTATTTATACAACTTACATTAAGTCCAGGGACTCTCAGTTTTTCCAATCAACTGGTATCGAAACCTAATATAAAAATAGTTTTCTAGAGTGAAAGTCAAGTTGCAGCCACATGAGAATTGATTTCCACCCACGGCAAAGCAATACTGGGACAATGGACAGACACTGGAATCCCACTTGCAGTCCTGTTTACATCTGCTAACTTCAGAAGGGGAAAAAGAAAAGATAAGCATCAAAGGATGATTGTTAACTAATTATATCTTTTATATAATTTCTTTTGCCACTTATTTGGTGCAGAAAAAAAATCTACCAGTCATGTATGTTGGGTGGCTGTGACAGCTATTTGAATTTTGATTAAGTTTTAATTTAATGGATGTTAAACTCAAATCTAAGATCTAAAGTGGGGAGAGGCCTCCTGCCCCATTCCTCTTTTGCAGTAGTAGATTTTGCCCTCCCTCCCATGGGCTATTGAACACTCTACTCCTTGAGGCACTCCACTGGTCTTTTCTACCTTGGTTATTTCTCAGATAAGGTCTGACGCTCTTTGTCTTCACAAACCTTGAACTGTGATCCTCCCTTCTCCAGTAGCTGTGATTACAGACTTGAATCATGATACCTTGGCTTACATTTTGAGACAAAGTCCTCTCATTTTTGTATTCTTCCCTCAAAAAAAAATCTTATCTCGGCCTCTCACAATAATGCAACAATAAAACTGACTGAAAATGTTTTTTTCTTCACTAGTGTAGAACAAAAACCCAAAGGAACATGTTCACACGTGGTTTTTTTAGTTTAAAAGAAAAAGTAAAATCAATATCATTTGACATGCATATGAATGGATATGACATATAATCTATAGTAATTTCATTGGGGAAATGCAACCTGTCTTCAAAATGATTTTACCTCCTAAAAAAAGTCCTAATAGTTGATGAGCCCATAGGGCAGCCTGGCCTGGAAGGCAGCCTTGTTTTGCTCTGCTGTATAAAGATTTGGATTTAGACCTTAGGTGCAGTTCACATAAAGCTTCGAAGCGGTGATCTTCAGAACCTCATTGGAACTTTGCAGCTGGGGTCAACTTGTGGAGTTATTTCCCAGGGTCTTGTTTCTCCTGTGTGGGAAAAGGGACGGTTTTGCCTCTTCTGTAGAGAACCGGGCTCAGAATGAAGCTGTGAGAACATTCAAGACCTTGAGCCATCTTCACTGACACAGCAAACAGTGGGTAAGATAAACTGAAACTGCTCACACAGGCACAATGGACAGACTTGCAGTGTATCAATATATTAGCCATAGTCACGGCATTCTATTTTGAAATGTGAGATTTCTTGGTCTAACACATGGATTATTGTATGCTGTGTATAGATTTCAGTCACATCACTTTACAAATTTATTTACATGCAAAGCCAGTCTTTCAGAGGAGTCCTGTCCACAAGAGAATGAGATTCTATTACTAAAGCACATGTGAGTTTTATGGAGGTTCTCTGAGGTATGCTGTGGCATAATATTAAGTTATCATGTTGAAGTTATTAGATCTTGGCAAATAGCATAATTAACCATCTATGTTTAGATAGGAGACAAGTGAGAATTTATAAACTAAGATAAAATATGCACTATGTAATTAAGATATGTAACAGTCATTTCTGTAAACCAAAGCAAACACCCCTTCTTATATATATTTATTTTTTAACAGTGATAATGTCGTTTTGAAAGTTCTATGTTTCTCAGGGACCATCAATAAAGGCACTGAATCCATCTTTGTCAATTTTGTAGAGGAATCATTAGTGAAATGTCACCTTCAGAGTTTTTCACACCTTGAGTACAGAAAGTTTTACAGTTTAAAATAGCAACAATATAAGCAGCACCCAATAACAACATACATTGGAATCATGCAGTAAAAGCATTGTGCTATTACAAAAACAATTTTAAAATATCAGTATTATTGCCTTTATTACTATTACTATTATATTGCTAACCCTGAAAAATATATCTTACCCATATCTCCTTTCCCATTTTTAAATATCTATGAAATGCAGTCCTGTCACAAATGTAACCTAGGGCCACTGTCATTTGAATGAAATAATTTCACATTGCTTTCCCAACATTTCTTCTTCAGGAATTATTTGGTTACTGTTTAAAATCTTGGTGTAGAATATTGAGAAGAAAAAAAAAAACATTATGGAGCATAGCTTCTCAATAATTATATGTAACTGGAAAGCAAGAACAAGGGCAGGTGTTGAGTGGTTCTGTTCAAACAATCTTTAGCAAAGTCGTGATTTAAAACTGGATGGCTAAATCAAATCCAAATACAGAATTCCAAGATTGTAGTTATAGAGAGGAAGCTGCTATGTCTGTCCGGAGAGTTTAATGAGATTACTGAAAGAGGTTTACACCTACAAAATGTTTCCCATAAATTGGCTAAATCCAAAATATTTTTAAAGGTATAAACATAGGATAGAAAAACTGGGAACCTGGTTATAATCCCACAAAATATTCACTTTTGTTGCATGTATTTTCTCTGAGTTACCTAGTGATTCTGGAGCTGGCCAAGAGCTGACTGCAAGAACCTCTGATTAGATGTTACTTTCATGGCTCTAAGAAACTTGAACATGCAGAGCCAGAGCCTTTGTTTTATCCTGTAATAGAATCTTCTGGATAATTGTCCAAGACTAGTGTCATGGGATCATAGTGTAGCTAGAAGACCCACCTACAGCCACCTAATGTTTGACATAGGATTCAAAAATCAACGTTCGAGAAACTGACATTCATATGCAAAAAGTTGACACTGAATCCCGTCTATCACCTCGTACTAATACCAGTTCAAGGTGAATCAAAGAACTCAGACAGACCTGAAACCTGGTGGCTACTCCAGGAAGGAGTAGGGGAAACACTAGAACTCATTGGCATTTGCAGGAACTTCCCATGAAGAGATCCAGGGGCTCTGTCAATAGGAGAAAGCTTTGACAAATGGAACTCCTGCAAGCCTAAAAACTTCAGCAAGCTATATATAATTCTGAAGCTGAGAAGACAGCCTGCAGAATGGGAGAAGCCCTTTGCCAACTACACATCTCACAAGGGTCTAATAACCAGAATGTACAAGGAACTCAAAGAAATAAAGCCCCAAAGAATCCACAATCCAACCAATAAGTGGACAATGGAGCTGAACAGACATGCCTCAGAAGAAGTACATGTGGCCGATAACTTGCCAGAAATAGTCAACATACCTGGCCAAAAAGCACTGAAATTTCAATTTACTCTAGTAAGAATGACTATCATCAAGAATATAAACAAGACATGCTGAGGATGGGGCTGGGAATGGGGAGAAAGGGCCGAGGACATTGTTGCTGGGAGTGCAATTAGTGCAACCACTATGGAAATCTGTGTGGAGATTCCTCAGCCATCCTTTGGAACCTAAGCAAGTCATGTTTGCATCTACCCCATCCTGTGTGTTTTAGAAAACTGAAAATTATGATAGTTAAATATGAAGCAAGATTTGGGCAGAATGAAACCAAATACAACATACATAATGGCATAGTTTGGGCATCAATGACCAAAATTAGCTATTTGAATTTTTTAAAAAATGTTCTATTCATTGTGACATTGAACTACAACTGAAGGTTATCTGACTTGTATTACCAATTTTGAAAAAATGATATGTGTGTATCTATGTAAAAGTATGCATACAGACACATATATTTATATATCATTTCTATTGAAAACTGTAGTGGTGAAACACAAGCATATATACACATATATATATCTATCTATCTATATATTTGTAATTGGATTGGAATATTTAGTGTCTCTCTAGCTTGTAGAAATTTATAACTGCTAGACTGGTAAAATTAAGGGTTATGAGTTTATCATTGCTTGAGATTTATGTAATTTCTTTATTATTAGGTTGACTATTATAATTCCCTTGATAGTAAAAATTAATGAAATACTGTAGAGCTCTAATTGATGGCTTTCTCAAATTTGTTCATAAAACATTATTACTCTCTGCAGAGGCTTATAAACTTTGGGAATATCATGGGCTCAAATAATTTCCAATTAAATATCAGGTCTTCATGAATCTAAGGTAGACTGGGAAGAAGCAGTGAACACGAATTGCAACCTACTGTCTCACTTGAACACCTGGCTCTCTTTGAGATTCTGTAATGCCTGAATTCTGGACATGTGGCCTTTTTATCACGCACCCCAGATCGATGCCAGCTTATCAGCAAAGTAAATGTCTGATCCGAGACATTGAACTAGGTATTCTTCATGTTTCTATCCATTCAGCAAATATGTACTGACTTTATATGTGACAAAAATGTTCACACATTGCTAATGATACAGAGCAAAATAAAGCATTCATGTTTCCCTGGAGAAATTCAGAACTAGTGAGACAGGATGACTCCAGACTACAAAACCATATAACCAATGAGATGATCATTTTAAGCAGTGTGTGTTACATGTGTACCAAAAAGAAATCAACTGTTAAAGAGGGAACTTATTCTTGGCACATGGAGCTAGGAAGAACAGTGTATGTTACTTAAATGAGAAAATAGGAACAGGAGTCCAACCATGGGACTAGCACTGATGAAAATGGCTGGTGAGAAAGCACGGCATCACTTGGCACTTTGAGACACCATGAATAATAAGACAAGCTTAGGGAGGCAATAGGTGGACAACGAATGTGCCTCAGATGAAGAACTATGATCATCCTATGAGCAATATGTCTTCCACCAGGACAAGGGTTATGTCATCGACCATCTGTACGTCACCAACCTCCTCCAGACTGTGAAGTAACTCAGCAGAGCTGGGTCTGTAAGCAACTCTGCTTCCCTGTGCCCTGCAATCCACGGTCTGCAGGGGTCCACCAATGGCAATCTCCAAGAAAGGGAGAGAGGAAATGGAGGTCAGGTCAGGTCTTCCTCCAGCTGCCTGCATGGAAGATGCTTGGAGACTCCTCCATGTGGAGCACTTAGTGGTCCCAAGAAAATGCACTACTGGATATTAAGTAGATGCAATGAATGAACACAGAAAGGAACAGGATGTGAAGCTTAAAACCAAAGCATGAGCATTTATCCTCTCTCAATAGATGATAGATAGGTAAGTAGGTAGATAGATAGATAGATAGATAGATAGATAGATAGATAGATAGATAGATAGATAGATAGACAGATATGATAGAGATACAGGTATGGATATAGATATCCAGTAGGGAATACTGTCCTGTTTACATTCTAGGGCCCCCTCATTATCTCAGGGGTATTCTGACACCCTGCCAGGCAGCAGTTTAAACTACAACAGCCCTATATTATGAATCCTCCTCTTACATTCTGCCAGTGTCTATGGACATCAATTTTATCCTTCTAACAGAAAGAGATTTTTTTCACATATCTGCAGGTGAAGAAGCCTGAATTCTAAGAAGATATATCACTTGCTAACAACCCCTGTCAGAGGTAGATTTAGGAATAGAGAGCTCTTCCTGCTCCTCCTGCATAGAAAGCCAGCAGCTTCTCCTTACGCCTCCTTATACTGAGTGTCCACGCAAGGAGAGGTGGGGTGACCACAAGCTCATAAAGCAGCAGCCCAGACATGACTACCCTCTGTAGAAAACATGATGTGGTGTTCCATGCATTTCATCTTGCTTTAAAAATGAGCAAGTATGTCTTTAACATGGTAAGAAAAGGTTCTGTGACCATCACTCCAATCTGCCAACAACCATGCTACTATTTCTACATTAAATATATGACTTCATCTTTGGCATTATTATAGAATTCACCTCTTCGAAAAGGAAGTATTTAACAAATGCAAAAAAGGAAACAAGAGGCTGGGAAGGTGGCTCAGTGGTAGAGTGCTTGCCTTGCATGAATGAGGGCCTGGGTTCAATTCCTCAGCACCACATAAGCAAAAGGAAAAAAGCCGGAAGTGATGCTGTGGCTCAAGTGGTAGAGTGCTAGCCTGGAGCTGAAGAGCTGAGGGAAAGAGCCCAGATCCAGAGTTCAGGCCCCACCACCAGACCCCCCCCCCAAAAAAAAGGAAACAGTACCAATGACTCTACTATGAAAAATTGTTCTCTTTCAAGCAAATATGAGTATGATGAAGATGGCATTTTTTCCTTTCAGCCATGAATTGAAAATAATTTAAATTTCTACATAGTGAATTAAAATATTTTATCCACTATTGAATAGGTATCTACATTGTATTTAAGAAGCACATACTCAAAATTTTATTTACATGAATCGTTAATATGTCAATTGACCATTTAGCAGAAGACTTTGCTATTTCTCAGTGTGTCACAGTGTATCCCAGATCCTACGCCACTGTAGTCATCTCTAACCTAATTCTCCATCAGGTCTTCTAATGGACCATTTGTGAAAGTCACCAGCATACTAAATGCCTTAAGGTACAGACACAATGACACCTAGTGGTCCCAAGAAAATACATTTGCTGGATGCTAAATATTTAACAAATATATATAGAAAAGAACAGGATTTCAAGCTTAAATATTAAAGCTCATGCATCTTCCTTCTCTATATATAGAGAGATTGATCGGTAGACAGATATACATGTAAATAATATAGATATACATGTAGATTGTGTATTATGTATGTCCACATGCTATATGAATGCATACAATGTCATTCACTTGGTTTTTTACTTCATTGGTTTTATATTCCACAGCAGAGAACAGGTCAAATTAATTCCACAATGATTGGTATTCTTAGAAATCTTCCATATTCTAGCAATACATTTGAACTTTTCAATATGAAAACACAGAGACGGTTTTCCACAAAATGAGGGATCCAATTTTAATTAATAAATGAGATATTACCTAATAGGTCACCATGAGCTGATGTTTAAGCCCCAGAAAATCTCCAAGAGGATCTTCATACCGCCATCATTTTTTTTACATCCTTAGCTAATTCAAAGCTAAATAAAGGGCTGCACAACCTTTCACTGTAATATTTACAGGTAAACAAATACCCAGCATTCCCTCTCCCTCAGAGCTTTTAAATGACAGTAGGCTTGAAATGCCAGCATCTTCAGGATTGCAGTTTGGGTGTTTTCTGTTATTTAAGTGATCACCGCAGTATAACGGGAGGGCCCTTGTTTAATTTCCTACCTGTCATATTAAAATGTCAAGCTATATTAAAACAGCTATCAAGGACGATCCCAAATTGGATTCTTCCTTGTCTCCAGAAATGATTTGATTCAAGGCAACTGCAGTATGCACTCTCCTGCATCCTAAACAGAGAATGTATACACATTGTTATTAATCCATTTTGTAATACACTCGTTCCTCCCAATGGAAAGATGACTAGCCTTTTGCTATAATATATGAAGATATAACAACAAGTGATGGTTTGAAGTTAAAATCATAACACGTGTGCACACTCTGGTGTGAAGCATGGAGACTGAATGGGTCTGGAAGCTGGCCAGCCCTGCTCCTCCTGCTGTGTGCCCTCAAGAAACAGCCCCAGCAATCCGGGCTTCTGGTTTCTCACCAGCCACCACACAGAGGGAAGCTGAATGGAACCTGCCATCTCCTCAGCTTCTGCAATAACACACTACCAGTGCACCAGTGCTGAACACGTGGAACACACCCACGCGCCAACGGCTATGCAATCCAAATACAAACATATAGAAAATTTGATTGTGAAATGTGACTTGTTCTACAATGACCAGGTTTTGCAAAGTGATTTTGAGTTTTTATAAAGTTATCATGGTGGTTCATTGCTTTATCTTTTCAGATATGTAAAAAAATGACCAGGAATGAAAATCCTACAGATTTGGTTAGATACAATACATAATGTGAAGGCAACACCAGCCATTTCACTACGACCAGTTCTATAGAGATAAGTTTCTTGAAGGACACCACTTTGCAGTTAAGTAATTACCCAGAGGTTGGTTTTATTACATAAAGATAGGTGATGGCCCAAATGACCATCTATTATATTTGAACTTACATAATAGTGTGCAATGGACAACACTGCCCTACATTTGCAGTTGGATTAACACCATACCTCTATTCCATTTCTGGCTTCATGTGTGGAATACATACTAAACAGAGCCAGACTTATTGTTTCTACATTTAATTAAGATCTTCTTAGAAAAAGAAGTCATACTTGCATTGTTATACATGCCCTGGAGGAAGAAGCTAAATAAGCTATTTAAGGAGAAGCAATCAGTTCTCTAATCTTCTGTTCCTCCTTGAGTTCATGAGATTACAGCTCTTGATCAACAACAATAACCCAAGCCAACACCAAAATATATGCTGCTCTCTCTTTCTTTAGAACAGAAAGACCTCAGGAGAAATTATGAATAACCGCACAAATAGGAGATGATAATCTCAGACCAAGAGTGTGCCTTTTATAAGTTCACACATCTCAGTATAAACAACTTTCCATATTGCCCTATAATTCAAATAGAAATATTTAGAGGAATAAAACTTGATTGTTTTCTCAAATATTATATTAAACTCAAAAGAATAAATCAGAAAAGTTTATGCATATTCATGGTTCTCAAACCATGCATCTCTCAGTTTCAATTTAATAAACATTACTATCTGCTTAAATATATGAACATAAAACATACAAATACGTATGAATTTCAATATATGATCTTAAAGGGCTCTATTTCATTGAGTTGTTAATGACATCATAAATAAAATGAACAAGGTTGGAGTATATTACACTTTCACTGAAATGCAAAGATGCAAATATATCTTTTAATAAGTTAAAATTGGAATCAGTTTATTGCTTGTAATAAAGATACTGAGAAACCTAATAACCCTAAAGTCATGTTAATGAATACCACATGATATTATGTATATTTTTCTTCTTTTTGTTCTTGCTTATTCCTTCTTTTTCATTTCTTTTTTTTGGCAGTGCTGTGGTTGAACTTAGGGCCTCATGTTTGCTCCTCAGGAACTCAAGATGCCCTACCAATCCTGATCATACATTTTTAATCTAAGATTTATTTTCTACTTTTTCCTCATTACAGTCAAATATGTTTTCTTTGAAAAAATATTATCTGGCCAAAATACATGTCTGTTTCACAAATGATTCCATTAAAGTATGCTTTATTAATCACAAAAGGGAGTTGTGAGAATAACTGAAAGCCGTGGTGGTCATCTTGACTCAATATATAGGATTCATTCGCATTCAACTTGCACCTGTTCACATGAAGCTACACAGAGAATATGTTATAAACTCCTATTAGAATTTCAGGCTCGGCTGGGAAGGTGGCTCAGTGGTAGAGCACTTGCCTTGCATGCCTGAGGCCCTGGGTTCGATTCCTCAGCACCACATAAGAAAAAAGGAAAAAGGTGGAAGTGGCACTGTGGCTCAAGTGGTAGAG
>NW_012267259.1:16301614-16304134 GCF_000151885.1 Dipodomys ordii | reverse complement strand
CTGTGGCTCAAGTGGTAGAGCGCTAGCCTTGAGCTGAAGAGCTGAGGGACAGCGCCCAGGCCCAGAGTTCAGGCCCCATGACCAGACCCAAAAAAAAAAAAAAAAAAGATTTCAGGCTCATCGATTAAGGCTGAAAAGCCCATCATATTAAAACGATCACGGGAAAAAAAAGTGTGGCATGAATAAATTATGATTGCAGCCTATATGTTAAATCTGTAAAGGAACTACGTATTTTTACAAAAGCCTGCCTGACTGATTACTTGTTAACACAATCATGGCAGAATCCTAGGTGGCTTTGCTACTGAAAATACAAGTCAATGAAAGGTTAACACTTTATATTCTGGAAATGACTTTTAGAACCACCCCAGTCTAAATCTCAGCCACAAGGGAGACATACCAACATGCCACATGGTTGTGAAGGCTTCCTCCCTCCCCTACTTCCTTTCCCCTACCTCTTCTTCCTTCCAGTGACCTACTTTGGGTCAAGACAGGATGCTTTCTCTCTCTGGGGCTATGTTTTATCTATAGAATAAAACGACTATCACACCGAATTATTTAGAAAAGTTACTGCCAATTAATTTATGGGGAATAAAGCACTTTTCAGCTAGCCTACATATTTCCTGGGAATGCAGCCAGAGGCGAGTCTATCCTTTCAAACTTTTTTCAATTCTATCTTCTTACATGAAGCCTAAAGAGTTCAGAATGCAGTAGTTTTCTGTTTTATTTTTTCCACTCATATACAATTACTGGTTGTTTCACATGTCTAAAATGCAACATACAATATCATCAATAGTTTTCTTCTGGTTTTGTAAACTTTCTAGAATCTGATATTGTTAAAAATATTAGAAATAACATTCAGTTAGATATTAGGAGCTACCTTTATCAAAACAGAAATTTCATCATCCCGTGTAAGTTTGGTCTCTGAACCTTCCTGAGGTTGGAATTCTTACCGTAACAGGCTTGCTCATTTAATGACAATGCTCATGCTCCTCCAAAAGGTCTGAAAAGCAAAACATTGTGGCAAGTCTAGTTTGCTTATCTGATCTGTGACTTGAACGACATATTCTGAAGTTAGTCGATAACGTAAAAATAACCATCTCCTCTATTTTTTTGCATTCTTCATTAGTAGCAGGCCTTAGGATCGCCTATTGTGAACCAGAAAACCTCACAATCTTGAACACATCATTTATGAGGAATTTCTCTGTTTCATAAAGGTGTCAGAACGTTTGTGACTTGGCAAAGATAAAAGTGAAAATGGAATAGAACATGTTTTAAGATAAGTTTAGCTTTGCATTTAGCTTTATAATAAGTTATACAGTTTACCTGTGAATAGAGTTTTCAGGAGTTATTGGCATGAAGGCAGTATATTAAAATGTACCAAAAAAAAAAAGAATTCTTGCAAGTTCAAAGGCCAGAGCTTCTAGCCTGCTTAACTTCTTCATATTTTCCTTGAGGCTGTTCCTCTGCATCATTAACAGATGGAAACCAGGTTCAGAGGCTCAGAGCTGTAGTCCTAGTTACTAGCAAGGTGAAGTTGGGAGGCTAGCATGGCAAAGAGTTCACAAGATTCCATCTCAACCAGTAAGAAGTTGGACACAGTGATGCACACATGTCAGCATAGAAATAGGAGGTGCATGGTCCAGCCTGGCCACGTACAAATGCATTTATTTGAAAACTACATAGGCCAAAAAGGCCAGAGAGATGGCTCATGCCTGCATGGCAAGTTAAAGGCCCTGATATTGTCCATATCTACCTAAATGCATATGTATTTCAGTGATATTGGAGAATCAAGTTTATGATTTATAGAAAAACTACCGGCTATTGCAGGTGTTTGTTTTAACCTAAATAGAAAATACTTTTGCCGGAATTTTCAAGATGGCGGAGGAGAAGCTGGAATCTGAAAAAGCTCTCGCATAGAAAGCAATTTTAGAGTTCCAGTGAACAGTCCTAAGCCAGAGAAACACACCAAGTGTGCCATCACAGGACAGAGAGTTAGACAAGAGTGGGAAGCCAAGGCAAAAAGACACATCTGAGCGCTTGCCAGCAGCCGCCACAGCAGCAGCGGCAGGGTTGCAAGCGGCGGAGACCACAGCCGGGGCAATACCTGAGCGCTCACACAGAGAGTCCGGGACGAAGGAGCCAGACGCAGCGGGCGAGCGGATTCTACTCAACACCAGCAAGAACCAACAAAGAGCGGACATCTTCATCCTGCAGCTTGCAGACCAGAGACGACCCAGGATCCAAGACTTGGTGTGAGTAGAAGCCCAACATCCTCACTCCTTCTCAGGGAGCAGAGGAGGGAAGGCCACCCCTCCCCCCCAAAGCACCGGTGATCTCCATCTTGGATACCGACAAAGCTCGGAGGAGCTGCCAGCTCCAACCCAGGCCTTGGAAAGAAACGAGTCATTTAGCAGGTCACAAGAACCTAACGGCAAAGTGACCTGCCAGACTCGGCTCCATCCAGGGAAAAGTCACCCAGCTCAGGCGCCAGCCATTGGAGTGGCTTTCCTCACTGGGTAA
>NW_012267259.1:16252842-16293559 GCF_000151885.1 Dipodomys ordii | reverse complement strand
AAGGGATGTGAAGGGTAAACAAAAGGAGGAGGCTGCAATGCTTGGTAAGAAATGTACGCATTATCCTGCCCATGTAATTGTAACCCCTCTGTACAGTATCTTCACAAATAAAATAAAAAAAAGAAAATACTTTTGCCTTAATAGATAATACTACTTCCCTTATGACAAACTTAAGAAAGGAAGGAAGAATAATTTACTACAGGTTGGACTGGCTGAGTACTTCAATATACAAGATCAGATTTCATTGCATTCTTTTCCCTTTGGAAGCAAAGACGTTTTTCCCTCAGGTGGATCTTCCGAACTGGTAGACTTTGTATCACCAAGAGGTGTGGGTGTGGTGTTGTCCAGGGCAGGTGCAACAATCTTTCATACTGCCCCCTCTCTAATGAAGAAACACATCTTCATGTACAGCTTCCTACTGGCCAATTTCCAAGGCACTGAAATTGTTACCTTAACCATTCTTCCCTCTCTGTGGGAAAGGAGTTTCACCTGCTCCTCTTCATGACAAACAACAATCAATCTGCTTCTCTCTTTATCTTTGAAATGTAGCTTCATTTGACATTAAAGCAATTTAAAATTCTGAATGAATAAATCTATACAGGTGCTCATTAAATTATTACAACTTACAAAACACTAGGTCAAAGAGTCCTTTGTACAAACATAATCAGCATAGTTGATGGTTGAGTGAGGTGTGGAAGGAATGATCAGAAGCTTACTGGTACAATAGCATTATTTTCTACTGAGTATTCTCATCCACCTGATGTACAAATCTATAATGTGAAAGCCTACAATTATACCGAGTTATTCTTGTTTATTAACTTCTTTGTTTACACAGTGTGGACAAGCAACTATTGCGACTCCCAAACATTTTTCTGGTCACTGATGATTATCATTCTGATTTTAACTAAATAAATAAATTTTAAATAAAAATTACACAAGTTTATTTTTTGTAGATATACATACAATAAATGAGTATCTAAATAGTCAATGCCACCTACATGCAAACAAACATTGTGGACATGTTAATAATTGAAATTTCTATTACTGATTTTCTCCTCAAACTCTCCGTTTTCTACTGCCTACTTCAGAGAATTTTGTATATGAAGGGTAAGTTAAGAATCATAAATATAGAATTTAAGATAAAGGTAAGTAGTCTATACTTATAATAAGCCAATAATATCTCCAACTTTTGGAATTTTCTTGTGGGATCGTAATTTTTCTGCATGAAATTATCCTTTTTTGCATCCACACTACAATTATATGAAGTTTTCTAAGTAAAAACTGAAAAATAACAATTTAGCATAGATTAAATTTTAATAGAATGATTAGCTCTTATAAGACAGACAAGGCTTTACAAATTTTGTTTGGCCTGGTTTTTCTTGGCAAAGAGTTTACAACTCAATTAGTGAACATTAGGCACATTTGGCCATCAGTTTTTCCTGAATTTTTATGTTTAGAGATGTAAGCATTAAGGAGAATAAGCCACGTTCATAGAAATTAGAAAGTAAAGAGCTTTTATTATCTAAAAGAAGATAGAGAATATGTTCAATTCCTTTCTCATTAAATGTCAACATTCACAACTAAGAATAATTCAGGGCAATTGTAGCCTGTTACTTACAGGTTTGTGTTAGGACCAATTTCTTTTCTATCATGGGACATTACCAGGTGGCTCTTCAGATGTTTATAAGATTTTCTTTTAAATAAATCATTTCCTACCCCTGGTCAACGTCACTGTTTAATACACAATCAACATATACATTTTCCTCAATACAACATAGATACTAGGCAAGACTTCCTTAAGACCAGTGACATGGAGTCCACACCTTTCACCAGTGACAGCAAGAGAAATTGTAACCTCTTGCTACCACAAGTAAATTTTTATTTCTAGCTGCTCAACTCTTCTCACTCACTTTGCCTTATGTTCAGCAGTTTGGAATTTGACACAAATACATGGACTTAAACCTAGGGTCTCATTTTTCTTGTAGCTGACATGTAGGTATATAATCAAAAAGTGACCATATTCCTGATATGCCACACAGAGACCGAGACAGACAGACAGAGTGAGGGGGGAAGATGGAATTGGGAAGGAAGGGAGGGAGAGAGGGAATGTGATGTTAGCAATGATTCACCATCAAGAACTCGCTACTCAACCACTCCCGTTGAAGAGCAGGGCAGGTCCAGATAGGCCAGACTTGCTTACAATCATATTCCATTTCCAGCTTAGGTTAAAGCATGGAACAACGGGAAAATAAAACTAAAAATCTCAAAACTCCTTTGTTAAATCATCCTGGAATCAGATAAAGTTTTAATCTCTAAACAAATCAATATTAAACAGCAATAGACTCCCTAATTGCTCCTGAAAATGAGATACTTGTGAAACGTAATAGCTTCTCTATCAGACTGGCCTCTTGTTCATCTATTCTTCTTCTGATCCTTGCTCAAATGTAGGCATCTGGCTGCAGCAATTCCAGGTTACACTCCACCCATTCTCAGCCTTTCCTCTGACTTGAAAGATTGGTTTTAAAATCATTAAATGCCAGCTCCAAAAGCCTGGCTACCCTACCCGACCGCAGCTCTAGCCTCATAAAACACACCTAATTCTAGTAAGGGGAGTGGTGCCCTTCACTCAGTTAAATTTATACTGATCTCATTAAGCTCTCTACAAATATGTATAAAAGCATAACTTACACTCACATGGTTATTACACTATAGATATGCTTTGGTTTTGTTTCCCAATCATGCTTTAACTATGACTGGCAAGAATTACACCTCAGGTTTTTGGTTTATAGTATCATGACTGAGCATCTAACATTCTTAGCAGCTATTTAATCAGTGTAAAGATCATGGATCAATGTGGCTAAGGATTTTAATAATATATGCATAAATTAAATTCCTATTGTATCTAAGTCCAAATGTGCATTCACACACAGAAATATGTTTGCATGTGCATATAATTTCTTCTAGATACACATTGTATCAATTAGCAAATACATTCATGATCCACACTGAAACATATTTAATACACGAAAATATACATATGTATATGTTTTTGTATATGGATGCACACATATAATTTGAGACTGCATGTACATTACTATAAGAAAATATCTATTTTTCAACTTGTACATTTTCTATATTATTCTAGATTAATACGCAAAAGAATTTATTCAAATAAGCATTTGAAAAAAGCCAATCACTTTCATAATGTAACAAGCTCTCATTTTCACACCAAATCTACATGAAAGTAAACCTACCACCCATAAAATGATGAGATAGGATAGTAAAGTCACAATTTGTATTTGACTCAAAAACCATAAGCCATTGACCATAAAAAGGCCTTTGGACTTACCTGATTAACCATGGTAAGATCAATAGTGAATATATTTGTAGTTATCCTTCAGCTATCAATGCAGTTTCTTATCTTTACTGGACCCTCTATAGCCAGGATAAATCATTATTTTCTTTCATTATTCTCCTGATGACCTGAGCTTTGTAATAAGCCAGTGACTGGACATTTCAATTCTAGGCTCAAGTTGCAATTTTATTGTTTTACATCTGTGCATTCCAAGACAGTTAACTTTTTGCCCTAAAGAAATAAAATATTCAATTTAATATATTTGTGAAAAAATGTATGGAAGCCACAAGGAATTCCTTTGAGAGTTCTAAATATTTCTCCAGCATATTTCATAGTCCCTAAGCTACAGACATGTATTAAGATATAGCAGTTCTGTAAGGCAAGAGGCCCTCCTTATTCACAGCTGTCAGCTAATAGAAGACTAAAACGCTGCAGCTGCCAGGGTAAATATTAATCACCCAAAAAAAGGAAATTGTATTAATCTCTTGTGCATGCTATGTTTATATATGAGTGCTATTTATGCACCGTATGCTGTGTTTCTGCTAAAAAAGAACCCTGCCCTTGATAAGCCATAGGGAAGTTTTGTGACTGAAAACAAATCATAGACTTTTGTGAGTTAAAGCACAAGTCAGGGAGAGGGGAAGGCCAGCTTTATTGTTACATGCAAAAAATCACGAGTGTAATTGAGCACTGAGCTCTGACTCTTTAAACAGGATGATGGGAAGGTAAGGAAGCCATGGTTAGTTTTCTCAAATATTACCAAAACTTTACTTTTTGTTATCACCAATAAAAGTCAGTTATTTAATATTGCACTAGATTTTTTAAAAACATATCAGTTGGGATAGGTCCTGATTAATTTTAGCCTCACCTCAAAATCCTACTTTAAATTATGCTCGGGCAATCTATCCAAGGAGAAGTAAACAAAACCTGATACCTTGAAAATGTCCAGCTAATCTCAGAAATTAAGATGTTAGAAAAATAATAACAGAATAAATTTAGAGAATTTTATCATACATTTTAGTATGATAAAAAATGGAAATAGATAAAACAGAAAATCAAGACATCAAAAAAACAACAAAACAGGTTTTTTTGGTTTCAAATACGTTTTGATCTCAAAGATGCAACTTAATATTATCTGGCAAAAAAAAAGGTATACAGTAGGCATCAAATGCAAAGGAGTGTAAAACTGTAAGACAATGGAAAGTTTTCATGCCAATCTTGTAACCACATTTGACTGAGTTTATTCCACGTGATCTCCTTGCTCAGCCTGGTACAGAGTAGTCATCATACAAACTACCTCATGAAGGCCCATGCACCATTCAATGAGTTGCAGACTTCTTTCTCACAGGTGGGGCGGGAAATGTATCATAGAAGACACACACAGCATAAGCAGACAGAAAGAACGGATCAACAATGAAATAGTGAGCTTGCATCCAGTTCAAAAAATGAAAGCATAAAGCAAAGCCATAACTGCTCTGAATACAGAGAGCCAAGTATAGCATGCCAATTGTAAGTTTACAGCAGATTTGTGAAGATTTGATGCCTGCCCTCCTGAATCAAATATACACTTTTCATTTGCACAACTCAACCATTTGGACTTTAGAAGGCAACGTTTAGAACTTTTCCTCTCAGGTTTAAAAGTAAGTGGGGGAAGCCAGGTGCCAGCGGCTCACACCTGTAATCCTAGCTACTCAGGAGGCTGAGATCTGAGGATCACAGTTCAAAGCCAGCCCGGACCCTGGGCAGAAAAGTCCATGAGACTCTTCAAAAACTGGAAGTGGTGCTGTAAGTCGAGCGGTAGAGCACTAGCTTTGAGCAGAAAGAGGCCCCACAACAGTGCCCAGGCCTGAGTTCAAGACTCACAACCCACATCAACAAAAATTAAGTGGGGAGCCTTCCTGAGGGTGGATACAGGGCTGCTTCACAGGCGTGGTTCTGTCAAGGAAGCAGGTGTCTAACAGAAGTATTGCCCCTCTGGTGTGTTGGGAGCCGCACAGGCACGAGGAAAGCCAGTGGCAAACCAACCTCTCCAACACACTCCAGTCTAAACTTCTGTGATCACCGGCGTGGCAGTTTGTGTATGTAAGGTCACAGCAGCATAATAGTGCTCTAGGATCACTATTTCAAAGTCCCACAAATTAGATGATGGCTGGAAATAACATAAATGTATTTCCTCATGGGGGGGGGTTAGTGTAGAAGACAAAAAAGAGGTCTGGGTGGGGCCATGCTCTTTCCAAGAGTTCTGATGGAGACCCTGTCCCAAACCTTCCTCAGATCTTGAAGTTGCTGACCATCTCCAGCTTTCCTTGGCTTACTGACACCCGATCTCCAATATCTTAACAACACAACACAACAGGGTACGTGTGTGTGTGCGTGTGTGTGTGTGTGTGTGTGTGTGTGTGTGTGTATCTGTCAGAGTCTGGCTGGCTGGCTGGCTGTGTCTATGTATGAGTGTGTTCTCCTCTTCTTATAAAGTTACCAGACATACTGAAATAAGAGCCAACCCTACTGTTATATAAACAAATCTTACATGTTATTTATTTATTATTTAATGTCTTTTCCTTTCTCTGTGCTAGGCTTGAACTCAAGGCCTAGCTACCATCTCTAAGCTTATTTTGCACAAGTCTAGCTCTCTACTACTCAAGCTACCAATCCATTTCTTGATTTTGGTGGTCAATTAAAGGTAAGAGTATCAGGAACTTCCCTGCCTGGGCTGGTTTCAAACTACAATCCTCAGATCTCAGCACCTAGCATTTATTGTGTAGGTTTTAGATAGATTTCACTATGAAGTTCAAGTTGACCTTGAATTTGTGACCTTCCTGATTCAGTTCATGGATTGGCAGAATTTTAGACAAATGCCACAATGCCTAGTTCACCCGCATCCAAATTATAATCTAATAAGGCCTTATTCACAAGCCCGAGTGACTAGAATGTCAGTGTATTTTGAGATTCACAATTCACCCAGCAGTGAGCAAAGCAGCTGCCTTGTGCTCCACATACAGCTTTTATACCAGGTGCCTGGATTTTAAATCAGTAAAATTCAGTTTACCAGTCTCAGAGAAACCAAAATATATACAATGATAACTGAGAAACCCGAAAAAAAATCATAGTCATAAAGAGCAACTCAAAGAATATTATCTGTCATTCCTCTGAATTTTATAAGAAAAATGTGCCTCTCAAAAATATTGCTTCTTCAGGAAAATATATTGAAATTGAAACATAAAAACAAGGTAGATCCCATATCAGATATTACTGCAGGAAATTCAAAGCCTGCCTCACACAAAAAATATCGGAGAAAACAATTGACTTTCTTTAGCAAAAGTATAAATCCTGTAAAGTTTGGGAGCTATAATTGTAGAGGATGTTTTGAGGTTCCTGAGGAGGTGATTCAGTGCTACTTAAACCAGTTCATGAGGGAAACATAGATTTATGTAACACACTTTCATGTGTCTCTGCAAAGAAGTACTATAATAATCTTAATTCTAATGCTTATTGTAATTGAATATGAAATTGTTTAGTGATCGATGGAACATGTACTCACTGTGTAGTTCTGTTCCTGTTTAAAAAACCTTGAGCTGTAGGTACCCAATCGCTATCTGATGATGAATACGTTTTTTAATTGTGAAAATACTGTACAGAAGGGTTACAATTACATGGGCAAGATAATGAGTACATTTCTTATTAAGCATTGTTGCCTCCTCCTTTGTTTCCCCTTCCCATCCCCCCCAGCCCATTCCTCCCCCCACTCCCCACCCCCACCAAGGTTGTAAAGTTCGTTTTTGGACATAACGACTTGTACATCTCATTGTTGCAATGGGTTGGGTCCACCTCTATCCCTATTTAAACGATTTGTTTTTTCCCTTCCCCTCCACAACTTATGCCAACATGAAATACAGTGAGACAAGGTTCAGACATTGTTCTGTGGGAAGGAAGATTCACCACACCTCCTACCACAAAGCCCGCCCCCTGTAGGCCCAGATGATCATTACATCCTCCTGAGTAATGCCTGCAGGCCTCTGGACGTTCTGTGCTGTCCTTACGCTGTGCATGTGCTTGGCTACAGCCTCTGGTGTATTCTTCCCAGTGTGCGTGTCCTCTGTTCATCCATTTGCATAACCCTAGGACAGGACTACCTCCCTCATCAATGAAATAAAGAGGCAAGCAAATTGTTCTCCTCAGTGAAATCACTATAACAAAGATGCTTAGAGTCCCATAGATTCCTGGAGGCACTTAGCACTTGACTGGCCAGGATGCTGGGGAAGGGGTGAGAAGCCATTCCTGGAAAGACAGATACTCCACCAGCACATGCACATTACTTCATCACCTGCTGGATACCAAGCGGGCAGGGGGTGCTACTTGCATAGTCTCAATAGATAGGTTAGATTGGCTAAAAAAAATAAAATAAAATGCTGAAAAGATCATCAATTCCAGAGAACCCCATGCTACATAGTGAGACGAACAAAAGGTCCAAGCAAACCTACGTGAAACAAAATACAAACTTAGAGGCTGAAAAAAAGGAGACATACTTAAGCAAAGGTTGTCACACTTACTTGAACATGAATCTTAATTTAGGAAAACCTAGGAGCACTACATAGAATCCAGTCTTTTGCACATGCATTTTTGGTCACTAGTTACATATCTAGTCATCATTACAGATTGCCCAGCTCTCAGGTAAAAACCCTACCATGTCCATGTCTGCCTTTCCTTGGCTTCCTTCAGATACTCTCATTTTCCTATCAAAATATTATAAGCTCCTAAAATCACCTATAAAGCCTCAAATAATTTGACTGTCAGTTTCCTTCTTTACTCTCATTCTAGAATGTGGACTTTCCTTTTTCTGGCAAAGAAAGAACTGACCCTGTTCATAGTCTAGAGGAACTGAGTGCTGAGTTGAGAGGAAGAAGTTAAATACACATGAGGGCTGGAGAGGGATAGAAGAGCAACATTGTAGAGAAATTAAAGACAGTTTGAAATAGGAAAATACAGATGATGTTCTGGTCTCTATCTAATGGAAGCAAGATGTGGTTTGACCAATATACGCTATAATCTATACAGGTAGAAAAGAAGCAAGGTCATTTTTGAAGGCTTCAGTATTCTCACTGATGTAGGAAAAGATCATCTTCCAAAGATGAAAGGAACAGAGATTGAGTTTTGCTTTTAAGGGAGAAGGGGAAACGTTGTTATAGTTGACCTTAAGGCCAAGCTAAGGGAAGATTCTCCTTAAAAGGGAAGACACATTGAGCTGAACAAAAATTCAGCTATCTATACGCTGAACTACAAGAGTAGAAAAGGTAAATTATTTCATTGCTCCATGATTTAATTTGACTATTCAGTGAAAATTCATGTTTCAAGGTAATTTATAAAAAATATAATTCAATGGTATTTTCACAATAAAAAAACTTATTTAAAAAATATAATTCATGTCATTGAAGAAATGGGCCTATGTATGTCTGCAGGCAGTCCAAAAGGAAAGATCTAATGTCAAAACTTATACAGTGAGTGGACATACTTGGGTGTATATGCTAATATAACAAGCCTTTAATATTTAGTGTCTGAAATTATTTGAGAACCCCTAAATGATCAAAGTATTTTAGCTGCTATCTCTTAAAATACCTTTAAAATATCTTTTAAAATATCATGGGCAATAAGATAAAGTAAGAAAGCAATGCCTTGAATTTTCTCCTAAATCTTCCACAAATAGGGAGAATAATAATAATTTAAAATATTTTAAGGGTTAGACAATGAAATCTATCTCATTTATTGACTCCTGCTTCTGAAAAGCTTGCAGTATTATTCACTATATGGATTTAAGGTTTCAGGTGATATAAAGATTTATTTCTCTGTATCACAGTTCTCCTGCATTGTCCTTTGCTTATTAACTTTAGATACCTTCCGTTGGTATCCAAAAGCCTGTCGTGTCTTCAATTTTATATAGTACTATGTGGGGATACTTCCAGAAAAGTACCTCAATTGTAAGCCTCTAGAGGCCTCTCTAATTGTCTCCAAATCACAACATAACTGTATCCAGAGGTGCAAGGCACTGCTTGGTACTGATAAGTCACCTGACAGTGCTGTGTTTAGAATAGGAAATTTAAAGCCAGGCACTGGTGGCTCACATCTGCAATGCTAGCTACTCAGGAGGATGAGATTTGAGGGTCACGGTAGGAACATCCGTGAGACTCATCTCAAATGAGCCACCAGAAAACGGTAAGTGGCACTGTGGCTCAAGTGGTGGAGTGCTTCCCTAGAGCTGAAGAGCTGAGGGACAGCACCCAGACCCAGAGTTCAAACCCCACGATCACCACCACCAACTACAAAATAGAATAGGAAATTTAAAAATGGAGTTTGTATTTAATTTTATAGTAATTTTACATAATAGAGAATAAATGCCTTAGTAAAGTTTCATTTATCTGGTTGTGTCTTTTAAATCCATGCCACTCAGGTTTTCAATGCTGATGTTTGATTAGTTGGTTCAACTTGGTAAGTGAAGAAGCAGCAGCAGATTAGTTTATTTGTTAGTATGACACTAAAACAAGGGAACCTGTTGACATAGTTTTCAGGACAAGGATTTAGGGAGAGTGCTGAACGGGAAGAAGTTGATTCAAGTACGTTGGGCACATGAATGAAATGTCACAACAAAAGCCCCTTTTAAAATTCATGTGTGATGATAGAAAAGTGAAGTAAGCCAGACTCAAAGAAACATAGGTAGCATGGTTTTCCTTGTTTGTGGTAACTAGAATGTGTCTCTAAATGACAAACACACTGGATGGTAAAGAAAAAAATACTCCAACATGATAAATTATACAGGTCTCTAGGCATTCACACACAGGGAGACCAGAGGAGGATATTCTTAGGGGAGGATCACAAAGCTGCAATGCCTATGTGCATCTGGTCACATAAAATAGTATTGATCAATGTGATGAACGCTAGGAAATGGAAACAGGATATTTGTCTTTATTGTTTTGTTTTCTTTTTGTCTTTTTGTTCATTTATCTGTCTTCAGAGGGTAAGAGGGGGCTCAAAAATGGAGGGACAAAGGGTGAACAAATTTAGCAGTGGTACTCTCGAGACACTGTGTTGAAAATGAACTGCACAACTTGTAGCTAGGGATGGGAGGGAAAGCTGGGAGGGATTGAGGGAAGGAGTGACACCATCCAAAAAGAAATGTACTTCCTGTACCTGACTTACGTAACTGTCCCCTCTGCACCCCTTTAAAAATAATAAAAACTGCGTTAAAAAAGAAATGCGACAAAAGGAAAGAGTAAAGTCATAAAGAAGCAGCACTGAATTAGGCCTTTTTAGTTGCCATATAACTAAATTCCCCACTTTGGAGAGATTACTGCTGGTCTTGTTCCTTGTGTGTAGGTGTAACCAAGATGCCTGAGGAAATAACCGAAGAAGGATGATTGATTTTGCTCAGAGTTTCGGAAATAGAAATCTATTATTAAAAAAAATCTCCTCCCTCTCACTTTTCATAGTGTCTATTATTCTCTGTCTGCTCCAGACCACAGGGCCCTTTCTTCTAGAGGGGGCCCAGCCCAAGGCTTCAGAAAACTGGCAGAAAGCAAAGTGAAGCGTCCCTGGACCGTGGCTGTTTGGAGCTAACTGCGCCGGCCCTGGAGACCTGGGAATCCATAAGGACCAGGGCCATTCTTCCCAGGGGCTCGAGCATGGTCGTGGAGAATCACCACCTTGACAAAGATGTGGGTGACACGCAAGCTGCTGCTGAACCTCACACAGCTCACACAGCTCGCTCAGCCTCGAGAGCACACTGGGGCAGGCCTCGGCGGGCAGTAACGCTGGCAAGATCTCCAGTCCACCCCACTGGGGCCCAGGCCTTCGTCTGGTCCCTGGGAATGATCAGCAATGGCCTGGCAATGGGTGTACCGCCTCGCTGAGTCGCCTCTGGGACTCACGGCCGCGGGGGTACGCCCAGCCTCAAGGAAGGGGTGCCCAACTCCAGCCTGGCAGTGATAGAAGCCAAAGCGTGTCTGCACTGCAGGCATGGGGGCGCTTGTCTGCTTCTAGGCAGGTTCAGAGACTGCTTGTGAGGTTTGGCGTGGAGAAAGGGTCTCTAATGTCTGCCTGGGCTTGGGTACCAGACTGGTGGGCCATCCCAGCAGACAGAGAAGGGGGCAGGCAGTTTGCTCACAGGATCACCGCAGTGTCAGAGGCTGCCTTGGTATTGGCGTTGGAACGCTGGTCATGGGGCTCCATGCAGAACTGGAGTTTCTGGGGACTTTCTGGTACTGCTTAGAGTTGGGGGAGGGATGACACAAG
This sequence comes from Dipodomys ordii, assembly GCF_000151885.1. Taxonomy (NCBI): domain Eukaryota; kingdom Metazoa; phylum Chordata; class Mammalia; order Rodentia; family Heteromyidae; genus Dipodomys; species Dipodomys ordii. The sequence goes on along the minus strand of NW_012267259.1, from coordinate 16,281,924 downwards.
CAACTCTTGTCTTCTTATTCCACCAGTGCTTCTTCTTAATGTAAGAAAAACAGACATTGTGGTCTCTCCACTGACCATACCAACCTGAAGGTTTTATTTTCTATTTTTAGTGTGAGAGCAGTTTTCACACTTGTGTGCCTTTAGGGTGACAATCCCTGGAAGATCTTACTTCGCCGCCATCTTGTTCTGCCTAAGTGGTTGTGTTTTTAACTCTTCGAGGCACCTCCATACTGTGTTCCTAATGACTGTGCTAATTTACATTCCCACCAACCGTGTGCAACGCTTCCCTTTTCTCCATCTCTGTGCCAAGACTTTTCTTTCATCTTCTTGATTATAGCCATTATAGCAGGTGCGAAGTGGTATCTCAGAGTAGTTGTAATTTGCATTTCTGTGATGATTAATGATGCTGAGGTTTATTTTGCTATACCTGTTGGCCATTTTCATGCTATCTGAATATCCGTAGGCATTTGCCTATGTTTTAATGGGGTTCTTTCCTCTATCTTGAGTCAAGTTCCTTATATATTTTGGATGTTAACCCTTTACAGCATGGTCGGCAAATATTTTCTCCTGCTCTGGACATGGCTTCAGAACTTTGCTATCAGCACATTTTAGCTTACCTTTGTAGTCCTGTTGGTCAGTTCATTACCTGTGCCTTGGAAGTCATATCAAAAACTCAATGTTTTGAAGGATCACACACATCCTAGAGCTTTTCATTGACATTTTTCATTGAGCCACTTCACAGTCTCAGCTTTTACGCTAAGTCTCTCATCTCGTTTCTGTTGATTTCTGCGAATGGTATGCCAAGTGGGTCCATTTACTTCTTTTACATATAGAAATCAATTATTTTTATCACTACTTTTCAAAGAGATTATTCTTCCTCCGGAATTTGTCCTTAATTTTATTGTCGGAAATCAACTGAACATAAACTCAATGACTTATTTCTGAACTCTCAGTTCTAAATATCAGTCTATGTGTTTTCCTGTCTATCTGTAGACCACTACCATGCTGTTTTGATCAGTATAATTTTGTAGTCCATTTTTAAGTCAAGTAGATGTCTCAAGCTTGGTTCATTTTTCTCATGCTTGTGTAGATGATTTGAGAGTATTTTGAAGGTCCATACAAATTTTAGGACTGCTTTTTATATTTGAAAGTGTCATTGAATTTTGATGTATAGATTGATTTGGGAAGTGTAAACATTTTAATGATACAAATATTCTAATTTATAAAGACAGGAAATGTTTCCATTTCTTTGTGCTTTTTTCAGTTTCTTTCATAAGTTTCAGTGGATTTCAGTATATAGCTATTCACTTACCTCCATAGACAAACATAATCTTTTAGATATTTCAAATTGAATTTTTAAAGTTCTCAGCTATGTAAAGAATCTACTTCAACACAATAAAGTGTTTATCCATATGAAGAGCCATAACTAACAGTGAAATGTTGTTGATCTTTCCTCTAAGACTTACAGCGAGACAGGGATGCCTTCCCTCCCTCTCCACTTGATTTTATTTAGTTCTGGAGGTCCTAGCAGAATAATTGCAAGAAAAATAAATTTACAAGCCCTCAATATTGGTAAGGAAAAAGTTAGATTAGATTGTCTCTGTAGAAAGTCCTAAAGTCTCCACTTTCTAGAACTAAGAAATGAATCTGGTAATTGAGGACACCATGCCAACATAAAAAGAAAAACAAAACCCAGCAGAGCTTCTATGTATTACCAGTGAACAAGATGAAAAAGAATTTCACAATATTGCATGGAACAATGCTGACTAGTTCCCTTGCATTTAGTTGTCCTGAATTTAAAATTCTTCCTTCACTGTCTTTCTCAGGAGATCAGTGATGGTCACAATAAGCTTCAAAATCATAGCCCTCAAAATTGACAAGTCACCAGACCCAAGCATGAATATACACAAAGATAAAAAGTACTTTTTTAACCAATGAGATACAGGCTTCATAAATTTGGGGATAACTTCAATAGTATACTTTTGTTACATTAGTTACCACAATAATGACAATGTAATTTATTAAGTACTTTTATCTTAAAAGAGATGATAAATAGATAGAAGAGATAGTCCAAGCCTACGTTGCGATGGGTTGGTATATGAAGTTCATGTAGCAGTAGCATTATTCAGTCTGAAATTGTGAGGTTGCCAGAGGCTTCCTACTTTTAACTAAAGCACTCAGTGCACCTTGGGATGGCAAAACCATTTGCAATTTTGATTTCAGTGGTAATATGGTTTAGGCATTATATATATCACTAAGCATTAATTAATTTAGTGACTAAAACATGGTATGATATTGGATCTTATTGAAGAAAGTAGAAAATTCTAATCTTATAAGCAATCAAACCTGTGGTCTTTGACTACTATAGAAAATAAGCCATCACTAAGCCGTGTGATAAAATTGCCCTCACATAATGTTCTTCGAGCTTATCAATTGCCGTTCCTATATTTTTTTATTATGAGACTTCTGAACATGGTCTATTTTCTTTCCTCTAAAATGTGAATAATAAATTTGATAAACTCTTAAGTAAGTTTGCTATAGCATAGGGATATAATTTACACTATGGAAAAAAATATAGAAAAACACAAATGTCAAAAAAAAAAAAGGTAAGGCCCAAATGGCTCTACTGTAAGGCAGAGCATGAATCATGGTCCATTCTACTGTTAGTTATTTTTAATGTGATGGAAAACAGATATTGTATTGTCTCCTATCTGCTTGCTGGATGAGGTGAGGAGCAAGAATTCTGGACATCCATAAAAGAAGAGGAGTTGGAAGACATAGGGAATGTCGATATATTCTATTCCTCAACACCTAGATCTAGTAGCCCACACTTCAAAAGTACGTAGAAGAAGCGAGCATGAACTATAATTCACAAAAGTCACATAGACACTCAAGAGTCTGATGTTTGATATTTACATGTATTAACATTTAGCAATATCCTACTGCTTTGTAATTAGAGTTGACTCCCAAGAGGTACCTCGTAATTGCTCATTTTGTAGATGCAGTATTTCTGGACCTAGAAGTGATTAAAATATTTATACTGCACAGCTTGTTTAATTCACTTATATTATCAGATTAATTTAGTCTGATTCTCTGTGCATCAATATTTTTGCTGTTTTTATCTAAAATGGCACTTGAAAGAAAATAACTTTCACTGTGGTCTTAATAACACCCAGTCGTGCATTTGAAAAAAGATAAGATGAAGATAGATTAATATTAAGCTTTTACTATATTTATATTATAAATATATTCATGTGTATAAGATGTGAAATACAAAAGGGACTAATGGTAATAAGATTCGTTTGATTAGGGATTATATTAAGGTAAAAACTTTTAATAATCTTTAGTGATAATGATTTCAAATATTTTGTGCATCAGGAAAATTTACATTTCATGTTTAAAGTATTTCAAATTATGATGAAAAAATAAAGAATCATTTGATTTGACTACATTTATTCTCCAGCTTCTAATCATATAATGTAAATGTTTCTCTCTTCCCTTTCAGGTATGGGTTTAAATATATTTAACTTAAGGAAATAAATATTGAAAGTAGGTTAAATACTATATTGTCCTACTAAAACAATTTTCAGATTTGTCATTGGAGCTGTAGGTTCAAGATGCTACATTTTGAGCAAATATTTGATTTAATAGATCTCTGAACAGTTTAGTAGAAGTTGGCCCCCAAATCTAGCAATGTTCTTGATTAGGAAGTTTGTGTTCAATGGGCTTCATTTCAAAGTATTTGTGTTATGAGGTCAAAGCTTGTAAGGAAATTATCAGTGATTGTGAAGGCACAGACAGGGTACCAACTCTGATAAAGAAAATTAACTTTGGGTGCTTTCTGACTTAAGCTAAAGTAAAGAGGAAGTGACTAGAAGAAGCTTAATTGAATGATCAAGACACAAATCCCCCTTCAGTAATTTGATGAAACTAGATCACTGAAAATCAACTCTGCCAGCCATCAAGTTCCATGTTATTTTTGAAGTACATTAGGAAAAGACCGGCCTCAGCCCAGGCCCTCTGGGGACAGAGTTTCTATCTCTGAGCCTTGCTGCCTTAAGGGGAGGGGACAAAAGATGGAGGGACTGTTGGAGTCTCACTCCCATTGCTGTTCAACATTCACTGCCCGCAGTATCTGTCAACATGAAAGAAAAGAAAATAGAAGCTCATCCAGTCAGATCCTAATATCTTCTGGACGACATTGTTGTAGCCCCTTAAGCAAAAGAGAAAACAGGAATTAAGTTAGCAAAAAGACATGACAAAATATGAATGCACAAAATCTCTCTAGCCAGTGAGAGACCTCTGTGGTCAACATTATTGATTTTACCTGGAGGCAAAATGTCCTGTGCTGTAACAAGCCACCCAAAAGAATAATTTCCAAAGAAAGATGCGGGGCGGGGGGGGAGGTGGTCTGGAAGGGGGCAGGGAGGGGGAAGCTTATAAAAGATAGGCAGAGAAATAACTCGAAATAACCTGATAAACGGAAAGGAAATCCAATACAGATGCTCTGGAAGTCAACCAAAAACACTTTGCTGTAGTAATACAAACTGAGTTTGTTTGTGTTTTGAATATTTATTCTCTCATACGCATTAACGTTTTTTAAAACAAAAAGTTTACACAGAACCAGACCAAATCTGAGGACCTAAGTTCCAATGACAGATCCACGTCTCCCAGGACAACACCACCGTGAGTCAGTTCTCCTGGTGTCAAGGTATTGGCAGGCTACCAAGATGACAGCAGTGAGATGTAGGTGAGTTTTGTCCTACCCACAAGGCCCAGAATTTACCTTTGCCAGCACTAGCTCCCTGCTTCCCCTTCTTAGAGAATCTAGGCTGTCAGCCTTCAAACCAGACTACTCCGAGCCATTTATTTCCTCCTGTCCTGCTAGTCTCTGTGTTTGACTTGTGTCTAGCAACGTCTTCCATGAAAACACCACAAGTTGGCAGAATCTGACAAAGGTACAATAAAATCCTGCTAAGGAACTCACTTTTTAAAGAAGAGTTTCTGGTCTAATCTGCTTGCTGATTTCTGTGGTCTGAATCACTCCCATCATGCTTAATTACAGGACCTGAAAGCTGTTCCCACAGCAGGAGAGAAAACTGAAACTCCAACATGGCGGAGGGAAGGGTTATGGCCCACTCTCTCTCTCTGAAGAGCCAGGCAAAGCAACTGATCCTTTGGAGTTCCTCCTGAGGTACATGGAGGAGTCCAATGGAGGCATTTCTTTAATTAATCATCAGGACTGAATTCCAGGGAAGCTCTGTAGAAAACCCATCCATCCTGGTGTTCCACTGAAAGCTACCAATGGGTTGGTGGAGAAACATACCTCTTCAACCTGTGTTTTTCTGTCCGTGGACGTCTGGCACTGCTCTCAGTGGAGTGTGCACACGTTTAGGAGAGCCTTTCTCTATCTCTCCACTGGCACCAATTTAGAAGCCTCTATCTGTGCTGAGGAGACTAACAGACAGCAAAGCAAGAAATCTGATCTACATGAATAGCATCATTGAAAGACATTGGCTGAACACTGGATCTTATTTATTTCTTCATCGTGCATTCATTTATTTAATCATTAAACCTTTCAACACATGTATATTTTAAGAAGCATGCCTACAATTTCTTCCATTTGAAGTTCTTTCTTCTCAGCTTTCCATTGGTGTATTTCTCTATTTTGCCACCTAAGACAAAATCATCACCAAAGGTGTAACATTAATTAATTCATCACACAACTGGATTGAGATGGCTACGTATGATTCAGTGTGGAGCATTAATTTGACCTTTGAGGTTCCACTTAGTGATTCACAAAATGGAAAGATAAGCAGACAAAAGAATACCTAAATGCTCACAAAGATGTAGGTGCTTCTATGAGAGACAATCACAGCATGAGGGGCAAAGCAGACTCCTTTAAGTCCCAATTAGAGAAGGGACCTTGTCGACTCACATTGAAAATGACTATTTTTTGTCAACATATGAGATTTCAGTATTGCGCAGAGTCACCTTTTATAAAGATGGTGCCTACCAGGTAAATGGTGGTTATATGTGGGAAAATTAGTATGGCCATCTTTTACTTAGCATTGGTTTGTGTTCTAAAAATATGTAATACTTTGCTGTACTTTAAAAACAGAAATTAGTAAAGCCAAATGTAGCTTTTTTTTGTAAAAAGGAAAGGGAATTAGATGAATTTCATACCTGTGTTGGACAGATTTTTTTTTCCTCACAATTTAATTCTTTTGAGGGTGACGGTTATGACAATGATGATGAGGCTGGGTATGAACCTCTTGCATTCTAAGCAGACAATGCATTGTGGAGCCATATCCACAACCAAAACAAGCCAGATTTTATCGAAATCTTTAATGACTAGCAGATAAAATAACCAATGCTCTATTTATGTATATATATCTCCAGAATTCTCAAAAACCTGGATAAGCTTCATATTGTAATCAACCGTGAAGACATTAATGCCAATAGAGTGCTGATTAAAGCTCCTTCTGGGGAGGAGCTCTGATTATAGCATGATTGCATCTATGATGAAAACATTTTACTGGTGCCATTTGTGATGTAATAACACCATAATAATTGTCTCCCCAAACTTCCGAATGCCTATCAGTTGGATCTCATGAATTGGTAGGGCATCCTGTCCAGTACTGCAGTGTACTACACGGTATTCATAAACTCTTATATGTGGTTGCTCTGAGTCTCTCTTCGATGACCTTACTGCTCTATGTCTGAGACCCAATAAAAGCAAAGGTAGAAGAGATGACAGGTATGCACAGGTGGTGGCCTGCCAGACTTTTATAAAGTTTTATTGGAACAACTTTGTCATTCACATATAAACTGTTTTATGACTGATTCTGTCCTGCAAAAGAGAGGAATGCTGGGAATAGAGATAATGAGGCCCACAAAGCCTTAAATATTTACCACCTGATCCTTGAAGAACAAGTTTGCCAACCCATGGTCCAGGAATCTATTAAAATATAGATATTATAGCTCCACCTCAGATTTTTCTAAGCAGAATTGGCATGTTACACAAGGCTCAGACAATTCTCAGGTAAATTCAACTTTTAGAAGCACTGCTCCACGGCAGGTTTGGATGGGAGGATTCAGAAGATCTACGATGCCAGAAGGCTGTGAGCATGCCACAGAGCTGGAAAGACGTAAATGCTAAGATGTGCATTGCAAGGGATTGACTGTCAAGGCAGACTGCAGGGCCTTGCAGCCCAAATCCAGAAAAAGGCCAGGGGTGGCAGCTGGAACTCCGGTATCTTGGAGAGTCTCTGTCCCTGGTAGATTTTCTGATATACACTTAAATTAGAATCAAATACATTTGGATCATTTAGGATAATCCCTTTAGGATAATTGATTTTGGGCGTGAATCACATCTACTAAATGTCTTCACATCCACAGGGACATGCCTCATTGTCTACCAGGACATTTCAGCTTAGACACTCATGGTGCCTCAACACCACTGCGTAGGAACTGCTCACAGTCTAAGGAAAAGCTGAGTAGAAGGGAACTTCCCAGAGAGGAAACACAAGTGCGTGTGACCAGGATGCCTACTAAGTATCCAATTCACAGCATTTTAGAGAGAAAAGTAGGGCCTTATTGGCCTAAAACAGTAAATGAGATGATTTTATCACATAATTTTGATATTAAAAAATTGTTTGGAACACAGGATTTTGTAAATTCTCACCAGCCACCAGTGTCTCAGGCCTGCCATCCTAGCTACTCAGGAGGCTGAGATCTGAGGATTGTGGTTCAAAGCCAGGCCAGGCAGGAAAGTCATGAGACTCTCTCCAATAAACCACCAGAAAACCGGAAATGGTGCTGTGACTTAAAGTGGCAGAGGACTATCTCTGAGCAAGAGCTCAGGCATAGTGCCCATGTCCTAAATTCAAGCCCCATGACTAGCCAAAAAATAAAAATAAAAAATCCTCACGAACCTTGGTAAAACAACTTTTTAAAGGATCTTAGTGGCAACTGTTCTTTCAAAAAGTAGGCTCTGTGGTCTCCAAAAAAATAATTTTATTTTTTATATTATAAAGGATGATAGCAACTTTTTTTCTCTCCTTTGGATCAAAACATAAAATATTTTATTCAAAAACACACTGACAGTTGTTAAACTTCAGGGGATTATCCTTGAAACTAAAGATCAAACAAAAAAATTTGAACTTCCCATAGCAAAAAAACTCATCCAACCACCACAAAAATAACTGAAAATATTTTCGATGAGTTGAAATGATAAAGGTTTCCACTTGTAATGAGATGCTAGTTGAAACAACTCTTTAGATTTCTCCTGGGGTATGTACTTGCCAAAGACAGACATAATATTTTCTCATTATTAGCTCTTCAGCAGAAAGGAAACTGGGTCTCATGTTCTTTTCCATCTCACCGAGGAAAGGACATTTGAACCAGTAATTTAGAGCACTGAAGTGAGGGAGAGATGGAGAGGAATGCATAGTGATGCATAATTATTTCTCTGAAGGAGACGGGCTGTGAATACTTGTGTTGATTCTGCATCAAGAGGGACTCTCCTGAGAAATCTGATTTAGGAAGAGGGAAGCCACTAGAACAGCTCCACTTCAAGCACCAACACCTCATTTCTTTGTTGTGTCTCAGGGTATGCTGAGCACCTTTGCACTGCCTCCCAATGGTCTAGGGTGTGTGGAGATGTCACGCAATACATTTTGGTGTGGTCACTTCCCAATGGTTTACATTCAAATGGAAAGATGGGGAAAAATCATATTAAAGTGAAGCAAGTCAGATCCAAAGAAACACAGGCTGCAGAGTTTCCCTCATTGGTAATAACTAGAATATGTCTAGGATATTCTTGGCAGAGGATCACAATAGCTCGATACCTAGGTGCATATGAACATGTACAATGAAGCTGTTCCAAATCAACTCCAGGGGCTGGGAAGGTGGTTCAGTGGTAGAGTGCTTGCCTGGCATGCATGAGGCCCTGGGTTTGATTCCCCAGCACCACATAAGCAAAAAAGAAAGCCAGAAGTGGTGCTGTGGTTCAAGGGGTAGAGCGCTAGCTTTGAGCAAAAGAAGCTGAGGGACAGCGTCCAGGCCCTGAGTTCCGGCCCCACACTGACCAAAAAAAAAAAAAAAATCAACTCCAAGAAATGGAAAGGAGGTATAATTTACTGTTTGTAGTTCTTTCTTTTTCTTTCCCCTTTTTATGCTCTGTAGTTACTGTTTTTTATTTCTGTACCCTTTGTCTTATAGATAAGTTTATCTGATTTGCAGAAGGGAAAGGGAATCATAGAAACAGTGGGACAAAGGATGAAACAATTCAACAATGATGCTCACTAGACACTATGTTGGAAATGAACTTTACAACTTAGGGAGAAGGGGAGTTGGGTGGGAGAAAGTGGGAGAAAATGAGGGAGGGGTGACACTGCTCAAAAAGAAATGTACTCATTACCTTACTCATGCAAGTGCAAGCCTTCTGTACATCACCTTTACAAAAAAAATTCTAGACAATCTGAAAAGACATATTTTTTTTGGCGGGTAGGTCGGTCATGGGGCTTGAACTCTGGGTCTGGGCGCTATCCTTGAGCACTTCAGCTCAAGGCGAGCTCTCTACCACTTGAGCCACAGCACCACTTCTGGTTTTCTAGTGGTTAATTGGAGATAAAAGTCTCATGGACATTCCTGCCCTGGCTGGCTTTGAACCGTGATCCTCAGATCTCAGCCCCCTGAGTAGCTAGGATTACAGACATGAGCCACCAGTGTTCAGTGTAAATATTTTTATTACTAAACTCAGACTTCCACGAGCACCTTTGAGCTACTATAATGTGAGAACTGACCTATGTCCCACATTCCTGAAAAGAAGTGACAACAGAGGTCATCAGCCATGATGATGAACCGAAACTGCTAGGATAGTTTATAAACTAGGAATGTCTTCACGGTATTCCAAACTCTTCTGTTGTGTGGAGCCTATGACTACTAATGTGAAGCGCTCTCCAGGTGATAGTGATGCACCCTCCAGATGGAGGATCCCTGGGCTGGAAGGATTCAAACACTGGCCTCAATGCTATGGAATGGAGAAAGTAAGGAGCTTTTAATGTTTAGCTGGCGCTTTTCCCATAGCGTACCAGAATTTCTGATGGCACATTAGTTACACAATGCAAGTGCAAGGTTTTCAGAAGAGAAGCTGTACCATCAGAGGGGTGGTGTAGAGGAATCCTGTCTGGATTTCTTCTACCTGGTCTTCTACCACTCTTTTTCTTCACATCTCACAGGACACCTTCACCGAGAGTTCTTTAAAAAGTGTGGATTTGACCACAATGCATACATTCTAACCTCCAATTCTGCCAGAAAAAAAAAAAAACATTTTTGTGGACCACGTTCTCAACAGAGCCCAAGCCCCTGACTGTCCCACACTGCCCTTGAACCCTCTTTCTTTGCTCAGGGCCTGTATGTGTCCCCTCTTATCTTTTCCATTCAGCTACACCCTCCCCCTAGACTCCACCCTGCCTGTTCAACCCCATTTCCTCTTCCTGATCTTCAATTCATTAAGCCATCTGGTAATCATTTGAAGCATTACTCCATGGAGTTTGACTCCTGCATTTCCCATAAACTTCAGTTAACTAAGTCTTGTAATGAGCACACACCTCTGTGTTTGCTTACTTGAGAGGTTATATTGTGGGTCTCTAATCCACTTTTGAGAGAAATCTGTCTGTCTGGGCGTAGCTCACTTCAGTTCAGCATGATAAATGCCCAAATGATACCGTGGGATTGTAGGGTAGATCTATGCTTATTTTCTGAGTAATCTACTTACTGAATTTTATAGCAGTTATGCAAATTCACCTTCCCAACAACAGTGCATTAGGGTCACCTCATCCTCTTGATGATGGTGATTCTTACTGGAGCGAGACAGAATCTCAATGTTGTTTAAAATTCCATTTGCTTTACGGCCAGGGATGTTGAACATATCTTCATGTATTTATTGGCCACATGTACTTCTTAGAAGTGTCTGTTTATACTCTTTGCCCATTTATTAATGGACTTGTTGATAGGGTAAGGGAGGAGTAGGAGGTTAACTTTTTAACTCTGTATCTTCTGGTTAGTAGACCCATGCAGTTGCATACCTGAAAAGATTTCTCACATTTTCAGCTCAACTTATAAAATTAGGTTGGCACTGGGTTTGCTAACGTAGCATTTTTCACCATAGTAAACTGTTAGACATTTGAAATTTGCCAAGACAGTAGATTCTAAAGGTCCTGATAGCCCCTCTCCCTATTTCTTTCTCACTCTCTCTCTCTCTCTCACACACACACAGATGACTGCTATGTAAGATGACTTTTGCAATAATTTTTCTTAAGTACTTTACAGTGAAAACATGTATCAAAAATCATGCTCTGTACTTTAAAGACATGCAATTTTGTATCAATTATATGTGATAAAAATGAACAAATAATAATAAAGGACATTAAAAGTGTTTCAATCATTTAACCCTAGTTGGACAATGAATCTCACTATTTTCAGAAGGTAGGGTTGTATTAATTTTATATATGATGATCATCAAGGAAAGATTGTCCTCTCTGCCACATAAACTATATATTTCTTAACAATGAAATGCAAGTAATATAGGTGAAAACATAATTTAAATCAAGTACCTAGCACCTCAAGTTACCCAAGGAAGAGGTTATAAAAGAAAGATGAGGACACTGAAACTTCCATTTACATAAAAATCTAATGATCATATATACAGCAGACACATAAGTAAAATATTTGCTGAACGCAAAAGAATCATTGGAGCCAATGGTGAATGCTTCTGGAGCTGAAGCAGATATAGATTTCCATTTACGTCTATTGAATGGCTGACTCCAAGCGATATTTATAAAAGATAGAGCTCACTCTGCTCAGGCCTACAGTCTCATGCTCAAGAGGGATACAAATCAAAGCAAAACAAGAAAGGCACTGTGGTAAAAGCCTCCTACACACCTGCTTTTACAAAAATAGATAAATAAATGGTAATTGTGGGTTACATTTTGCATCGTGCGCTTAGTGGAAATTAAGAAGAAATAATTTTTAAAAGCTCTCTGAGAAAAAGCATGGTAAATGGGGTAGGAAAAATAATATGATTCTCTATAGCTTTACCCAAGAGCCCTGCTTTGTACATGTGAGACCTCCAGCAATTGATGTGCTAAAAAATGAAAGGAAGTCAAATGCTTCCTCCCTGACTTGTATTACACCTATTGGAGAAAATGTACCTGAACAACTCCATGCAAAATGTTAAATTTTATTTTAAATAACCAAAGAAAAGGAAAGGTAAGCCAAAGAATTACAGATAGCACTTCACTTCTAAAGACCACACTTGTTACAATATTATTTAAACCCACAATTTACTTTTCATTGTTGGAAAGTAAAATGACGAAAGTGCAAAGGTGATGGGTGATTCCTTCCTTCTCCCAAGTAAGGAGAAATACCACTGCTACACAGTTCCTCCAGACAGGTCTCTGCTAACTAAAGACTTACTAGCAATTAGGGACAAAATGGTCTCATACTCTATTCTATAAACCTGACACAGATCCAACTTTCTGTCATTTCAACTGTCCTAGCGACAAAGTCATGTTAGTTGTTTATTTAATCTAAACACTCAAATACAGGAGCAATGCTTTCCCAACCTAAAGGCTGACATCAAACAATCTGAAATTTTGATCTAGTCCAGGAGTGAGCCTAAGGCATCATTCCTACAGGTTAAACATGGAAGTCATAGTTTCCAGAGATGCACAGATGAGGTCTCGAAAATGTTTAGAGTTATACCGATGTCTGGGTTTCTTTAGTGTTACCAAGGAAAGCCCATTTGTGGAATTCAACATACTAAATAATAGATCACCATTTTCAACCACTCTAGTCCTGTTCCCACATTCAACAGGACAGTTCCTGAAGTAGACTGCGTTGGGGAGTACGTGGAACGAAAACCACGTAGAACGGCCACTTCTGAAGGATTCACTTCCTGCTCAGAATCGTCCTGATTAGAGCCAAATAACAGAAGCTCCTTTCCCATTGTAGAAGCTGAAACACAGAAAGAATAGCCACTGGAATGGCACCTCTTTCTTTAGTGTGTTCCAAATTGTATAAGTGAATCATAGGAAAAGAACATAGAATTAGAAAATTTAGCTGTTAAGACAAATTCACAATTATAATTCTACCACTTGTTGTATATAGCAGGCAGCCATCATTGGATCTTCCACAAGTACACAGAAACAGTCCTATGTACACACACTCGCTCATACACTGAGATGTGTAAATGCATCCAAATGCACACCAAACTAAATACAAGCACTAAGCTGAAGCTCATCTTTACTGTCCTCCTCTGCATTGATGTACAAGATTCAATTCCACCATTACGAGCACCATCTGCATGTGGGCCACTGGGAGCCCTTCTTTGAGGGTTCCTCTCTAACTCCACTACCTAAACATCCCTTTGCATCTGTCACATTGTGTCCATGTCACTAAGCTACTCTTTCTATTTTCTTGTCATCTGACTCAGACTAATAACCTTTTTCTTTTCTTTTTGCTTATGCGGTACTGAGGAATCGAACCCAGGGCCTCAGGCATGCAAGGCAAGCGCTCTACCACTGAGCCACCTTCCCAGCCCTCAGACTAATAACCTTTTGCCTGAATGTTCTTCCCCAGATCCAGAGGTATTTCTCGCCACAGATCTACCATGTCCAATATGATGGCCTCAGAGACTCATTCATCCAGTCAGTAAATATGCATACAACTAGGTTGCATCAGCTTTTCCTGGTGATGGAACTTCAGCAGAGAACAAAAGCAGAAAGATTTGTGTCATTTCCTGGGGCACACACGGTGTTAGCACAGGGCTGTGGTAACAGGTGGTAAATAAATGAGTACAACGAATGGTACCTGGTGATAATACAAACGGATAAATGAAAGAAGCAGAAGATAGGAAGGCTGGGATTCAACAATGCAATTTCAGAGCAAGTGATCTCAGGGAACCAACAGAGATGAGGACTGAGTGCCATGCATCTCCCAGAAGTAGAAGATGCCCATTACCTTGAAATCTAGGTGGAGAGTGCCAAGTGCAAAGGGTCAGTGTGAGAAGGGCGTGCCTTGGGTACAAGGAAGAGCAAACAGGTGTGCAGATCTGAGGATGCTCAGGGAAAGAGGAGATGGGAGGTGTGTGGTGTTGAGATTGCTCGGGCTTTGTCATCCAGGCCTGGCTCTGTTAAAATGAACTGGAGAGCCACGTCACCAGACGCTTCATCAAGGGAATTTTACTTCCTGCTTTCATAGCAAGAGGATCATTTGGGCTTCTGTGTGGAGAATATGTAGAAGGAACACAAAGGCAAATGGGAAAACTATCAAGTTAATGAATCAAGAAGAAAAGCTGATGATACAAAACTAAGCGACTAACAGTAGAGCCAACAAGAACAATGATTCACGAGTAATGTCTGACTTGGAAGAAGGGAAGGAGTACTGTTGCTGTCAACTAAGTGTGTGAGATACTATTCGTGACACTATGAGATCACCAAAGAAGAGAGCGTCCACATAAAGGACCACAGGGCAAATCCTCGGGAGCCCAAGTGATCACTCAGGGTGATGAGAGGAATCCGGCAGCGATACCCAGAAGGAACACAGAGAATGCAGAGAGAACTCAAGGGACTATGTTTTCCCACATAGGAGCCATTTTCTTCCCAAGAAGGGCAATCGGGTCTTAATGCAACTTTGCTGCAAGTTCAATGATTATAGAATCCAGCTTATGAACATGAAATGGAGAGGAATGGCTACATTACCATGACTGGGGTGCCCCTAGACCCCCAGTGCCAACTTCATGAGTTGTGTGGGTTCAAGGCTGACGTCATTTAGCATTCAATTCTCCTACCTCGAGAAATCGCTCTTTATTCCCTACCAGGATCAACTTGGAGTGTATCTAGAGTCCCTGAAAATCAGACATAGAAAAAGGTAAGCGCAGAGAGGAGGGGATGCATTTGTAAGCTTTCAATTATGGAATTTCAAGGTGAGTCTTCATCCTCTAGCTTATCTTTCTTCTTTCTTTTTATAGATTGTTCATGCTGTTATTTATAGAATATTTGTTCAGAATACAAGAGTATCCATCAGGGTACTAAGATACTAAGTATCTTTCTTTTCCCAACACCTAATTAGAAAATCACAGGAGAGAAAGTGCTTGTGAGTTCCACACCGCTCCAGGTCACCATGCTGCCCTTCGCATCACCCATGCCAGACTCATTTGTCCACCCTGTGCTCAGGGAAAGGTGGCTCTCTCTGTGGGGAAGTCTTCAACGGCACGGCTGATCTTCAAAGAGATCACTGGATCCTTGTTTTAGAAGACATTTACCAAAAAAACTATAGGTTTAAGCCTTCCAAATATTCACTCTATGCTTAGTGTTTTGTATTTTCTCTTTCAGTGAAAAAGCGGTAAAGATGACAAATAGGAATAGCTTATTATCCTTACAAGTCAAATAACTTCTGACACAGCAGTTTGCAGAAGAAAATCAGTCTTACTGTAATAAAGGAGCATGAAAAGCTCTTAGAATTGTTCTGATCAGTTACTCCCAAAACACATGCCAGCTTACTTTTCAATTTTGTTTCTAAAGCACATCCATTCCTTCATTACCAGCACTTTGCTAAGTGCTAGTGATAATGCTATGGACGTAATAGTGGAACCTCCGCTTGTGCCTGTAAATTATATCTTGTGGAGAGGAAAGAGTCTCCAGGCATTCATCTCCAATGAGGTAATACTTTTCTGAGTAGAATTCACACAGCATGCATGTATGCCTACGAATAGATGAAGAGAAGCTATTGTTGTGTTCTATTCCTGGGCCTCATAGGGCTGAGGATGAAGCGATCCATGGCCAGCATCCTTTCAGCCTGGAAGGATGTGAAGAAATGGGCTGTGGTCCCAGCAGGGAGCCCGACACCTGCTGGCTCCACCCTGGCAAAATTTCCATCTTCAAGGAGCACTATTTTTACAGCTCAGCTACTGGGTCTCACGGGAAAAGGGGTATGGGTGCTCTGCTGTCAGAGAGGAAAAGCACACAGAGGACTGGACTGAACTATTAAAAAAAAAGTTGTCCTGCCAGAAGACACCAGCCAGACATGCAAAGCCAGTAAAGGACGCAGCAATAACTTATGCATTAAGATAACTCATTGTGACAAGGTGAAAATTATAAAAATGGAACAATCTAGTGTCTCTGTCACCTATAGAGATCTAACTGAGAAAGTAACTCAGGAAAACTCTACTGGAATAGCAGAATACAAACCTGAAGTCACTAAGAAGAAACAGGTTACATCAGAGAGGCAATGATATTCTCCCAGGACTTAAAATGCACTCTAAAGATACAGATAGGTAGGTAGAGAGATAGATATAGGTATAGGTAGGTAGATAGATAGATGGATAGATTAATGATTGATGGATAAATAGAGATACAGGTACACAGATACTTGTGCACATATATACATATATTTTATTTCAAGAATCTCTAAATATATATGTGTGTGTTTGCATATACAGATGCACACAGATAACACTGCTGCTCTGGAATGAAAAGAACTAAGTCACCTTAGAGTTGGAGCTACATTACAGGGAAGATGTGAATGTACTTGAAGGAGAGGAGAAAGGGAGGTAGAGAAAGAAGGAGGGAGAGAGGGAATGATCTTGTGAGGAAGGTGGCTGGACAGAGGACAGAGGGTGAATAGGCTCTCCTATAAGCAGTCATTGCTTTCCTCACAGTAGAAGCACGTGAGTGTGAACACTTGGCCAGAGAAGGTAACAAGGGAGAATAGGTGCAGGGGTCACACGATACCTTTTGAGAGCAACAGCACCTGTGAGAGAAAGGCCAGGCCACCAATGACTACCTCAGATAATTGATTCCAAAGGGACCCTTGGGTGGCAATCTGGAAGTGCGAATAAACAAACAAAGGACAAGAGGAGTACAGCAGGATGAATCAGGAACAATATGACTTACATAGCCAAAAGTCAGAGAAGGAAGAAGAAGAAAAGGAAGAGGAAGAGGAGGGAGAGGAGGGAGAGAACGAAGAAAGGAGAGGAAGCGGAGCACAAGGCATCCCAAACTAGCTTAAGCAAGAAATCCCCCTCAAACACAGACTGCTACATTGACTTAAACAAAATAAAAAACTTTGTTATTGTTTTTGTTTTGCAGAAATGCTTGTGACAGAAAGTGTTCATAAAGAAAGGCAGGAAGAGCAGAAGGACAAATAATTATCAGAAAATTAATAAAACAAAGCCTAGTGCCAGCCATTCATGCCTACAATCCTAGCTACCCAAGAGGCCGAGAGCTGAGGATTGTGGTTCAAAGTCAGCCGAGGCAGAGAAATCTGTGAGACTCGTAACTCCAATTAATAACCACAAAAAGCTGGAAGTTGAACTGTGGCTCAAGTTGTAGATTTCTATCCCTGAGTTCAAGGACATAATCCAGACCCTAAATTCAAGCTCCAGAACTGGTATACAAATAAACAAACAAATAAATATCATTTCCTATTCTCCATAATTTATATATTGGGTCTTAAGACTATTATTTTTTCATCTATTTTTATTTAATATTTTTGTCTGTTAGACTGGATGTTTACTCTTGATTTTTTTTAATAAGAGCATATATGTTTGCTTTGTCCCATACTACTTTTTAACTTTCTGCATTTTTTTCTTATTCTATTTTTACATTTTTTAATAGGTAATAACTGTGTATTTATGAAGCCCACACATACACATATACACATGCACATGTATATACATTAATATGTACATGTTTATATACACATATACAGTGTATATGTATATATAAGTATATGTGTATACATGTATATACATATATGTGCATGTATATATATTGTATACATATGTATACAGTATATATATAAAAATATATGGTATAATGACCAAATTAGGGCAGTTCACATATATTGCTCACCTTAAATATTTATCATTTGTTTTGAAATGTTAGCAATCTTCTTTTCAAGCTATTTAAGTATACAAAGCATTATTTTTAGCTTTAATCACACTAAATAGTTCTGTGTGTTTACACATTTCTAATTTCAGATGTAAGATTTCTTGTGGGACCACTTCATTAAGCACATTCTTTAGAAAAAATACTTAGCAATGGATTCTTCTTAGCGGTCTTATTCAGACTTCTGTACCTCAGTATTACGTATTCACTTCCTTCCTGGTTTTCTACTGTACTCAACAAAATTTGTAGCTATTTTCTATCAATACTTGGAATGAAAAATAAAAGCATGCTATTGTTTTTTTGGCTTTTATTATTTCTATGTGAGAAAATTCTTGTCAGGATCATTGTTGTTTCTTTGTGATTTATCTTTTCTTTATCAGTGTTTTTAAGGTCCTTACATTTGGTATCTTACAGTTCCATAACCAAACGTCTAGGGTGCATTTCTTTGTATTCATCTTGTTTCTTATGTGTTGCAGTTACCGCTTCTGAGTTGTGCTTCAACTGTAGCATAATAATTCTCAGCTCTTATTTCTTCAAATCCCTTCCCACCACCCTTGCTTCTCCCTCAAGAACTCTCTTTCAATGCAAGTTCAAACTTCTCATATGCCGTAACTGTTCTTCCCATTGTGTTCCATCATCCCCACTCTGACATTTATCATAAACAATTCCCTGAGAAATTTTGGTATACTGACACTCTTCCTTTTATTTTTTTATATCTTATATTTTTTTCATTTATTTTCCAATTTTCCTGACCATTTTTGGTAACTTTGTTTCTTGCTAGTATTATGTTTTTGATTGTTTATAAATATTACATACGTGTGTGTTACATTTTTCTCTATTTTAAAACCTGCAGTTCTTAGGAATCTTAATCTCTTCCTTATAAATAATAATACTACTTAAAATATGCTAAAATTAAAGCTTCCCATAGGACCTCCCTATGACCCAGGCATACCACTCTTGGGTATCTTCCCAGAACATTACAAGTCAGGATATGATAAAGACACTTGTACATCCATGTTCATTGCTGCAACCCAGATGTCCTACTCTACGTGAATGTATCAAAAAATGTGGTATCATTGCACAATGGAATTTTACTCATCTATCAGAAAGAATAATATTATACCATTTGCAGGGAATGGATGGACCTAGAATTTGCTCTAGGTTAAGTGAGGTAAGCCAAGTTCAGAGAGACAAATGGCACACGTTAGTTTCTACATATGTAGCTTGTTTCTACACATGCAGAAGATAAATCTAAAGTACAAATGATCATGATATTCTGTGCAGTACTCTACATATTCACAAACAGACTAAAGGAAGATATCTTGATATCCTCAGGGGAGAGACCCAAGGGTGTAACTCCTCTGAATATTTAAAATACTATTTTATTGTAACAAATTCCAGGAAATGAACACATGGGTTGTTGTTGTTGGTGGTGGTGGTGGTGGTATTTGCCTTTGCTTTTGCTTTTTTGTTTGCTTAGTGGAAGCAAAAGGGGATGCAGAAATGGAGGGAGGGAGGTCACACCAATGCAGAGATGGTACTTAGTGTACACTATGTGACAAATGAGCTACTCAACTCATGGGCCAGGAGAGACAGGTGAATAGGGTGACACTGTGCAAAATAAATTGCACTTACTATCTGACTTGTGAAATGGTAACCACTCAGCACAATAGCTTAATAATAATAACAAAATTATAAATACAAAATTAGAATTGTTTACTTTATAGAAAAATACATATTTGTTTCTGTATGGTGCTTGTTTTCACTGATTGACATAGCATTCATCTTTTTATATGTTTTTATTGTAAAGATACTGTACAGAGTGTTTACAGTTACATGAGTAAGGAATACATTTCCTATCCATCATTGTTACCTCTGCCTTTGTTTATCCCCTACCATCCTTTCCCTCTCCACCTCCCCAACTCCTCCCTTACCCCCCTCTGAAGTTGTCGTTTGTTTTTAACATAGTGTCTTGTACATCTCATTGTTACAATGGGTCAACCTGTATCCTTATTTCAGCATTTTGTTATTTCCCTTCCCCTCCCCAAATTATAAATATGTAAAATTAAATCCCCCACCAACATTTATCTTTATAAATTATCTTGGGTGTTTTAATGTTGTCCAGAAACCAATGTGAGTTTGCTCATATTATCCCAGACTGCAGATGCTCAGCAGCAAAAATGATGCCTTTGCTGCTCTGAAAGGTTTAAAGCCAAGTTGTGGTAGGCCCAGATTCTAAGAGAACTCCCTTCCTAGCTTGTAGACAGCTGCCTCCCCACACAGTCCTCCCATGGAGGAGTGGAGCTGGAGACAAGAGAGTGTGGGAGTATATTCCAGTATCTCTTCTTAGAAGGACACAGCCTACAGAGCAAGAAGCACACATTTCTAGTTCATTTAATCTTACCCACTTCTTTTTGTATGTAGCCTCATACACACAGATGGCAAAAGGGGGAACAATTTGGCCCTCATAACCCCAACATTTCTGAAGGCCTCACAATACTGACATTAATCCATGTCTTGAAGACCATCTTAAATCAGCATTGCGTAACTACTTCCCATTCTACTAGACATATGTTGACGTTGCTTCTTCCTCCTCTTAACCCTCTCACCCTTACCAACTTGTCCAGGAAATTCTCTTTGATTCTTTATTAACCTGGGTTTGCTCTGCAGGATATTTTGCAGTACACCAGAAGGCAGGCTGTCAGGTAAGGGGCAGCAACAGTGGAAGAGCTATGGGTTCGGAAGAGCTGGGGATGCAGGTGTGAGTGAACTAGGGAAAACTGCCCCTGAATGAAGTGAAGTTCTGTACATAGTCCACCCCATTTATCTCCCTGACTCTGTTGGCATTTTAGTCCTTCTTAATTCAGTCATCACTTATCCCATAGAGAATCAGAGAGAATTGACCTCATCTCCAGAAAGCTGTGCATATGAATATGCAATCAGTACTTTGCAAGTCATTGTACAAAGTTTGTTAGCCACTTGAAGCCCACCTATGCACCCATTAGAGAGTCTAGAGAGGGTAAGATGCTGGATGGTTGCAACTAATAGAGGTTATAAAATTATCACAATTGACAAAATTAATAAGAGGTTGGGTGGACAGCCAGAAGACAATCATAAACTTCTTAGTCTCAGGCCTGATCAGTGTCTTTTAAATATACAGGCAAAACACAGCACAGCAATCATTTAAATTCTACACATATCGAATGAGATGATTAGATGAAGTTTTCTGTGTTATAATGAATTCAGGAGAAAGCGTTCTTACCCTCCCTGTGTTAGGCAAATAAGAATCAAAGTCACTCATGTGCCAGGCCATATTTTAATATGAGGAATCAAAGCTGTAGTCTTGACATTTACAGGTTGAGAAAATAATGAAGGGAAGAAGTCAAAAATTAAGATGGGTTGCTGTATTTCCTAATGGATAACCCTCTATTTAGCCAAAACTTCAGGGCTGCTGTCAGGAGGCTGACAAATACTTTTCCAACAGCCTTGAAAATAGAGATCATAGGCAATAAACTGCATGAAAAAAGAGATATAAGAAATTTCTGAAACAACAGTGGATTATGTGTGGCTAGAATGACACAGGCCAGACAGACTGAGGCAGAAACAAATGCATGACTGCCAACGGCTGCTGTAGAGCACAGGAGCTGAATTAGACCAGGATACTCTGTCATCACTCCAGCAGTGAAAACCAAGACCTTTCCAGAACCATCTGAGACCAAGAGGTTGACAGAGACACCCACTCACTGTCCTCTACTGCATTTCCTTCCTGAGTCATATCTTTATGGATGGCATTGCATCTTGGGCTACACCCAGCCCCATAGGTAGCCAGGACACATCCCACAATCCCACAGAAGGACACCAAAGCAGGGGGATCTCATTTCTGGAATTCCCATTCAGGAGATTCTCACTTTTCATCTCACCTTAGGCCAAGATCATAAACAACCCTCTACTCCATTCTGCATGCCTATGATTATGCTGCCCCAAATCCTGAAGGGCACAATTCAACCTGGGAATACCCTCACTCACCCTTTGAGTGTGCCCTGTAGATCCATAAGGAGTTCTTTACTTTGATTGATTTCTGAACTCTTTCTCTGAAGGTGACAAGAACTTGGAAACCCTGGATCAATCTGTCTCTGTCTGGCCTCTCTGTCTTTCCAGGAGACTGTTTACCCCTCATCTCAGCATCAAGTAGTCTCTAGAGTCAGAGTAGTTCCACTGAGAAAGGGAAGGTTGAGTAGACTCCAGAATGAAGTGAGTGTTTCTGGAAGGGTCCCTAGGCAAAGCACCACAACCAGCTCCATTGGAGTATAAACAAGTCGCAGAGCTCATCTGCAGATCTGCAAATTGAGAGCATGTTGCAAGGAATTTATAATTATGAAATGATAGCATGTGAGAGATTTATTGCTTATGGAAATTAGAGTGCATCACACACTACCTCTGAAATAGTATTGATCTTACCCACTTGTATTCTAATATGCCTTTTTAAGTTGGCAAATATTTCAAAATACAACCGAAAAGAATACTAACAGCTTCCTCATGAGGAGTAGAGGGCTTCAAAATTCAAATGCAAACACTTAACCACTGCACAAGCAGTAGTGTAGTAATGTAAATATAGTTATTTTATTCTAATCACCAAGAAGTGACCTGGTCATTCACCAATCACCTCACTGGAACAATGACACTACTTGTATGAAAAGCATAATTATGGAAGTTAGGGGGCCTTTTATAGCACCCTAAAGTCGGTCTTCTTACACTACGTTTTCACAAATAGACTCCATCATCTTTATAATATTATAGGCATCAAGAAAGGACTGTCAGTGGATGTGGTCCTCCAAGTACATACGTTCTCAAGGACTAAGTATACCTTTATGCAGTATGCATACATAGTTGTGTCAGATATCCTCACATTTGACCTACCTTACAATTCATCACACCACTATTAGGCAAAGAAAGCAAGTCAATATACAAGAACACACCTGCACATTCATGTTTACCGCAGCTGTGTTCCTAAGAGCCAAACTGCAGAGTCCAATGTGGAAGGGATGAAGAAACTATTGTCTCTACTTCTCTAACATTCTCTATTTCTCTATCTCCCTCTGCATCTATATAATGGTCTATTACCCATCCATAAAACAAATGAAATTATGTCATTTGCTAAAAAAATGGATAGAACTGGAGATCATTTGTGTTGAACGTATTGAGAAAGGTGATGATGGAAATAGCAGCAGTGGTATGGTAAGTAAGCAATGATGTAAAGCGGGGCTGGTTGTCTAGGAAGTGCTCAGTAGGAGTGAGAAGGGAGTAGGTAGAAGATGTGAGGGATAAACACAATCAAAGGTGTCACATATTCCTGCTACACAAATATTCCATGATATAATACCAAATACTGGCTAAAAAAAAGAGAGAGAAGAGCAGTAAAAAGATGGCAGAAGGATGGATTTATTCAAAGTAAATAGTGCACAATTCTCTCTTTGTACAAAGGTATTTTAACTCAAAAAGAAAAAATTTAAAATTGATTTTTCTTTTAAAATAAGCTGCATGGTGTATTCTAAAGGTGGCAAGTACCAGGAAATGGGTACTTGCCATGGGGGAGGGGGTGTCAAGAGGAGAGGAGTAGAAGAATCAGTGGGGGAAATGAGAAGCATGCAGGCCAGGATGCACTGTATATACCATAGAACTGAGAAGAATAAGGGAAGGGTTGGGTGGAAGGAAGGTTGCAAAGTTGAAGAGGAAACACAGATCAAGATGCGTTGTATAAGTAAACTGCTTTGTTAATGGCAAAAAAAAGTCCAACATGTAACCTAAAAATTAAGAAAAGCAAGGAAAGGGGTGGGTGGGAATGATGGGCAAGAAGGTAGAAAGGGTGACGTGGTTCAAGAGGCGCTGTATTCATCAACTGCTCTGTTGAACGGCAACTCCTTTGTTCAACTACCTACACAAAAGAACAGTATGTTTTTTTAAAAAAAATCTGAGAAGTACTAAATCTAGTAACAAAGACCAGAGGATGGAGAAGAGAAGTAAGGGACACTAATCAGTGAATGACTATGGGTAAACCAATAAAAGGCTGTTAGGTTGAAATCTAGACTCAAATCTCATGCCAGCTCACAGCCATTTGGTTTACATATGAACTTTCTTCGAGACTGTTGGCCTCACCATGTGTAGAAGCAGCAACTCTCTCCCTTAACAGTCTCCCTCTGACCTACAGCCAGTGGACTTGCCTTCTAGGACGTTTATGTCATAAAGGGTTGAAGGCATAACTGGAGCAGAGGGCTTGTCCCGCAAGACAAAGTCCCCGGGTTTAAATCCCAGCACCATAAACAATTTTTTTAAAAAAGAGTTTAAGAGGGGGGTTCTGCTGCTGTGTAAGGGGAAATGTTGCTGTGTAAGGGGAATTGGGCTGGGGATGGGGCCTTTGTTTGCCTGGCTAACACCTGTAACGTTCAATAAACTGTGTCATTTCAGAGATTGTCCTCTTGGATGTCTTTGCCCCAGAAAGGCACAGAATGTGATATAATAAGATACTTACATATCGATAAATGATGACTATAACATAGCATACCACACAGCTGCCTAGAACTCCTGTGGCAAAACACACTGTCATCTTTAAGCAATAGCAAATCATCTCCAATCACAAAGCAACCACAAAACTCAGAGTGGAGAGACATTGTACATGGGTAACACAAGTCCTTTGTTAATACTTTAGACAATTATCAATCCCTCTACTAAGGTATATGTAAAAGGGAGAAGCACACAAGACTTTGAGGAGCATGAATTGGAGTTATACAAAGATAACTGAAAGCAGATCTGCACGTGTGTTTCAGCAATCTGAGGTTCTGTTAAAGACAGGTTTGCCAACTTCAGCTGCCTTATGAAAATAGCGGAGCAAAGAATGGATACTCTCTGCACAGTGTGAAGCTCCTCTGCCTTTCATATTTCTAATTCTAGGCAGCATGCTGTCCGCTCCGAAAAGCAGGACAACAAATGCTAAGCTCTCATCAGAGTGGAAGGGGCTGTGTGGGGACTGTCAGACCATTTGTCCATTCCCAGCAAGCTCACGCAGAGTCCCAACAGAACAGCAACGCCTACACCTCTGTCCTGGAGAGACAAGCAGCAATCCCCGAAAAGGAACGGCAATTCTACCTCAGCTTCACAGGCTGTATATTCAGAAAGGAGAAAAACAAAGAGAGAGAGAGAGAGAGAGAGAGACAGAGACAGAGACAAAGACAGAGACAGAGACAGAGACACAGAAACACAGAAACACAGAGAAACAGAGAAACAGAGAGAGACAGAGAGAGAAAAGAGAGAGAGAAAGCGAGGCAACAATTTCAATCTAATTTCATTCTGTAATGAAACTAGAAAGCAGACTCCCTATAGCGTTGAGCTAACCATTATTAATTAAAGCTCACCCTCTTACCCTTTAACTGTGTCTTAGTAACCCCAAAGGCCCACAGCTATGAACAGGCACACACAAAAATTAAATCTATTCTAAAAAAACTTTCAAAGTTGCTTGTTTTAAAAAAGAAAAAAAAAGGAGGGGCAGGTCTTTGTGTTTTTTTTTAAATTAAAATGCTCAAGCGCTAATTACTTTAGCCACTAAAATATTTCATCATTCTAGTCTCTCCTCTCAAAATATTAGAGATAGATACTTACACTGTTTTATATCAAAGCATGAAACTCATTTCTCCATAGCAGTTAATTTTGAATGCTAATACTCTCATTCCTCCCAACACAATCAGGTCTCCTTAGACTTTGTATTCTTGTCTCTTGATGCAGTAATTGGAATTCTTGTCTCACTGAAATGGGAAGTAGAATTTTTTTGCCTCAACGATCAAAGAAAAGATGTAGTGGACATACTGGGCAGCGTAGGAGGACTGTAAGACTACAGTATTGAGGAGGAAAGATGGAACTCATCCCCAGCGAAACATGAGCAGGAGTTGTTATTGTTGTCATTGTTTTTTGTTTTTGTGCTGGAAGAGCTGGTGAGGAAGCTGGCCAGAAGAGAAGAGGTTCATATAGAGAAACCTCCTATTCCAGAAGGCACGGCAGGGGCTGGGAAGGTGGCTCAGTGGTAGAGTACCTGCTTAGTATGCATGAAGCCCTGGGTTTGATTCCTCAGTACCACATACACAGAAAAAAAAAGAAAAGAAAAGAAAACAGAAGTGGCACTGTGGCTCAGCTGGTAAAGCACTAGCCTTGAGCAAAAGAAGCTCAGGGATAGTGCCTAGGCCCGAGTTGAAACCCCCTGACTGGCAAAAAAGGTGGGGAGAGAAGGAAGGGGGAGGGAGGGAAGAAAGGGGGAGGGGGAGGAGGAGGAGGAGGGGGGAGGGCGAGGAGGGGAAGACACAGCAGGAACAAAATTCCAGTAGCTCAGTGGGATGAGGAAGCCAGTTCCCATGTGCAAAATGCTGGAATGAGGAAACAGGGCCCAAGCTCACAAAACATGGCTGCACACAAACCATGGCCCAAGGAATAAATAAACCATAAACAAGGCTCATCAGAAGAATCCACAGCCACCCCACAAAAGCCTGCCCCAGCCCCGCGCCCTAGCGACCTTGTCTGCCAACTGCTCTCATTCTAGTGCATCTCTTACTCATCTTAGTGAGTCCTTTCATCAACCCACAGTTCCAACCCCTGACCTCCGCACGGATTGAGCCCTGTGGGTTGGCTGGGTGCTGTGTGCACAGGCCCGGCCATTGAATTTATTGGCAAAAAGTGATATTCCTTATCTTTGTACTGAGGTCCATAATAATGTGTCCTCATTATCTGGCTACTGGTATTTTTCACTTTCTTTTCTTTTTCCCTGTATTTTATTGTCAAGGTGATGTACAGAGGGGTTTCTGTTACATAAGTAAGATAATGAGTACATTTCTTGTCAACCTTGTTACTCCTTCCATCAATTTCTCCTACTTTCCCTCCCTCCCCAAGTTGTACAGATCATTTCCAACATATTGTTGCATTGACTCCTCCCTTGTCCTTTGTCTATACTGCAAAATTAGTAAGACATGATTAACAAGATTTGCAACTCAAAGAATAAGAGAAACAAGCCTGTGAAAATAAATCATCTAAGAAGGGGCAGGCCAGGCCTGTAATCAGAACCTATTTAGGCAAAACAAAGAGTAAATTGAGGTCATCTTGGTCACTATTGCCATTAGAAGGTAAAAATAAAAAAACAAACAAAAAATCTTACCTCTGATTAACATGTACTTTTCTTTGTGCTAAAACTT
The DNA here is from genome assembly GCF_000151885.1 of Dipodomys ordii. Classification (NCBI taxonomy): domain Eukaryota; kingdom Metazoa; phylum Chordata; class Mammalia; order Rodentia; family Heteromyidae; genus Dipodomys; species Dipodomys ordii. The sequence goes on along the minus strand of NW_012267259.1, from coordinate 16,254,743 downwards.
TAATTAGGCTCAGTGATCAAGGAAAGGTTTTGAATTAGTTCATTACAAAAGAAAACTCCAACTATTCTATCATTACTTAAAAAGTCTAATGATATCTGCTAAAAGACTTCAATGATCAGACAGTACATAAAACCTTGTATGTTCTACTTTAAGTACCTATCCACTATCACTGTAGACTGAAGTTTGAGGGTTTTGTGTCAAATATCACAACTTCATTTACTTAAGTTTTGCCTTCATAGTTAAATAGAATCTTAACTGAAAAAATGGGTAATTTAATCGAAGGCATGCTTCAATTAGGTACAGTTTTTTATTGTTGTTGTTCTCATTGCTGCTGTTGTTTCTACTTAGAGACATATGGAGACATAAAAATGATATTTCTAAAAGAGAATATGAGTTGAAAGTCCTACATCATGAAAACTCAACATAGGTTTACATGATTATTTAACTAACCTTCCTCTTCTTGAGCCAGGAACAAAGGAAGCATCACTGAACCCTTCATTGGGAAGGGGCAATACTATATTCTGGTGATTGTTTCAATGCAGAGCTAAAATTAGACCTTCAAATTTTCTTATTTGATTCCACTTTTTCAACTATTTTAAGATCTAGATTTTCTATGGTTACTATTCAGCCTTGCCAGTGACTCAACTTTAGTCTTAGGACACCTGAAATCAAGTAACAGCTTAGTTGCATTTAAATCTTTACCTTTTTTTATATTTGTCCTATTTTGTGTATACTAGAACTTGAGTGATGCATAAAGAAAAATAACAAAGTAATATTACTTTCACCTTGTACTTTTTTGCTTTTAAGAGGATAAAGAACATGGACCTAGATTCCATCCCAATTTGGAATATATGGTGGGTGGGACTCTCCCCCAAACAATGTCCACATGAGGGAATCCCAGGAGCTGGGCATATGACATGCTGTAATACAACAGGAGTTTGTAGCTAGAACTAAGATAATTGCCTTTAAGATAGAGAGAGAATCCTGAACCACCCAGGTAGACAAAATCTAATCACTTAAAACTTTACAAACAAAATACTTCCTCTAGCAAAAGAAAAGCTAAGATTGTTGAGGCCAAGGGAGGTGTAAGAAAAACTCACAGCCTATGACAGATTCAACTCTTTGTCGGAAGTACAGTGTGGATAATGTAGAAAGTAGTGTTCCAAGTCCAGCCACAGGCCAACACCCAGCAAGGCGGTGGTAATCTCAGTTCTTCACTTTTAAGAAATTTAGTTTGTCCAACAAACTAGATAATCCTACAAGCAGATTCTACCTCAAAACCATGAAAAACCCAGTCAGCCTTGACAGTAATTCAACTTTAGTCTTAGGAGACCTGAAATCAAGTAACAGCTTAGTCACACTATACCCAGCCTTCTGACCAATGGCAAATACAATGAATGGACCCTATTTTAAGCCATGAATTTCTAGATAACTGGTTATCAACACCACAGAAACCAATATGGCATCTTATACTTCTTCTCTAACACTGTATAAAGCCACCAAGTCAACGATATTTTCAAGAGAACTTCCTCTAACACATACCTTGCAAAATTTCCAGTTTCCTTTCACTTTTATTGTCCTGCAAAATTAATGTACAAATTTGCCTGAGGAAAGATGATATTCAAGGTAATTTAAAATCAAATATGTATGCTCGCTTTCAGCATCTCTTCTCTGCAACCTCAAGTGGTGGGTAATTTTCTTCTTTTCTATTATTCCAGAACAAAATTTCATATGAGGAAATTAATAAAATGTTGGAGATTTTTTTTCTTTTTAAAGTTAAAGATATGCATCGTTATACTTTGCGTGACTCTTTTTGAGGTTAATACCACTGAAATACAACACTCAACAGAAGGGACTGTTACATATATATATATATATATATATATATATATATATATATA